>NC_090437.1:1042109420-1042416343 GCF_031143425.1 Pleurodeles waltl
TCGTCACTCGGACCCTAATTTTAGCAAAATCGCAAAATACAGAATCAAGAACTTTGCAACTCCAAATGACAAATCTTTATTAGGGTTTTCTTAATGGTGATCTAAATTTCTAGGTATGAAGGATTCACAAATTTTGCACTGGCAATTAAGTACCAAATTGATTCAGATGGTAATCAGGTGGAACCTATAAAAACAGCTCCAGATTGCATCAGGCATTTTCACAATGGTTGCTTTTAATCTGATTGTGAGGTGGATGTGATTACTGGCTGTTATGAAGATGAGGAAGAAAAGACAGGAAAATAGTTTTAGTGTAAGGATTACCTTTTATGAATGAACAAAGAAATAGATATGTGCTACTTATTACACATAGTAGTCAGGGTGTTTAGAACTAATAGCTGAACTTAAACCCTTTCTAGAAATAAATACTGATAGAAGTAAGGTCATACCAACTCATATGCAAGTTGTTCCTTTCTCCTGTTAGCCTCCAGTAGTTACCCAAATTTAATTGCTGTGGCAGGTGGTGTTTCACAAAGTGCCATGTTGAGATATTTTGTAAGTTTTTGAATGTAATGTTGGGGAATAGTAATAATCATATATTTGTTCCTAATTCGTAACAGGACATACAGCAGACAGAGTTACTGTTTTATTGTATTGCACTTATTCACATGTAATTGGCTTTGTAGATGGAACTCGTAGCAATATGCCCACCATCTGAAAATGAGTATTTGCTTTGTGATAACAATAACCGTGGGATTTACAGTCATCATTTGTGGATGATGGTTTTTTCCTTGGTAAGTAGTTGATAAATCTTAACACATATCAAACCTGGGTGCATTTGGATTTTAACTCCATAGCTGAACCCAGCACCGGAGTGAGTGACAATGCAACACTGGCACCAAATGAACATGCTTTGTAGTAGAGAGAACTACATTTGGACTTCTGAAAGAAAGGTTTTCCTGTTTCCATAGGAGTTGTGGGACTCTGTATTATAACCCTGACATATGCTGTAAAATCATTGCAACCTGTGCTAGAAAGTGACTTCCCACTGTTAAAACTGATTCAGATTCTGATACTGAAGGAGCAAATCCACCATTCCATCTACCAAAAGATGCCTTAAGAAGTACCACAGGAAGAACATGAAGTACTCATTATTTTTAAGGTATATCTGCAAAAGAACAATTTGTACAAGGTACAAAATAATAGATTTGATGTTACATAAATATAAAATTACTTTTATTTTAGACTTTTGATTAGCATTATTATGTGTTTTAGGAAATATTGTACCAATCTATGAACAAACCTGAAATTGATTACATTTTCAATTTGTAAAAAACTGCAGAGATGTCCTAATTTATAATATGCTTTCTAATCCATTCTTTTCCCTCTACAAACACTTTCCTTTTCTGTGGTGGCAATATTATCTATTGCAGAAACATCACTACCTGCAGCTTGGCTACAAGTGTGGGACAGACTCATGTCTTCAGTAACAGAGAAGGTACTTTACAATTGTATCCCATTCATTAATTAAATTATGCATATAATCATTCAGTTTACATATATCTTTTTAATGGAAGCCATTGTGTACATGTCTTATAGCCAATTTTAGAATGAGGATTTACCGCACAACATCCTCATTTTTGCAACTGCCAGGGCTGTAGAACACCATCTCTTAGCATAACGGAGAACCACGTGGCATGGATGTGTCAGGTAATATGACAGTTCTCCCTTTCAGCAGGATGTTAACCTGCTTCAGTCTTAAAAGAGTCCTGCATTGTATGCCAGTAATGGGCAAGTGTCTTCCTATCCTACAACACATGTATTATGTCACAGCCTGGGTCATTGAATTGAATTGAATTTTCCAATTTCCTGGGTCTAGAAAGTAACTAATAATTCATATGCATAACACATCACTTTATGTTCCCCCACCACTGTGTTTACGCCACAAATGTTCCTTTCTCCATGGATGGCAATAGTGAGCGGTACACTCACAATCAGGCACACAGAGGATGGAAAAGGACAGCCTTGCCTCATGCCTCTCTTGATTTCAAAGTAAGGAAATGCAAATCCACCATGGTTTACCAAGGTCATGGGTTTAATATGCAGTCAGGGCACCATGCCAATAAAGGTTTTCCCAAGTCTCATCCTGTCCATTACTCAGACTAAATATGTCCATTCTGTCTGATCAAATGCCTTTTCGGCATCTAGCAAAATCTGTATCTTGTCACCTACATTTTCTTTAGTTTGCCAGAGCAGGTGCATGTAAAAGATTTGCAGATGATCTTCTGAGTACAAACCTTACCTGGGATGAATTAATTAATGAGGGAAACTTAGTACTTTAACCAATTGTCCTATTGCCACTATTTTTACATCAGTGTTAATCAACAGTATGTGTCTATAGATTGTACAGTGGAATTAATTTCTTCAAGCTTAGGTATTAATGAGATTTGGGTTTTGTTAAACTCAGGTATGGGGGAAATGTTTTTCCAAAACTAGTACCATCAAGGACTTTGTTATTTTATAGAACTTGACTAGTATTTAGCTTCATCCATCTGTACAGGAAGTGACTGCATTTCCAATCATCCATCAACAAAGGAAGTGACATCACCGTTTTTTTCACCAAAATCATGTTTTAAACAAGAAACAAAGCAAAATAATGTAATTTCCCATCACCCATCTGCACAGGAAGTGGCATCACTGATTTTCCACCAATATTTTCTTTGAAAGAAAAAGGCAAGCACAAGAACTTTACCTCCCATCATTAATCTTTACATTGCTACCACTCCTGGCACTCATTCTTCTTTCCAGGACCTACCAAATGGCAACTGAAATGTGGCAGTCTGCATCAATTCGTGCCTTGACCACATCCAGCGTCAGGAACCTTGGTCCTCCCCACACCCACTGCTAGTCGGCATCATATTCAAAGACACCATCAGCTGCACCACCAGTTTCCAAAACCATTGCCACCCATCTGGCTAGTGTCCTAAATTAAATATTGGAGTCAGTTTTTTCCAAACATTTGGAAAAAGCCTCTATTCTGCCTCTTAAAAAAGCTGACCCTTGATTTAGCTGAGGTGAAGAACTAGAGGCCGATTTTGTGCCTACCTCTTCCAGCGAAAAGTCTGGAGAATGCTATAAATTTAGGTTATCTTATTCCTAGAGGCCTCAAAGAGCCTTGATTATGAAGAAATCAGGACCATTGTGGACAGGGGACACAGTGCGGCCTTGGCTGGACCTATCAGCAGCATTTGATACAGTTCACTAAATCTCCCTTATCAAAGGACCAAATGCCATAGGTACAAAAAGTATTGCTCTAAATCTCATCAAAACTTTTATGTCAGAAGGAGAACAAGTAGCGACCCTAGGGGAGTATTCTTCCTCCCCTTTCAATCTTACGTGTGGGGGTCCCCCAAGAATCATTAGTAAGTCCCACCATATTTAATGCTTACATTTCACCACTCATTCAACTTATTAGATCCTATGGTTGCTCCTATGCTGATGACAAACAGATAGTGATGTCTGTTTCTTCTGATCCTGAAAGAGTTACTTTAAAGTTAATCTCTTGTAGGAGCAGCATCACACTCTGGATGCAAGCAAACTATTTAAAACTTAATTCAAATAAGACTGAGGTGCTGTTGTTTGGAAACAACACCTTTTTGGAATCAGTCTTGGTGTCCCTCAAGTCTTGTCCCCCTCCCAGTCCCAGTACAGAAAGCAAAACGTTTGAGTGTTCTATTTGTCTCTAAACTAACATTCTTAGACCACTCAAAAAATATTACCTCCTCCTGTTTCTTAATGTTCAAAATAAAAAATAAGTTCTCCCTTTTTTCCCACTTAAACTAAAAAGATCGGTGATACATGCTCTAGTCACCACTAAATTAGACTGCATAGCACTCTGTTGGTAGGTGCACAAGAACCAATTCTTAATACGTTACAGACAATACACAATGCTGCTGCAAGTGTGTTTTTGAAGCTGCCCAAGTTTTGTTCAGTCTCCCTTTCATTGAAAAATCTTCTTTTGCTTCCACCTAGAGCACGTATTCAGTTCAAATCTCTTTGCTGGCTGCACAAGGGTTTACATCAAGACCCTCATTTTTGCAGGATATTTTCAAGTGATATTCTCTTTCTAGGACCCTACCTTTCAGCATAGCAAATTAAGTAACGGTTTCCAGAATTAAAAAGGAACAAAGGGGAGGTAGAAGTTTTTGTCTTTCTGCCTCTAAATGGTGAAATATGCTACCTCTCCACTTAAGATCTCAACCCAATCTGTTGAAATTTAGGAAGGAGCTACAAAACTGGCTCCTAAACTCATAGTAGTGTTCTTATCAGCTATTTTTCATTGGTATTCATTTTTTAAAATTCTTTCATAGTTATGTATTGTTTCTCTCCTACTAGCTCCAAGATATCCTTGGGTATTAGCGCGCTTAACAAAACCATATCACATAACATAACATAACACAAACAAGGGCACCCCACCAGTTACATAGAACATTTCACTATCAAGATACAAATCACAGAAAACTTCTCACTGGGCAGAACCCTCATATAGAGACTACCAGGATCCCATAACAATTTCACTTGTGACACCTTGACTTTGTTGCATCCCTCATCATAAATACTAGCACCATCATCTTCTTTAGAGACCTTTAAATGTACCTAGAAAAAAGCCATCCTAAGGCGCTCCCACCAGAAAATCCTTAACACCAAGTGTACAGCTTTTGCAAACCACATCAATGCCAGCACAAACAGAAGCAAGAAAAATGTTGGTACCATAAACAATTTCACTGTGCTTCCTGCCACCTCAAGCAAAATCACCTTCACGGAAGACCTTTGCAACAAGATCTTGAAATTCTTTTGTATCTAAATCATTTCCATGTACAGCAACTATGACCCCATCACCATCACAACTAAACTTCCCCTCATGGCTAATGCATGAACCCTGACTTTGTGACCCCCCATCACCACCATTGAAACTTCTTCTACCATAAAAAACATCCACTCAGGGGTCCCATGTTACCCTTGCCCACATCAACCTTCACCAAAAGACTCCTACCGAACTGTGAGGCACTTTGGGCCAGATATTGAGTTAAAATCGGGAGACATAAATGTTGGATATTAAATATTGTGACATAGAAATATTGTGATGCACAAATAGCATTGACAAGAAAATAATTTTTTGAGGTAATATTTTAATTAATGTTGATGCTTTTAATATCATTTTCAATAATATAGTAGTTTAAAAAATGGTTTTATTATTATACAAATGTGTTTTATTTGATATACAAATTTTATGTTATTATTGTTTATACATTTTTTTTACATTATAGCTTAGAATTTTTTGAAATACTTTTTTGTAGTAATTTGTAGTGTCATAGCAGGTTGTTAGGTGTGTAGTTGGATAGGATGGGAAGTAAATTCGGTAATACTTAATTATGAATTATTTAATACATTTTCTTGATTTTTGTGATTGATCTTTATTATGTAAATTATTCACTGCTGATTGGTTTTTGTTATGTGTTGTTTGTAGACTGTTAAGTTTTTAAGAATAAAGGGTGAGAAATGCATTAAGTCCTAATTAGATATCAAGTGTTTTTTGATTGTTTATTAGTTATTTAATTGATTTTTAATGATGTAATTTACTGAATACTTATTTATTTTTCCTATATTTCTAGTTGGGGGCTGCTTGATTTATAGGGGTCTAGTGCGGGAAGGCAAATACTTAATTATTAATTAGCAATTCATTATTACTTGTTAATTATTTACTATGTAAAATATGGACGACTTGTTTATTTATTTATATTGTGGTTGTGGGATGCTAGGTTTGTACGGCTGTAGGTTGGGGACATTAATATTAAATTGAATTTTGAATATGTCAATTATAGAAAACTTAGTTTAATTATCTTTTAGTTGCAGGCTGGTAGATTTGTAGGGGTCTATGCTTGGAAGTTCATTAATACATTAACAAGTAATTGATTTTTAAATATGTAAATTATGGAATATTTCTTTGTTTAGTTATATTTTAGGTGTTGGCTTCTAGGTTATAGGGATTTAGGGTGGGAGGTTAATTAAGTAAACATTAATTAGCAATTTATTATTAATTGTCAATAAATTATTTAATTGATTTATATATATGTTTCATGTTAATTAACAATTTGTATATAGAGTTTAATATTTTTTCTGCATTAAATCATTAAATCATTAACATTTATAAAGCGCGCTACTCACCCGTGCGGGTCTCAAGGCGCTAGGGGAAAAAGGGGGGGGGGGTTATCGCTGTTCGAACAGCCAGGTCTTTAGGAGTCTCCGGAAAGCGGAGTGGTCCTGGGTGGTCCTGAGGCTGGTGGGGAGGGAGTTCCAGGTCTTGGCCGCCAGGAAGGAGAAAGATCTCCCACCCGCTGTGGAGCGGCGGATGCGAGGGACAGCAGCGAGTGCGAGGCCAGTGGAGGTTAGGAGGCGGGTGGGGACGTAGAAGCTGAGGCGTCTGTTGAGGTATTCCGGTCCCTTGTCGTAGAGGGCTTTGTGTGCGTGGGTGAGAAGTCGGAAGGTGATCCTTTTGCTGACAGGGAGCCAATGCAGGTGTCTCAGGTGTGCGGAGATGTGGCTGCTGCGGGGTATGTCGAGGATGAGGCGGGCCGAGGCGTTTTGAATGCGTTGCAGGCGATTTTGGAGTTTGGCTGTGGTCCCGGCGTAGAGGGTGTTGCCTTAGTCCAGGCGGCTCGTGACGAGGGCGTGGGTCACGGTTTTTCTGGTGTCGGCGGGGATCCAGCGGAAGATCTTGCGGAGCATGCGGAGGGTGAGGAAGCAGGCGGAGGACACGGCGTTGACTTGCTTGGTCATGGTGAGAAGAGGGTCCAAGATGAAGCCGAGGTTGCGGGCGTGGTCTGTGGGGGTTGGTGCGGTGCCGAGGGCCGTGGGCCACCAGGAGTCGTCCCAGGCGGACGGGGTGTTGCCGAGGATGAGGACTTCAGTTTTTTCAGAGTTCAGTTTAGGCGGCTGAGCCTCATCCAATCTGCGACGTCCTTCATACCCTCTTGTAGGTTGGTCTTGGCGCTGGCGGGGTCCTTGGTTAGGGAGAGTATAAGTTGGGTGTCGTCGGCGTAGGAGGTGATGATGTCGTGCTTGCGTACGATGTTGGCGAGGGGGCTCATGTAGACATTGAAGAGTGTCGGGCTGAGTGATGAGCCTTGGGGTACGCCGCAGATGATCTCGGTGGGTTCTGAGTGAAACGGAGGGAGGTAAACTCTTTGGGAACGGTTTGAGAGGAAGGAGGCGATCCAGTCCAGGGCTTGGCCTTGGATCCCGGTGGAGCGGAGGCGGGTGATTAGGGTGCGGTGACAGACGGTGTCAAAGGCAGCCGAGAGGTCGAGCAGAATGAGGGCGACTGTTTCACCGTTGTCCATCAGGGTTCTGATGTCGTCAGTGACTGAGATGGAGTTACTTATATATGTAATAATGTGTTTCAAGTGAAGTTCCTTTCCTTCTCCTGTTTAGACTTCGGTAGGAATAGTAAAATTAACCTCATCAACACTTTCCCTACTGTTTTGCTGTTTGGAATGGAAATGACACATTTTACCCATCCGAAATCCAATGCTTTCACTGCTGTTGTCCTGTTTGGAGTACACATAGTAAATGTAACCCCTCCGAAATGTAACACTTTCCCTACTGTTGTGTTATTTGGATTGGAAATAGTAAATGTAATGACTCCAAAGTCCAACACTTTCACTGCTGTTACACAGAATCGAGTGGGAGTAATACATTTTACCCCTCCAAGCCTAACACATTCCCTACAGTTGCACTGTTTGGAGTGGGAATAGTAAATTGAACCCCTCTAAAATCTAAATCTTACCCTGCTGTTGCACAGAATGGAGAAGGAACAGTATATTGTACCCCTCCAAGCCCAACACATTCCCTACTGTTTCACTGTTTGGAGTGAGAATAGTAAATTTCACCCCTTTGAAATTCAGTGCTTTCTCTACTGTTGAGCTTTGTAAAGTGGAAATAGTTAATGTAAACCCTCTGAAGTTCAACAGTTTCTCCACTATTGTTTAGACTACACAATAAGAACACAAGTACAACGTGCTCTCAGGAAGACAGTTTAAAGTTGTATTTGATGTGCTCTAGCCCCTGCAATGTGTTCTGGCCCCACGGCCTTGGTCAGGCATGAGAGAAAGTTGTGATACCATCCATTATATGCATTGTGTTTTGTTTCAAACCATAGATACCGACAGAGGACTGGTTGTACCATCATTATTCGTGAAAATGTGTTGGTCATTTTGTAATGTCCATGGGCGCAGTGATTTATAATAATGACATAATATGAAAATTCCAATTAAAATATAATATGTTGCCCTTCATTTAGTTCATCCAAAAGCAGTAACATTTTCTTCATTCAAGTTCAAAATACACAGCAAACAATAATTTTATTCAAATGAAATAAATTTAACATCAAAATCACTTTGGGTTGGCCAAATAAAGCACACAATGTAGCTGAACATATCATCCTCAACATTTAGAGCTCGGCGGAAATTGATTCCCAAAATTCTCATACCTCTATCCACTTGATTCAATCTGGTAAATGCAAAGACCACTTGTTACTCTGATATAACTCAAGGATGCCCCTAATAAATACACAGAATCTACAAAATATAGCCTATAGTGAGCAAATAATGTCAACATACAGCTCCTGATCACCGTACCCCACGATTGTACAAACATGCAGCTCCAAGGGGCATATTTACTGGCAGTCTGTTCAAATATGAAAAACATTAGCATGATTTATACAGCCAGCTCTGAAATAGAAAACTTAAGAAAAGTGAATACAAAACATATCACCCAGTGCATGTGAAGTGTTCCTAAAAGAAAAGGGTAGAGTGCCCCAGCCTGTCCCTTCCTCTGTTCCCTGAAGGAACAAAACCCCCAAAATTATAAATTTAAAATTGTGTATCACCTGATGCTGAGAACCTTATTGCAATTTACAGCAGTTTTTCGCTTATACAATGTGTGTTTTTACTCTAGGTGGACATGTAGCTCCTCATCATCGTTTAAACCATAAGGGGAACTGCTATTGAGCTCAAAGATGAGTTTAGACTCCCTCCTCTTCAGTGCAGCAGCCCTGTCTCTTACCTTGGGGTCTATTCTCACAAGCTCCACCCCAAATAAACTGAACTGTTTACTGTCACTCTGGTGGTGTTTTTCAAAGTGGCAGGCAATCAGATAGTGTTTATACTGATTCGTAATGGCTCTGGTGCATTCCAAGATACGCTTGAGTATGGGATTTATTGTGCTCCCCACATACCTGAGCTCACAGGGGCACTGCAAGATGTACACAACAAAAGTAGTGCTGCAAGTGATAAACTGTGTTATATTACTCTGTCTGGTATTGTGCAGAATAGCAAAATCTTTACAGTTGGTAGAATATTCACATGCTATCACAAATAAAGAAACCTACAAGCTGGTGTCCATATGTGTTGTGTGACCTGTCTCAACATTGACACCTGCTTTAACCACCATATCTCTCGACTACCTATTTCTCCAATATGTGATCCTTGGTGTACAGCTGATGGTCTCTCCAATGGTAGAATCATATTTAAGTCAATCCCAATTTTTGGTTAGACTGTCACACACACTCTTTGACCTGCTGCTGAAGGTGGTAATAATTCTTAATGCACTTGTGTCAGTGTTCTCACTGTTAGTATAATTGGGACCAAATAGAATCTCATTGTGGGAATGTGTACTATCTTTTTGGACAGCTTTGTCCCGAACCAATATGGGGTACCCATGCTGTATGAATCTTTGTAACATACTGTTAGAAATGGGGTTTTTGGTTGGCAGACAGGGTACCCTCTGTCCAAGCAAGAACACTCACTCTAGTCAGGGTAAGTCACACACAATCCAAATTATCCTGTGCCCACCCTCTGGTAGCTTGGCACGAGCAGTCAGGCTTAACTTAGAAGGCAATGTGTAAAGTGTTTGTGCAACAACTCATACAATACCACAATATAGCACCACAAAAATACACCACACAGTGTTTAGAAAAATATATAATATTCATCTGGGTATTTGCAGGTCAAAACGATCAAAGATGCAATATGATTTTTTAAAGATATCACTGAAAAGTGATATAAAGGGGGTCATTCAGACCTTGGCGGGCGGCTACCCCCGCCCGCCAGGCGGAAACCGCCATGCGGCCGCACTCACGCGGCCCCCATTCCGACATTCCCGCTGGGCCGGCGGGCGCAAACCAAGTTTGCACCCGCCGGCCCAGCGGGAATGAGGCCGCAACACAGGAACCGGATCCTAATGGAGCCGGCGGTGTTGCGACTGTGCGACGGGTGCAGTTGCACCCGTCGCGCTTTTCACTGTCTTCTATGCAGACAGTGGAAAGCTGTCCGGGGCCCTGTTAGGGGGCCCCTGCACTGCCCATGCCAGTGGCATGGGCAGTGCAGGGGCCCACAGGGGCCCCAGGACACCCCTTACCGCCAGCCTCTTCCTGGCGGTGTAAACCGCCCGAAACAGGCTGGCGGTAAGGGGGTCATAATCCCCAGGGCAGCGCTGCTTGCAGCGCTGCCCTGGCAGATTATCCCCTCCGGGGCATAAACGGCGGGAAACCGCCGGCCCCGGCAGTGCGACCACGGCGGTACCGCCACGGTCAGAATATGGAAAAAAGCACCGCCAGCCTGTTGGCGGTGCTTTGGTCATTTTTGCTCTAGAGGTCTCGGACCGCCAGGGTCAGAATGACCCCCAAAGTGTCTTAAGTCTTTAAAAAGCAAACAAAGTCTCTTTCAAGGACAAAGTACCTGGTTTAAAGTGGAAAATCTCTGCAAAGGGCCGCAGAGGTGGAAAAATAGTGTGGGCGTCGATTTCTCCCCTGCACACACGGACTTGCGTCGTTATTTTTCACGCGGGGAAGTTGTGCGTCGTTTTCCAGCTCGCGGACAGTCTCCTTCTGTGGTTCGCGGGATTACCAGATGTCCCGGGATCTGTGCGTGGAATCCTAGGCTTGTTTTCTGGCTACGCGTCATTCCGGTGGGCTGTGCGTGGAATCTTCTCCCTCACGGCAGGCGTCGCGTCGATTTCCTTTCTGGAGTCGGGTGGCGTTGTCCAGGCGAGGCCGTGCGTCGAAGTTCCGGTTGCACCGCAGGCGTTGCGTCGAGTGGAGTCTTTCTGAATTTTTCACAGCGGAACATGCTGTGCGTCGAATTTTTGGGCGCACAAGGCGTCCTAATGAAAAAGAGAAGTCTTTTTGGTCCTGACACTTCAGGGAACAGGAGGCAAGCTCTATCCAAGCCCTTGGAGAGCACTTCAGCAGCAAGGCAAGAGTTCAGCAATGCAGCAGGGCAACAGCGACGCAGCAGTCCTTTGTAGAAAGCAGACAGGTGAGTCCTTTAGGCAGCCAGGCAGTTCTTCTTGGCAGGATGCAGGTTCTGGTTCAGGTTTCTTCTCCAGCAAGTGTCTGATGAGGTAGGGCAGAGGCCCTGTTTTATTCTAAATTGTGCCTTTGAAGTGGGGGTGACTTCAAAGAGTGGCTAAGAAATGCACCAGGTCCCCTTTCAGTTCAATCCTGTTTGCCAGGGTCCCAGTAGAAGGTGTGGCTGTCCTTTGTGTGAGGGCAGGCCCTCCACCCTCCCAGCCCAGGAAGATCCATTCAAAATGCAGATGTATGCAAGTGAGGCTGAGTACCCTGTGTTTGGGGTGTGTCTGAGTGAATGCACAAGGAGCTGTCAACAAAACCTAGTCAGACGTGGATTGTAAGGCACAGAAACATTTAAGTGCAACGAAATGCTCACTTTCTAAAAGTGGCATTTCTAGAATAGTAATATTAAATCCGACTTCACCAGTCAGCCGGATTTGGTATTACCATTCTGGCCATACTAAATATGACCTTCCTACTCCTTTCAGATCAGCAGCTACCACTTCAATACTGTATGAGGGCAGCCCCAATGTTAGCCTATGAAGGGAGCAGGCCTCACAGTAGTGTAAATAGAATTTAGGAGTTTTACACTACCAGGACATGTAAACTACACAGGTACATGTCCCGCCTTTCACCCACACAGCACCCTGCTCTAGGGGTTACCTAGGGCATACATTAGAGGTGACTTATATGTGGAGAAAGGGGAGGTTTAGGCTTGGCAAGTACTTTTAAATGCCAAGTCGAGGTGACAGTGAAACTGCACACACAGGCCTTGCAATGGCAGGCCTGAGACCAGGTTAAGGGGCTACTTTAGTGGGTGGCACTACCAGTGCTGCAGGCCCACTAGTAGCATTTAATCTACAGGCCCTAGGCACATACAGTGCACATTACTATGGACTTATAGGTAAATTAAATAGTCCAATTGGGTATAATCCAATGTTACCATGTTGAAAGGGAGAGAGCATATGCACTTTAGCACTGGTTAGCAGTGGTAAAGTGTGCAGAGTCTAGAAACCAGCAAAAATGAGGTCAGAAAAAGAGAAGGAGGAAGGGCCATTTCCAACACATACTCTACCAAAAGTGTGTCAATATCACTGCAATTCCTCCTAGTATGCATGAGTCTGCTGTGTTTGGGTGAAGGTGCATGGGCTGGATGCTATTGTGAGGTGGATGGCTGTTGGGTTTCTGAGTGCCTGCGTTTGTGTACTTTGGGAGGAGGGGCACAGAGACAGTGGGAGAGGACACAGGGGACGTGTGCATAGCTGTTGTGGTGGTGACTGCCAGTGAGGTGTGTGTTCTGATAGGTGTGCTGGTGATGGAGGTAGTGGATGAGGATGTACTGCATGCAGGTGTGAGTGTAGACGCAACAGGGAAGGAGGTGGAGGATGAGGATGAGGGGGCCACAGTGGAGGCAGTGGATGTTGGTATGTCTGCACCTGTATGGTGTTTGGGGGGGTGCCTGTGGGATGATGTGTGGTGCTTGTGTTTGCGTGTGCCACTCTTGTGTGTTGTCCTGTGTGCATGCTCGTCTGCCTGTGTACGTGGAATAGGTTGGGGTTGAGGGGAATGGGATTGGGTAGAGCAGGTTGGAGGGGGGAGGGGGGATACAGAGACAATGGCTGCCATCAGAGAGGAGGCCAGAGCCTGGATTGATCTCTGTTGGGCTGCCAAGCCAGTGTGAATGCCCTCCAGAAATGCATTGGCCTGTTGCATTTGGGCCACCAGCCCTTGGATGTAATTCACAATGGTTGACTGCCCTACAGAGATGGATCGCAGAAGGTCAATAGCCTCCTCACTCAGAGCAGCAGGGCTAACTGGGGCAGGGCCTGAGGTGCCTGGGGTGCAGGAGATGCCCACCCCCCTGGGTGAGCAGGCACGGGAAACTCGCTGAGGCACTACTGGGAGGGCGGTGCTGGTACGGGGGTGGTGGCTGTACCTGTAGCTGGTGTGGGCACAGAAGTGTCTGCCACCACCAGGGAGCTTCCATCGGAGGAGGTATCCATGTCCGAACTGTCCCCTCCAGTCTCCGCCGTGGTGCTACCCTTGCCCTCCATCCCACTGGTGCCCTCACCGTCAGTAGACTCTGCCTCCTGGGTTCTGTGGGATTCAGCTCCCTCCATCGCCGGTGCCTCTGCTCATCGGCCAGATGATGCTAATGCACATAAGGACAGGGTGACAAAACAAGAAAGGGGGGGAGAGACAAAGGATACACTTGGTCAATGGTGGCACGAACACCACTGTTGCCATACACAACACACTCACACACAGGGAACAGCCCTAAGCACTAGGCAATGCACTACCAGTTACAATACTAGTCACCAGGGCATGGGGAGGGACACATACCGCCACCTGCAGCATACCTGGGACCCACAAACCCCTGCCCAGTAGTGGATGCCTACTAGCTAGGTTGGAGGAATTTCACATCAGAAGCCTGCCCATTATGGGACCTACTCTACAATGTCAGGCCTGGTCTAGGGGCACCAACAGGCACACATCCCCCACCTGGATACCACCCCTCCAGGTGTATGTAGTAATGAAGGGCATCGTACTCACCCCCTTGTTGCTGCTGTGATGCCCCCAAGCGCCCATCCAGCTCTGCATAGGCCACTGGCAGTATGCGGGCCATCAGGGGGGGTCAGGGTTCGATGGGCACCCCTTCCTCGTTGGGAGGCCATCCCCAGCTGGGCCTCTGCCGTCTTCCGTGCCCAGTGTCTCAGGTCCTCCCACCGTTTCTGACAGTGGGTGCTCTGCCTGCCGTAGACCCCCAGGGTCTGCACGTCCTTGGCGATAGCACGCTATATGCCCTTCTTTTGATGGGCGCTGACCATACACAGGGAAAGGTATTAGTCAGACCGTCCTGCCTGTAACACTCATGGCCCACCATACCCCGTCCCATCCCCTTTTGCACAGACATGGGCAAGCATACATGCAACACGCTGCCCAGGGCCCATCCACAAACCCCCCTACACAAGGCCTTCACACACACTCCATTCATTCATGCCCCATGCATTGTACTCACAGTGTACTCACCTGTTGGTCTGGAGGCCCGTACAGCAGTCAGTATTGGGTAGGATCCCATCCACAGGTCTCTCCAACTCTGCCGAGGTGAAGGCAGGGGCCCTTTCCCCAGTTACAAAAGCCATGTTATGTTCCAGACACAGGTCACAGCAGCACATGCAGTGTAGATCCTCTCCTTTTGAAGGTCAGGTAGCAAGTGAGTGAACAGATAGAAAATGACGGTGATATCCGCAGTGGTGCATACCGTCACCGCTGGCGTACATCACCATTGGCCACTGTACCCCTTAGGCCCAATGATAACCAATGAGGAGTTGCACGGCGGTTCCCGACCGCCTCCCCCAACGGCGCACAACGTCAGCGGAATTACCTCACTTCCACCTGTCCCTCCATACAGAACAGGTAGACGCCATTTCGGGGGGGGAGTGGGGGCATCCCATGGACCCGCAATGTGTCACAGTTCACAATTTCACATTCTGGACATATGCCATCAATAAATTGTAAAAGTCACAATATGCACTGAACTTTAGTGGTTACAACGTACAGAATATGACCAGCTGCTCACTCTTTTTCTCCATAGATTGCAACCGCTGCGGATGAATAGGAGATGGAGATATACCCCTGGTGGACTTGGCAACAATGGAGGACAGGCACATTATCCTCACCTATAGACTTGACAGGGCCACAATCACAGAGCTGTGTGCCCAATTCGAGCCTGACCTGATATCTGCTATCCTTCACCCCACAGGGATCCCCCCTCTTCGGCAAGTACTATCAGTGCTCCATTTCGTGGCAACAGGTTCTTTCCAAGTGACAGTGGGCTTGGCAATGGGAATGTCACAGCCAATATTCTGAATAGTGCTGACCAGAGTGTTGTCTGCCCTGATAAAACACATGTACAGCTAAATCGTTTTCCCCCATGTGGAGGATTGGCCACAGTGAAGGCTATTTTCTATGCAATGGAACATATCCCCAACATTATTGGGGCACCTTCTGGAACACATATTGCATTTGTCCCCCCTCCCCCGGCAAAATGAACAGGTCTTCAGAAATCAAAAAAGTATCCACTCGATGAATGTGCAGATGTTGTGTTTGGCGGACCAGTACATCTCCCGTGTCGATGCTAAATATCCAGGCAGGGTGCATGATGCTTTTATCCTGAGGAATAGCAGCATTCCAAATGTGATGGGCCAACTACAGAGGCACAGGCTGTGGCGAATAGGTGAGCCCTGGTTCCTACCCAGTGGATGTTGGTGTATGGGTATGGTGTGGGCCATAAGGGTTAGTGTGTGGCTAACAGTTGTCCCTCGATATTTGCAGGTGACTCAGGTTACCCAAACCTATCATGTCTACTGACCCTTGTGAGGAATGCCAGGACAAGGACAGAGGAACATTACAATGAGGCACATGGGCGAACAAGAAGGATTATTGAATGTACCTTTGGCCTCCTGAAGGCCAGGTTTTGGTGCCTCTATCTAACAGGTGGATCCCTGTGCCACTCACCCAAGAAGGTCTGCCAGATCATCGTGGCATGCTGTATGTTGCACAACCTTGCCTTAAAACGCCATGTGCCTTTTCTGCAGGAGGAGGAGGCTTGAGAGGCCGCATGGCAGCAGTGGACCCTGTGGACAGTGAAGATGAGGAGGCAGAGCATGAGGATGAGGACAACAGAACTCTAATGATTCATCAATACTTCCAATGACACCCAGGTAAGACATTGTTATTTCACATTTCATTGATAATTTCATGTTTGACATTGTCACTGGCAGGCTGTGAATTCCTACTTCTATGCCCACTCACTGTACCCTTTGGCATCACTTTTTGCAGATATTGGTGCCCCACTATTGCTCCTGGTCTTTTCATTGCAGCAAACTACAGGTCTTTCCTATGTGTACATTACTGTACAGTTGAATTTCAATGTTTAAACCTTGTTAAACTAATACATGCTTAAATCATTTGACATACTCCATACTTTTATTTTTTCAAAGTGTGTTTATTGCAGTGCTCTGACGAAAAGGGGGAAATGCAATGGGCTGGTGTGATGATGGAGGAAAGTCCAGGTTAGAGTCCAGTCAATTTCTAGCACAGGTGCATTGTCCAAGGGGGCATAGGAAGAGGAGCAATGGTGGTTCAAGGAGGACAGGGTGACAGAGTGGGACACAAAGGTGACAGTCATGAGAGTCTTATTTCCTGTTGGGGGTCTTGGCAATAGTCTCTGGCTACTGCCTGGATCACAGGGAACATTTGCGGGATGGTTCTCCTTCCACAGGGGGAGGGTTGCGGGTGTCCTATTGGTCCTTTGGTGGGGCCTCCTGTCCACTAGCAGCAGCGGAGGTGGAGGGCTGTTCAGTTGTCTGGCTAGTGGCAGGGGCCCACTGGTGTGCCACTGCCTCCATCATACTGTTGGCTATGTCTGCCAGCACCCCTGCAATGGAGACCAGGGTGGTGCTAATGGACTTCAAGTCCTCCTTGATCCCCAGGTACTTTCCATACTGCAGCCACATGTCCATGATCTGGCCCAGTGTATCCTGGGAATGTTGGTATGCTCCCAGGATTGCGGTGCATGCCTCTCGAAGAGTCCTTTCCTTGGGCCTGTCCTCCCCCTGGCACACAGCAGTCCTCCCAGCTTCCCTGTTGTCCTGTGCCTCTGTCCCCTGAACTGTGTGCTCACTGCCAGTGACCCCAAGTCCTTGATTGTCCTGGGTATGTGGGGTGGCCTGGGGTCCCTGTAGTGGTGGACACACTGCTGATTGACGTGTCCTGGGGTCAGAAGAATGGACCCGCTGGGTGGGTGCTGTGGTGATGTTTCCTGAAGGGGGAGGCTCTGCGGTGGTGTGAGACTGTGCGTGGGTAACCAACTGTCCGGAGGTCCCTGGTGGGCCAGGTTGGTCATCCAGATCCAGGCGACCAGAGTTGCTGTCATCATTGTGGGCCTTTTCTGTGGGGGGACTGGATGTTGCTGGCACCTCTTCGCCGGTGACATTGGCTGGTATACCTGTGGGGATGTAAATGCAGTGTTATTGTTTCTGTGTGTGACATATTGTGCATGGGAGGGTTGCACTCTATGGTTGTTACTGTCCTGGCAACTTTGCCTTGTGTGAGTTGTTATTTGGTGGGCCCATGCATTGGTGGTGCATGCATTGTTTGGAATTGGGATGAGTGGGTTGTGATAGTGGGGTGTGTGGGAGGTGGTGGAGTGATGGGAGTGAGAGTGAGGGTGGAGGTATGTGATGGCATGCAGGTAGGGGGGTAGTAGTAGCATAGAGTTGACTTACCAGAGTCCAGTCCTCCTCCTACTCTTTCCAGGCCCTCAGGATGCATGATTGCCAAGACTTGCCCCTCCCATGATTTTAGTTGTGGGGGAGGAGTTGGGGGTCCACCGCCAGTCCTCTGTACAGCGAGTTACTGTCTTGCTGCAATAAAACATACCTTCCCCTGTAGGTCGTTCCACCTCTTCCTGATGTCATCCCTTGTTCTTGGGTGCTGTCCGATGGCGTTGACTCTGTCCACGATCCTCCGCCATAGCTCCATCTTCCTCGCAATGGATATCTGCTGCACCTGTGACCCAAATAGCTGTGGCTCTGCCCGGATGATTTTTTCCACCATGACCCTTAGCTCCTGCTCAGAGAATCTTGGGAGTCGTTGTGGTGCCATGGGTGCAGTGTGAGTGGTGTGGTTGAGGGTGTGTAGGGTGATGTGTTGGGGTATGTAATGTAAGGTGCGTGGGTGGTGTATAGGTGATACTGGTGTGTGTCTCTGGTCTTGTCTGTGGTCTTGCTGTCTCTCTCTGGTGGCAATGCTTTGTAGTTGTAAAGGGTTGTGGGTAATGTGGGTGGTGTGGGTGTGCGGATGTGGTGTGTGTATGTGTGTCAGATGTGTGTAGTTTGAATTGTCCAATGTGGTGTTGTTTTGTTTGAGTGTATTTTTAGCTCAGTGGTATGTACCGCCAATGGTTTACCACCATTGCGCCATGTTGATTCGTGGGTCATAATGCTGTGGCTGTTGTTCTGTTGGCGTAACCGTGTGGGTTTTGCTACCGCCAGTTTATCACTGACCTTTGGTGTGGCGGATTTGTGTCTGTGGCTGAATAGTGATGGATTGGTGTGTGTGTGTGATAATTTGGTAAGCGGATATCCGCCGCGTTGGCGGTATGTTGCTGACAGTCAGCATGGTGGTAAGTGAGATTTACCGTCAATGTCATAATGAGGGCCATAGTCTTTTCTACTCATGCTTGCAAAAAATATTTAATTCAAGCTGTTCTCATTTAAATTGTTCACAACGTTTTTAGCATCCTGTTCACTTACTTGCCATATCAAGAACAAATTTTCAATGAACCTTACCTAAAGTGCATTCCTGTTCATGTACTCACTGTTTTCAGATGCTGTAGATACCTGCTTCTCCCACTAGCCCATGAGAAAGTTCAAATAGCTTGGGGTGTAACAAGTGCCCATCAGGGTCCCTTCTACTTGTCTATACAAGGTACTGTTAAAGGAAAATACATTATTTGATAGGCAGAACTTCATCATGTCAAGAATCATCTATGTCTGGTGTAATAACAGACATGTCTGACCCAAGAAAATATTCACAGGCTGTAAGACCATCCTTGTTAGAAATGGGTCTTTAGTTGGCAGAGGTATGCACCCTGTCCAAGTAGAGGCAACAATCGTAGTCAGGGTACATCACAACACAACCTAAATTATCCTTTGCTCGCCCATTAGTAGCTTGGTACAGAGTGGGCATACTTAACATAGAAGGCAATGTGTGAAGTATTTGTGCAATAACTCATACAGTAACACAGTGAAAACACCACAAAAAGTACTAAACACTAGTATAGGAAAATAGATAGTACTTATCTGAATAAAATAGCACCAAAACAACAAAAATCCAATATGCACAAGTCAAGATGTCACTTTTTAAAGGTTTAAATGTGCCTTAATCCTTGAGAATCTGTGGTTGTATCCTTTTAACACACAGTACCTGGGATGCCTAAAAAATATAGGCCCATATTTACACTTTTTTAGCGCCGCATTTGCGTCGTTTTTTTACGCAAAATCGGCGTACACTTACAAAATACAATTGTATTTTGTAAGTTTGCGATGATTTTGTGTCAAAAAGCGGCGCAAACGCGGCGCTAAAAAAGTGTAAATATGGGCCATAGTAGCATAGGGGCCACAGAGGAAAAGATACGTTAAAAATTAAGGCAATGCATCGGATTTTCCAATGCAGCAAATACAATGCGTCATTTCTTTAAACTCTGCAAGGTGATGCCTCGAGCTTACGGATCGCAGCCTTGGTTCCTCATTGCAATTGGAGGATATTTTGATGCCCAGGGACATTGTGTTGAAAATCCAGAGCGTGCTGGTAAGAACGAGCCAGTGCTGCATCAACCAAGTAGCTGAATCAACAATTTTACAGCTGTGAGGCAGGTGCTGCCTCGATTTCTGCAGGCATTGCATCGATTTTTTGATGCACAGGGATTTTGTTCTCTTTGGTGAAGTCTTTTTTGGCTCTGAGACTTCAGAGTAGGAGGCAAGCTCAAACCAATCCTCTGGAGAGCACTTGTGGAGGAAGGCACCGTCCTTCGAGCATGGTCAGGAGCCAGCAGGCAGCAGGGCAACAAGCAGGAGAGCAGTCCTTTCAGCAAAGCAGTCCAGATGAGTCCTTTGGGCAGCCAGGCAGTCCCTTTGACAGAGTCCAGTTGCAGATCCAGAAGTCTGATTTGGTGGGGTCACAGAACTACAATATATACCCAAAAGTGCCTTTGAAGTGGAGGAAACTTCAAAGAATTGTTTTGTGGACCACACGTTCCCCTTTCAACCAAGCCTAGTCTGCTAGCAGCCCTGTGGGTATGTTATCAGTCCTTTGAATGAGGGCAGGCACTGGCTTCTGAAGTGTAAAAGAGAGCCCACCTACCCTTTTAGCCCAGGGAAACTCATGTGTATGCAGATGAATGCGGATGCAGCTGAGTGCCCAGTGGTTTTGGTTGTCTGGGTGGAATGCACAAGGGGAGATGTCAACCATCACAGGCCGGACTTGGATTGGAGATAGGCTGTAAGGCACAGATGGCAGTAAGAACAGAGAAATGCCTACTTTCTGAAAGTGGCATTTCTAAAATAGTAATGTAGAATCCAACTTCACCAGTTTTGGCTTGGGATGTACAGTATAGATCGATTTCAAATCATGACCTTGAGTAGGTCTTTCAGTAGTGTCGGGGTAAGGCATGAATTATAGGCCTTAGTGAGTTGTGTAAGAATAGCTAGTCTAAATTTCTCTTATTCCTTATGTTTTTTTTTTGTAATTTGATCACAGCGCCCCCAGGCAAATTTTCCCTTCCGCCCATAGCATTTGTGTGAAGGATATCGTGTCTTCATTTTTCATCAAATGTAATTGCAAGTAAAAGCATTGGCGTGCTTTGTATTTAGGTCTCTGTCGCGTGAAATGTTAATGTCCAGTGATTTGCGGTGGTATCAGTATGGCGAGGTACAATTCTGAACTATAAGGGACATGGCTACGTTAGGAGCTAATGGTGCAATCAAAAGAAAATAATCTGTCCGTCATCTGAAGCTGTGCATGCAAGAGGTGAAGGGGTAAATCCTGTTACAGATATCTCGCAGTTTCAAGTTTCACGAACTATCTTCCAAACTTATATTTCCAGGTCCATATGATAAGTAATTTTAGGAATTTATAAACGAATGGTGCTACATCTCTCTTCATAGGCTCTATGGGGTGGCGGGCTGGGTCAAGAAGTATTGATCTTAATGGCATAAATAACAGTACCTACCCAATGCAATCTCTCTTCAGCTTCTCAATTTCCTTGATTGTTAAATGTGTTTCCTGGATGAGAGCTATGTCTAGTCTTTGTGTACGTAGAAATTTGAGGATGTATTACTTTTTATAAAATTGATCAGCCCATTGACATTTAGAGATGCAATTTGCAGTGGTAACACACAGTATGTGACTGTAGCCTTTCCTTTCAGTGTATGCTGGTATTAGAGGGGTACTCAGAAAGCATGGTGGGTATGCGCTGTGTGGACGTGGAAAAGGGAAAAGGAAACGTCTTGCTCTTCCTTCTTTGAAAGCGTCACGCTACTAAAGACAATGAGGGTACTTAGTATAGCTGCAGGCTCCGATCTTCGAATCAGAGAAGAAAATAAAAGGAGTGATATAATATTATGCTCATTCGTATGGGGCATGCGTTCCTAAGTAGTGTGAAATAGGATAATGATGAGTGGGAACCTCGGGTAGAAAGCCATGTCATGTTTATCTAAATGGCTTCTCTCCCACCACATGAATGAAATGTAGTGAAGCCACCACCATCGGACATTGGGGCGTGTAAGTGGACTGGACTCAATTGTGTAGGATCTGTGTAATACACGATGTGACAATGAATCTGAATATTAAACCAACAATAAAAAATAGATCATAATAAGAGACTGATAATTCAACCATGACTTTATGTAGGGGTTCAGTTAATTCAAATCTAACATCATATGACCACAAACATACAAGTATTTTTTGCAAGACATGAGAAAATCAAGCCAGTGTTACAAAAATCAATTCCTTAGTACTGACCTGGACTTATATCTGGGTAATGTCTGCGTTGGGGGTGTGCATGTGTCCCCTGAGACTGATATCTGTATCACTTCCTCTAATCTGTGCGCTCCTAACTGTTTTTGAGTTGGTATTCCTTCTGACTAGTGTTGTTTGATGTAAAATCTGGAGTTTCTGTCATGTCCAGATCTGACGTGTTCAGCATGTTCAGAAGTTTCTCCAAGGCTTCTGTGTCCTTGTACTCTGTTGTCTGTCTATTGAGAGTGATTAACATTATGGCTGGTTCCAGGAGGCTATAAAAACATTCTCTGGTGTGTAACCTTGGCCTGAGACCTAAGAAGCTTTTTTTCTTTTCACATTAGTGTTGTGAGGAACATCTGCTAGTTTAAAAATGTTGTGATCATCATACACCTAATGGCCTTGTTTCTTTGCTGCATTGATGACTTGACGGGCCTGCTGAGGAGGAAAAAGGCAGGCCAGAAGAGGATGTAGATTATTCAGAGATGATGAAGTACAGGTCATGGCTTAGTGCCTGTTGTTACTCCAACAGTGGTTCAAATGCCATTGTTCAGAGCTTCGGGAGAAATTCGCAAAGAAAGGCTGACATAGATTCCTCCTCCATCTTTACTGGGACTCCCATATTTCTTACATTGTTTCTGCTGATCCTTTTGTATAGCTCTATTACTTTTTGCCTCAGGGACCACATATCTGTACCCCACTCCTGTAGATTATTGAGACATGTTTCTAGGTATTCTAGAGTTTGTTTTGACAAGACTTTTTGCATAGAGACTACGTTGTTTCTTATTAAAGAAACCACTGTAGTGGTGCTTGTCACTGCTCCAATTCAGCGCGCTTCTGGATGACTTAATTTCCCGCAGTAGGATGTCTAATGCAGAGGCAGGACAGGTGGAATGTCTACCATAATTTGTAGGTGAGTTGCAGCTGTAGATTTGGTGTTTGTAACTGCATCAGAGAAAAGCAGCTATCGTGTGGCTTGTGGTTTGAACATTGGGCGGTGGAACTTTTGCAAGTGTAGTGTGCTGCAGTGAAAGCATCCGCACCAAAAATCAAAATTGGGACCCATGAGGAGTAGAGCTGTCAACAAAGAGATTTCACACCTGTAAATGTGACATCAAGTGCGCTACGAAAGTGGAACTGAGGATCTCCAACTGGAAGGTGTAAACATTACATAAGAGAATCACTGTACGTCTAGAGCCTGAGAGAGAACTGGCCTACCCACAATTAAGAGTGCATGTTGCCATGTCTGAGATCATTAATAGATATTTTCATTGAGGCTGTTGAACCCCCTGACGTGCTTCACACGTTTCATTCAGCAGAAATGTAACTGAGGGCAAGAGTATATAGGATAAGTATAGGATGTTTGTGGCAGTCTACATAGCCATGAAGTAGTTTACTGACACTCTTTCCTGTTCCCCCATTAACCAGTCGGCTTCACAGGAAGCAACACCCTTAAGTGCTTGTTGTTGAGTGACGATTGCGTTACGACGTCGGATGCCACTCACCATGGCATTTTACTAACAGGAGGCCCAACTATTTAGATTCACTATGGTGAAGTTATGTTTTAGTTGCAGTTGCAGACCTTACTATTTCTCCGTTGCAGTCCCCAGTACCTCACTGTGTCTCTTGGTCTAACGTGTGAATGATAACCACGGTACCACAGTGCCGAGGCGATAGAGCTCTGCGTTGTCTCTTCCTCACGTTCAGGGCCATATTTATACTTTTTGACGCAAAGCTGCGCCGTCGCAGTTTTGCGTCAAAAAAATTACCGCCGGCTAACGCCATTTCGGTGCACCGTGCGGGCGTCAAATTTATACTTTGACGCACGGCGGCGCAACGAACAGGTGGGAGTCATTATTTCGTGACGCACACAGCGGCGTCAAGTCGTAAAGGAAACCAACGTTAACACGATGCAAATGACTGTGGGTCGATTTACGACAGCGCAACCCGGAAAGCGCCGTTTTTTTTTACGCAATAGCGTCAAATTCACCCGCGAACACTGCCCTTTCAGCAGAGGAGAGCCAAAATGGATCCCAGATGCCACAACAGACCCCAGGAAGATGACAGCAGACCAGGAACCAGCCAGGATGATCCATACAGGAACCAGGACATTTATAGAAAAAAAAGAAAGTGTCGCTTCAGTGCAGAGGAGCAGGAAATCCTGGTTAAAGAGGTGATGGAACACCAGCACCAACTGTTCATCACCTCTAAGTTGCCAATCAGCAGGAGAGAGGCCATATGGCAAAAAATTGTGGACAAGATCAACAGTGTGGCTGAAGAACGCAGAACAGTCACCGAGTGTAAGAAACGCTGGCATGACTGCAAACGTAGGACAAAGGAAAAAATGGCCAGGAACAGGAAGGCAGCACTGCAGACTGGAGGGGGGAGTCCAGCACACCAGGAGGCCCTGGACCACATGGAGGAGATGGTCGCAGCCATCATCCCTGAGGAGATCGTCACAGGGATTCAAGGACAGGACAGCGCAGACTACCACGAGACAACGCACATGCAGGGTAAGTCACATGGGGAATTATAATGCAATAATGATAACTGCAACCGGGGGGGGGGACGCCTACTACACAATGCATGTAAGTCAGCATATATATGAAGTGGCATGGGTAAAGGTGCACGGCAGGGGGGCATGGCCAGCACAGACAGAAGCTGGGGCACGACAAAATACAGCACCAACAACAGTCCCATGGGGCCATTCTGTCATGACAACAATGGAGCTAAGGGAAAGCAGCGACAAGTGGGAAGGCCACTACGTCAAACTTACATCCAGGCACTCATCAGTCAAAATGTATCCTACATCAACTAGGTCCCTATCAGTAATCCAGTAGCCAAAACAACAACTGCAATGTAACTGCGACAACAGTTGACAATAACACCTCTGATCTCTGTGCAGCTATAGTAGCCAATGGCAGTAACCTCCCCATGGAACATACATACCTAAATTAGAGGGTGAGGATGACATCTGCAACTATTTCTAGAAAGAAGACAAAGGCACCAGTACACTCAAATGCCAATGCCCATAGTAGAAACATACATCAGCCAAAGTAAACAGCAATAGGAGCCACACAGCACTAAGGACACACAAATGCTGCATACGTCAGGGTCCCTCACGTGCCTGGCTAACAAGGCAACATCACTAATGTCATACTGCTCAGATAACAACATTGAGGAGGGGACACACGCAACTGGTCACTGAAACACACCTGCATAGTCTGAGAACCAAATAGGACATTGATACGATAAACAGGGCAATCCAATTAAAAACACATTACCCAACATCATCTAGAAACATCAACAATGTTTACATCCATATCACATCCTAACATTGCCATGCATAGGATATGCCACATAACAATAACATTTAGGTTAATGTGAATAAAAAGATTTGGGGGCAGGTCCTGAGAGGCAAGTGTGCTGCCAGGGCAATCACAACACCCACAGCCAGTGAAAGTATAGTGTGGTAAGTTTCACGTATCCTTTGCACATTAGCTTCAGGCTTTAGGACTTTGTGCACTTTGCCCTGAATGTATTTTATTCATTTGCTGACAGCTTAGAGCCTCTGTGCACTTTGCACTAAATGCTTTTTATTAGGCTTCGTACTGTTATTTTTCAAATAGCCAGTTCTACGGTGTTTTTTTATTCATTTCACACTGTTTTGCCTACTTCAGCACTGGAGTTCTCCATAACATATTCACTCTGTGCTTCAGTCAAGGATACAGTCTGGTACATTGCCGATAGACGTGGTAGGAGTTTAGATTTGGCATTCCTGCGTAGGGACATTTTGTGATCACGATGACATGTTATTTATAAAATCACTTCCTTGTCCCAATACACGCAAGAGGGAGTTTCCGAACAGAGAACCACAACTAGACGCTGCCTGCCTTGTTGCAGATGCTGAACCAGATCACAGGCCTTTGCTCAGGTATGAGGGCTGATGTCTCCCCAGTGATTCGGAAAGGCATGCTAGAAGCTTAACATGCTGTGCTCTAAATAGAACAAGCAGAGGGAGAGTAGAAACTGTTAGGCACCATGATAGCTCTGTTCTAATGTTTTACTCTCCTGGTGACTATTTCAATTCTACCATGTTGTATTGTTTGGGTTATTGCGGCTCACGCATTATTATCTAAAATTCAGTTGTTTTATGAAATACTGTCTTTGTCATTTGTATATGAGATCATACTGGAAATGAGAGAGTTGGTTTGGATCTGAGTGACCATGACTTCCCTGAGAAGTTCCAAAGATGTCATGCGCTCGGCTGCCTAATCATTTCTTTGCCGTGGGAGACATGAGGCACTGCTAGTTAGCCAGAGCAAAAAAAAGAATTAGGGTGACAGAGTTCTTTACAAGTGGGTCAGACTCAGTCCCCTACACCGTTAGCTATCCTGCTGCCTAGAAATCCAGTAGTCTCATTTAGGATAATGAGAGCCCACGCGAGAAAATGTCTCTCCATACGAATAGATATACACGGAGGGTCGAGTAGGACAAAAAGATGGCTATTCCCTAATTGGTACAAAGCAACACCTAGAGGCGATTAGGCAGACAAGTCTGATAACTCTATATCATACATGTGACACCCAGGTGGGCCATAGGCCTATAACAATGCCCATATGAAGGACAGCAGATACCAATACCAAACCAGAGCACATAGTAAAGTCATCAAAAGGCTTGCATGTTACGGCAAAATTGTCACAACACAGACACACTAATTGTACCCTGTTTTATTGCAGAGGAACATGGATCTCCTGCCGATATGCCTGTCCCTGATTTCCCTGATGACATGGATGACGAGCCCATAAACATTTCCCAGGAGACCATCCAAAAGGTCCTTGAAACCCTCCAGACTCCACCTTCAGTCACAAGGAGGAGCACAGAACAAGCAGCCATCACAGAAGACCCACCCACCACCCCAATTGTAGGACCTGCCAGCTCCAACACAGCTGAGGACTCTGACGACACTGGTACCAGCTTTGAAAGAACTGTAGTTGGTGTACAGCGGGATCTGGCCAAGGAGGTGCGGGTGGGGATGCAAAACATGGCAGCCAGCCTTGAGGGGGTGCGTTCGTGCATGACGTCATTTGCAGATCAGGCAGCTGCAATGCAAGCCCTAACATCTCTCTTGCAGGAACTTGCGAAAACACAGAAGGAAATCAGCACAGCTGTAATCCAGTTGACACAACACCTACAACTGCAATCCAGTCAACGTGTGCACGAATGCAACATTGAACCCCTCAGGGCCGACCTGGCTGCCTACCATCGTGATGTGGCTGCTATTCTCAAAAACCAGCAGGCCCTCCTTGCAGCAGTACTGCCCTTAAGAACTTCACAGGGAGCAGCCCCCGGGATGTCTGACTCCACGTCTTCTAACACTGAGGTGTGTGTTGCCCCTTCACAACCAACAACAACAAGGACAAACCAGGCAACACACACATCAGAAGAAGAAGACATGGAACAGATCACATTCTCACGGAAGAGTACCCGGAAGCACTAGTCCCTGCACCATGGCCTACTTTGACCAAGGTCCTACGTTTTGTCAAATGCCAGTCTCACTACAACTACACTCAGTGACTGTTCTGCTATCCACTGTATGACTTGTCACCATTGCCAGTGAATGTCTCTCTCCTACTATTTGCCAAATCCTGTCCCTCTGCACTGTCTGTGACATCACCCCAGCATATCAGGAGCATCATCCACACCCCTTCTGTAGGATCACCATGTAAGAATGCACCAGAACGGACTCAGCAAACATGGACAATGGACATTTTGCACTACAGCACCTATCAATAAATAGCACTTGCACACCTAATATGTCTCTGTGTTATTTGACACATCAACTGTGCAGTAGATAACTCTAAAGTGCCTGTGTGGCAACCATGTAGCTTGTCAATACAACTGTCCTGACATCATGTAGTCTGATACCTCTGTGCAGTGGCCAGGATTGCATCATAGCCTTACCATCCTGAGGAGAATAACTGATGAAGGGACAAACCACACACAATCATGCTGTGTTGGACAGAATAATGCTCCATCTATAGCAATTCTAGTCAACTAATGGTGGCTGATAAATGTAGGCACCATGCAATACTAAAACATTAAATTATGCAGCAAAATCTAAGCAAACAAAAAAAGAAAACACTGCATCAATCACCCTTTCTGAGTATACTTCCATGAAGGAAAGTCATGCTGAATTATTACACACATGATCTAGGTCAGCAATGAAGGCAACAAGACAAGAGTGTTAACAACACCTCATCTACAAAGATCTCCCTGAACATCACACTGCAGTCCGACCTATTAAATTACCCACAATAACAAGTCTGGAAGCACACTTTGTGATGTAGAATACCTACTCATCAACACAAATCCTTGGTGATTGATGTAAACTACCAATGGTGGGTCTCCCAAATGGTAGATACTTATCAAGTTAGCACACGGGTAGCTGGCATGTTAAACCTGCATTTTCTGTGGTGGGTAGCATAGGACACTAATGTCATAGAAAAACATTCAACTACACTGATGTCAAGGCCATGATAAAGTAGCACTTAACGCATCATGCAAAGGGTTAACTATATGTTTATTCCTATTTATTCACACAAGAGGCAACTAAGGGAAAAGTCATACCTACACTAATCTAACCTGACTACTACTAACCCACAACTGTCCCTAACTAACCTAAGCTAAACTTACGAAACGATCTAAACATCAACCCCCCACCCACCATTATGAGACAGGACACATGCAGGACAACACATACTAACCTACACACATACTATACTATCCTAAACAATCATATATTTTTTGGGTGATTTTTTATATATATATATTTTTTTAACAAACATGAATCCCAACATTGACACCCACCCACCCACCCAAAAAAGAAAAATAGAAAGAATAAGGACCCCCCACGCTCCTCCCTAACACTAACTAAGCTAACAACCTACACTAACCTAACACTAATCCCCAAAACCCAACTATCAGTACAAAATAGGAAAGAGGAGAGAGGGGAGGGGTAAAAGTAAAACATGGCAAAAGTCCTAGAGGGTGGCCCTCCGTAGGGTCCGCCTGATGGACCGAACCCTTTTCTTAATATATGCCACATCCTGGCTTAGCTTGTCCACCTTTGAAAAAACTTTGTCCAATTTACGGCTTAATGCCAGGAATGCGGCTGGGTCTACAGGAGGGGCTGCTGCAGTCTGTGTGCTGGCCGAGGTGGACGGTGTGGCAGTAGTTGTATGCCCACTGGACTGTCCTGGGTATTGAAAATGGCTGGGTCCAGGTCTTGCTGACGAGGCAGGGTCAACTGTCCCCGCCGTTGCTGGGGCCACTTGGGGAGACCTGGTGGATGTGGTGGTGATGGCTGTTGTGGGCAATGTAGGGCCACCCTGTGGTGAGGCCCACCATGCCCCGGAGGCCCGATCTGCTTGGTATTTGCGGGCCATCCTCCTGTACCCCGACTGCACCTGCAGAATGTGCCGGTATCGCATGGCACGCCTTTCAAACTGGTGTCTCTCTGCAGCACTCATGTTTGCAGCTGTGAAGAGAAATGGCAACTATTTACCATAGGAAATGCATTGGGTGGAATTTCACAATGGGTCATTTGCACATTACTTGTACTGTATTTGTTACAGCAATTGTCACAACATAGTTCATTGAAAGTCTCAGAGGAAGTACATGTGAAGCCTGCATACAAAAGGCCATCTCACACCTAGCATATCCATGTCTCTACATGATGGGTGACATCAGCCTAAACTTCTCATCCAAATAATGGCTAATGCAGCTGACATTATGGCTGAACCTCTTCTGCATACTGACTTCACTACATATGTCACTCTATGTGATAACTATCACAACCCTCACTCAATGCCATTTGTAAATTGTTGTTTGCAAATATTGAACCCATGTGCCATAACCGAATGTGTACACTAGGTTCTAAACTAAGTTGCAAAAGGTCACAAGTATGTGTAACATACTGGTTGCTACAGTCCTAGGTACCCTATTCCCAATCACATGGCAGTCTTTGAGGGTGGGGTGGGAAGAACAACCAACAATCCCAGATTCAATGCACACCCAGTAGTGTATAGAAAGGTCAACAAGTATTTGCCTCCACACACAACACCAATGAAGGGCTAGCAACACTTTGGAGTCAGCCAAACATTGTCCTATCCAAGGTCCACACATGTCAAAATGCACTGACTCAGGCCAACATCACATACTACCAGTGAGGCATATTTTACCACACACACAGAGGAGCAAGAACACCCATGATCATGAGTCGAATGAACACCTAGGCCATTGCACTCTAGTTCCACACACTTCTAGTTCAACCTGTGGAAGTACATGGCCCCGGAAGATCCAACCTACAGTGTACTCAGTCCATCCTCAACTCGGAAGCTGCATATTTAATACAAGCCTTTTGCAGAAGCTATCTGGGAGAATGTCAGTCTGATATGCAGACTCAGTCTAAGCCAAGTCCCAGAGCAACTCTTACATTAACCAGTGTATTCCACATGACTCATCCCACTCCCCATAGCGGGCCGACTGGAATGACCTACAGCCCCTAAATCTGAGAGATGGCTAAGCATTGGTCTACAGAAACTGAAGTGATATTTGAAATCCCACTAATGCAACAATACCAATGAACGGGCAGCGCATCAAACCTTGAATTCTGTTGAACACACAGTAGTCCATCATGCATCACTAGCAAACAATAAAAATAGCACTCAGGCCACACTCACTGTAGGTGTCGGGGTCCTCAAAATGAGCCACCTCTCCCATGGTGTACGGTGCAGGTCCACCTGTAAAGCATGGAAGGAAGAATATACTCAGACTCCGTGCACTGACAAACAATTGCAGTTACAATGACACTGTGTTAATATGACATGCGTAATGATACACTTTCACACATGCTCATACTGCATGGAAGAATTCTTAATCAACATTTACATTGGATGAGTCTCCTGCTACAGTTACACACCCTACTACACACATGCAGTGGCCAGGACAGTCATGTGGTGTCAAAGATACACCTCCATTAGTATGCCCCAACAATATCGGGTTGCATTCATCTCATCATGTGCATCCCAGAGAGACATCCAAAAGCTGGTTACTTGAGGACTGCATGACCCCTCAAACTCAAACAGGCTATGTGGTCATTTTCAACACACACCAACCAGACACACATGTGACATATGTGTGGACAACATAGCTAACTGCATGTGACGTGAAGGCACCACTCATTTATAGCATCATCATGGTTTTACAAATTTCTGTCTAGCTATGGCGTCTACATATGTAGGTATGATGTTTCAACATCCCTTTTTCACTGGCAATTATGACCTGTAGAGTTCAAATAGAGGCATTAATGTGTCGCTTGTCTGACACAAAGGCAACACTACATTACATACAGCTACAGGCATCCAGTATGTGTTGAAAACATGAGCCATCTGACTGCTAGCATTGGTCTTCCTACACATTGTGCAACAAATACACATTAGGTTTCCCTAGCATTACACACAGTCAGCTACTTATCTAGCAGATTGGGTAACAATCATCACATGTCCCCACACAGCTTTCAATTATTCACATGTAATTGATTTGTACTCACCAACATGGCCACCAATCCTGATTCCCAGGTGGTCCAGCAGATCCTGCTCCCTGGATATCAGATCAGCCCAGCGGTGCTTGAGTTGATGGTCATTCCTCATGCTACCGTAGACCCGGACCAAGTGATGGCGCACCTTCCCCCACCGGACTTTATGTGCCTCTGTGTGATACCCCTGTATCACACGGCCCCCAGCCTCCAGCATGAGTGGGAGGAAATGGCAAACAAGCCAAATGAATCCCCCCAATTCCTCCTCACCCATCCTGGCAAGCCATGGACTACCTGACATCTTTACTATTATAAAGGGTAAACAATTAGAAAAAAAAGTAAAAGGGGGAAATGGGGAAAGGTAGAGTAGTGAAGGAAAAAGGAAACTTAAGAAAAATAGCCCAACTAACCCCAAATTTAAACTACCCAGAACAGACTCCCACAGACAAAAAAAAGAAACACTGGACTTGACAAAAGTATACAAAACAGACTAAGACAATATTAGACAACAAGACTATGATCACAAAAGCACAATATACAAGGTACACAGGACACAAAAGCAGTAAAACACAGGACAACACTTTTCACACACCCACAAAGTCTAGAAGAATCTGAGACTGCAAAGTGAAAGTGAAAGTAAACTCACAGTACAGATTATGTAAACAGGATATCATATTACATCACTTCCTGCATAAAATGGCCGCCGTTTTTATTTTTCCGTTATGCGTCATATTTTCACGCATACAGATTGTGCTTCATATTTTTAGACGCATACCAGTGCACATAATGCAGAGTCAAAACTAATTTCTTCATTGTTCCCTTACATTTGTGTGAGGCTGAGTTTACAGTTCTAGAGTAGAAATGTAATTTGCTGGCAAATATGAGAACCAAATATGAAAATTATATTTGACTCTGCATTCTGTGCACTCCTGTACGTCAAAAAATTATGACACCCATGCTGTATGCGTGGAAATATGACGCATCATAGAAAATATGGTGGACATGTAATGCAGATTATTAATCTATTATTTTTAATAGGACTTTTTTTGACTCTGCATTCTGTGCACTCCTGTACGTCAAAAAATGATGATGCCCATGCTGTATGCGTGGAAATATGACGCATCATAGAAAATATGGTGGACATGTAATGCAGTTTATTAATCTATTATTTTTAATAGGAATTTTTTTGACTCTGCATTCTGTGCACTCCTGTACGTCAACAAATTATGACGCCCATGCTGTATGCGTGGAAATATGACGCATCATAGAAAATATGGTGGACATGTAATGCAGTTTATTAATCTATTATTTTTAATAGGAATTTTTTTTACTCTGCATTCTGTGCACTCCTGTACGTCAAAAAATTATGACGCCCATGCTGTATGCGTGGAAATATGACGCATCTTGACAAAAATGTCTTCATTTTTTCAAGTTGTGAAAGGAACTTTGTCATGACCAAACGGTGCTATGTGATACACATTTGTGGTTAGCTATGACACATGTCCCTTATTGGATGTATAGAAGGCATTCACACTGTAATATTAATGATTGCTCAAAATGGTTATTAACCATATTTGTACACATATTTTGGGCAATTGTTGATGGCTATTTTGAAATGATGAATGGGATACCAGGATGTATTCCTTCTCAAAAATGTGCCCACATTTATCACGGTAATGCATTTATCTATAGTCCAAACAGGTAGTGCAATTGTCACTTACACTTTTTATGGGGCTAACCATGTCCTAATAATGATTTTGTGTATCTTATATGTGTTTTACTTTTGACATGTAGGCCACACATGCGCCTTATGCATGTGTTTACTTCACATGTACATAATTATTGTATATTTGGGGGGCGGTAGAGGTGGACTTAGGCCCACAGCACCCTAGGGTTTGCCCTTCCAGATTTGCTAATTTATGCATTGCTTTCATTTATTCTGTTATGCTAAACCTGCAGCAGCAGGCTCATGGAAGGCCATAGGGTATGAATCACTGTTAGCCATTCAATAATCCCATTAGCCCATTTGACGTTTGGCCTATTGATTATTTGGAGCAATCTGACATACCATTTTGCACTGAAAATTTTTGATAAATCTCGGCGTTCCAAATGTGCTGATGACAAATAGGTTGTTGATGTATGTGGCCCTTTATGCATTACCTGGTTTAGTGGCATGTTACATTCTTCCTGCTAGGTTCGAACTGGGACACTACTGTGATCGGCTACTTGCAAATAATTGGTTGATTGGATGACATATGTTTATATGTGTGGGCGAATGTAGATCCACTATCAACTGTCTGGGTGTATGTTGTCACTGTAACTTCAAGGTCTCCTCATGAGTTACTGGTAGCTAATCTTGTTCCAATTGGGCATTGTTTGTAGCAAAAATTGAGAGAAGCCATTGAGGACATGGTCACGTACACATGGATGGTCCCACCCTGTCACTGAACACGTGTAATGAGACTTTCAAATGAGCTACATTTTTGTGCTGAGTGAGAGAATGTCTCAGGTGTCTGGATCAGGCATGTGTCATTGCCACATTTGTACTCCTGTTGGCCTCTGTGGATGGTAATGTATCATGAAACATCATAGCCTCTGTGCAGACATTTGTGGTGTATATTTTTTGTGTGATGAGTGTTATGTCATTATTGCTCAATGAGACGACATTCTTCTTCAGCAAATTCAAACTAAAGGTGGGCAGAAATTAATAGGCCAAAGCATGATGTGGTGTTTGTTATCTGTGTTTATTTACAATTGTGCAATAAGTATTGATATAAGAAATTATTAAAAGAAATTATTTACAAGCTGTTGGCGCCTACGCACTCCAGCAGCCGTGTTTGGTTGTTCCCCCTCCTGTTGCAGGCCAGCATCCTCCTCTTCGTCGTCTTCAGGCATGTCTGGGTCTGGTTCAAGGAGGGGAATGTTCCTTTTTACACAAATATTGTGCAATATGGCACAAGTGAGTATGATCCTACAGACCATCTCTGGGGAATATAGTAGGCTACCGCCAGTGATGTCAAAGCAGTGGAACCTTGACTTTAGGATCCCAAAGGTCCGCTCAACAATGCTGCGTGTCCTCTTATGGGCGTCGTTGTATGCCCGCTCTGCAGCAGTAGTCGGGTTCCCAAATGGTGTCATTAGCCAAGGCTGGATGCCATACCCCTGATCAGCTGAAAGAGAAACACAGAATGGGATCAATTAGATGTAGGAGGCACTCTTGTACAGACCTTTGATGGCAGTAGTTGTCTTGTGTTGTCTGTGACTCTTTTGTGCACTAATGTGACAACCTATACTTGTAGGAGAAAACTTTTGCATTGAGTTTTTCCCTTGGCTGAGCAAGTGTTTGTTAGCTAACCGTTTGTCAGCAGTGTGTATTTGGATTTTCAGTACAGTGTGCCCTCCCTAGCATTGTGACTTGTGATACACGTGTCCATGTGTCTTCACTGGGGGTGAGATGATAGTTCCATGCAGAGTTAAAACATGAAAGTGTAGTTAACACGTTCATATGAAAGTACCCTGTACATCCCATACCTTAAGACTTATGCAATGTATTAATGTACAGGTTATTGTGACACTTACAATTTGCAAGGTGACATTTAGGCAACCACACTCATTAATGTCTTCACATTACGCCGTAGAGTAAATTCCAATGTGTGACAGGTTCAATGGTGACTTCAGAAACATGGCTAGTGATGTGAGGACCTCAGTGTGTTCCTGGCTAGGTGTTGCTATTGTGGTGTATGTGTTGTTTGTCCTAGAGGGTTGCTGTGCAGTGTGTATATAAATTGGATTTTTGTACTTACCAACAAGTAGTCCATTGCCATACCGTCCATCCTGGAAGTGTTGGTTGATGGTAGAGTGATGGAAGATGAATGCGTCATGTACACTTCCAGGATATTTAGCCACAATGTTGCTGATCAATCCTTGGTGATCGACTATGGCCTGCACGTTGATTGAATGTGTGTGCTTCCTGTTGCGGTAGAGGTGTTCTGTTGCAGCAGGTGGCACAAGGCGTACGTGTGTGCAGTCGATTGCACCAAGGACGTGTGGGAAGCCACTGATGGCGTAGAACCCCTGTTTTGTTTCCTGCTGCTTCTGCAGTGTGTTAGGGAAGCAGATGTGGAGGGGTGTCAGGCAAATGATGGCATCCAGTACTTTTGGCAGCAATGCGGAGAATGATGGTTGTGATGTTCCACCAACCAGGGCACCAGTTGTCTGAAACGAGCCACTTGCCAGCAGGTGAAGTACAGCAAGCAGCTTTGTTTCTGTTGGTATGGTGTGGGGTGTCACCAAAGTGGGGGCCAACTGCTGTTCAATATTTCTCAGCAGCTGCTGAATGGCCTGCTAGTTCAACCGGTACCTCTGTATGATGTCGTGTTCCCTGAGGCCATGCAGGGTTGTTCTTGGGCGGAATATCCTCTCCTGCCTTCTGCGCTGCCTTTGGGGTCCCTGCTGTTGTTGTTGTAGCTGCTGTTGTTGCTGCAGGGCTCTGCGTCTACGTGCACGCTGAATAAAAATCACCTCCATGTCTCCCTGTTGCTGCTCTGCTGCTCTGCTGCTCTGCTGTTTGTTCTGTGTGTTCTGATTAAATACAGGTGTGTTTGCCCCATTTTAACGCCTGCCCTGACCCAGGCGTTACATTTGGACGCACATCCGGCTTTGCGTCATTTTTTTTGATCCGCCTCCCGGCCGAGAGTCATTTTTGCCCGGAAGCATAAATGCAGCGCAAGGGTGTGTGCGTCGTTTTTTGGACGGGAACGCCTACCCTGCATATCATTAACGCAGGGCGGGTTGCCGCATCCAGAAAATGACGCACATTGCGGATTTTTGTCATCCGCGGGCTCGGGCGTCAGGGTTTAAATATGGGGCAACGTTTGCGCTGATTGTGCGTCCACATTTTTGACGCACATTCGGCGCAAACGGAGTATAAATATGCCCCTCAGTCTCTTAATGTTTGGTTGTGTGTGTGAGCCTCACTCTGTGTGCTCGGCTTTCTGTGCTCACTACTAGGCCTGATGTCAAAGTATAAAATATACTGTGGCTGGATCTTTGAATGTAGGCCTTTCCCAGTATAGCAGGACACTGTACTGTCATGGTATTCACAGGGACATCATAGTATTGACTAGCAAACAAGAAACAGTACCTTCAGACTGAACCACAAAAAGGCACTAAATAATCCTGTGTTTAACCCTGAACAGCTTATCACAAAAAGCCGACAGGCTTAACTTAGAGGCAATGTGTAGAGTATTAGTGCAGCCAAATTCTGTGACAAAGTGAAAACACAACACTAGGAAAATACAACACCATTTTATAAAATTAGAGTAAAGTTTAATACATTATTTGACATAAAAATTACAAAAATCAAATCAGTAGAACCAGAGTTATGTTTTTTAAAAGTTTTTAGTAAAATGTAGCACCCAAAAGATTAAAGCACCAACCACGAACATCTAGTTGTGAGAGACAGGGTCAAAGTAAAAAAAATATGTTTGACTACGGTGGAGACAAGTTCGGATACAAGTAGTAAATTGGGCCCAGTCAGTGCTTACCTTTGGACTTAAAAGAAATTTTGAGAAAAATGTTCGGAGAAGGTCGAATTCGGTAGGGAAAGGTTGCAATCAGTTTCTGAGGATAGAGTGTCACCGACTGGACCCTTGGGTCAAAGCAGCGGTGAAGTTTTCTACGTTTGGGCCTAAGTCCTGATTTAGAGTTTTGTGGTGGGGGTTACTCCGTCACAATCATGACAGATATCCCGTCCCCATATTACGATCTCTCATTAGCCTATGGAGATCATAATACTGTGGAGGGGATGTCCATCACCTTTGTGATGGAGTAGACCCCCTTCGCCAAACTATAAATTAGGCCTTAAGTCTCTTTTTTTTGGAAGTATAAAATCTTGAGCAGGACAAGGCAGAGGGCTGTAGCCAAAGATTCCACAAGGCTGGATACCCCTTTGGTGAAGGACCATTGAACATAATTTGCTGCTGCAGAGAAGAACATAGCACGGTAAGCCCCAAAGTCAATCTTACCGGCATTGCACCTGGGGTGGATAGGCGAGCAGGTTGGTGCCAGTTTCCTCCTGGTTCTCAGACCTGTTTTTGGCCAACAATTTTCCAAGTTCTAAGTTTTGGGTTTTGGCTATCTGGGCACCTTTAGCACCACAACTAAGGGTCCAGGACTGGTGGGACACCATTTGAGTTTCAGGACTCATTTAGGCTGGGTCCAGGTGCTGGTTCGAGCTGGTGGGAGCCTTTGTGTGCCTGTGTAAGTCCTGGAAGCAGGTGAAAATGCAGGGTTCAAGAGCAGGGCTGGTCTCTGAGAGTTCAAGGCAGACTCCAGTCAGCAAAGCAATCCTTCCAGGTACAGCAAAGCAGTCCTTCAGAGTGTATAACAGGTCACATCAGCAGGGAGTCCTCACAGTCCTAGCAGAGTCCTTCTGCAGGCCCAGGAGTGAACTGGAAAGTCTGAGGTCCTATTTTTATAAGCTGGTATCCTCCTTTTGGAAGGTGGGAAAAGTTTCTAGACAGTGTCTTTGCAGTGCATGGCATTTCATGACTCTCCTGCCCTGGCTCCAAGCTGGCTTCAGTTACAATACGGAGGTGATTGTTCCTTTGTGTGAAGGCAGAGCACCCCTATACTTCCTTTTGATGGCCTATTCAGGCACACCTAATCCCTCTATTGTGTGACTATCTGGGAGGAATTCACAAAGTAGTCAGCTACACCCAGTCATGCTGTACGTACAAAAGAACTAAGGGAAGGAAAATGAAAACTTCCTAAAAGTGGTATTTTCAAAAGTATTATAAAGAACCTGGTGGTACCATTCAAGGGTTTTTCATTCCACTTCCGAAAACACAAAACATGACATAGCTACCAGCTCCCAATTGGAAATTACAGCTTACTGATTTTAATAAAGAATATCCAAATGTATCCTATGGAAGGGGTACGCTTCACCGTAGTGAAAAACAATTTTAGGGGTTTTTCACTGTTAGGACATGCAAAACTAAACAGTACATGTTCAACCTTTCAATTACAAGGCACCCTGCCCTATGGGCTACCTAGGGCCTACTTTAGGGAGACATATATGTAATAAAAGGGGAGTTTAAGGCTTGGAAGGGAGGTTTTATTACCAAGTGGATATGGATATTTAAAACTGAATTCTGGCTGTAGCGGCAGTTCTGGGACATGCTTTAATGTGCTTCTTAAGTCGGAGGTACCATGGGTGCTGCAGGCCCCTTGGTAGAATTTTATTTACAGGCCCCTGTGCATAAGCCAATTTTGACCATTGTTAGAAATGCGGTTTCTGGTTGGCACGGTAGGCACCTCAGCCAGCAAGGACCACCACTCTAGTCAGGATGAGGGAGTTACACACCCAAGATAACCCCTGCTCACTCCCTTGGTAGCTTGGCACGAGCAGTCAGGCTTATCTCATAGACAATGTGTAAAGCTTCTGCACAATGCTCACAACACATGTGACACAATAAATGCATCACAAAGGAATCACAAAAGCAAGTTGTATAAAAATAAACTGTATTGCAAAAAACACCAATAGACCAAACACAACATGTATCAATAATACCCTGCTACACAAGCAGTTGTCAAAACATCACGCAGGTTACTAGTACGCTGTGAAACTAAGCAGTAGTCAGGTAAACATAAAGGGTACTGGTATTCTGCAACACAAGCTGTAGTTAGGTTGTCATAATCACCAAAATGCATGTCATAATGAACACATACCATAAATGCCAAGACATCATCAGGAATGCACATTAAATTGCCCAAGTGTCAAGTCATAAAAAACATTACACCCCCACCCCAATGTCTGCCCTGCAAAAGGAGCTCCCGTGCTTCTATTATAGGGGGGAAGAATTTCACGTCCACTGGGAACGCATTATACAGCCAGTATAAGTTGGACAGGGGGAAAGCTCATATGACATGACAGAATGAACTTATGTGAGAGATATCAGCTCTGCAAACTGGTGTGGCACACACATCATCCACTAAGTTCAACCGGAGGGGGGAAGTGGGCACGGTACACCTGTGCTCCAACTAGGGTAGTTATGGTTGACTTCATAAACCCAGCTGGACTCACAGCAATGGCTGTCCCAGCATGGGTCGCAACTGCAATTATCGGGGCAACAGAAGGCACCTGCGCTCCTGGTAGGAGCTTTATGGCAGTTTTGTGGATGCTTCGGAGGCGATCCTTCTCATCTCTCACTCCGGGCTCGTATAGTAACGCTGGGTGGATGGGGAGACCAGATTCGCCATCCATGATCTTGTGGCACAATGGTGGCAATGCTCACAAATGATTGGCCCCTGTGAACCTCACAAGGGACAGGTGACCTCGCTCCTTGTGAAGGCAAGGCTGCCCGGACTTTCCTAGAGAGGTTCTCAATATGCGGCGTTCCGCGGAACCCCACACCTGGGACTCCCGACCACTGTCTGAGTTCTCACAGGGTCTTTGCCCGCAAGCAGGCGGTACCGCGGATCAAATAAAGTTGGCCAGTCCTCTTCTTTTCTCCTCACCCTGGCTGTGGTGGTGAAAAAAGGTGCCTTCTTGTGCCCCCCCCGGGCATGGCACAGAGCGCGCTCGTCTGTGCTATGTTATGCAGGGAAGAGGAGGGTTGCCCACACTCAGGGTGATATTGGGTCACTTCCTTGAGCAAAGGGTGACAAGAATAAAGAGCTCGTCGAGCCTTGGAAAACCGGGTACAGCACTTTCCTTGCTCTGGAAAAGTACATGAAAAATCGCCCTCCCTGAAACCAGGTGACAACCGGTAAAGGGAAATGTAGCGCTCTTCCAGCGCTAGACTTGAAGGGAGACCAGGAACAAAACCAGTTCTCTCCATGCACCAGGCTTCCTGGGAGAAACACTGGGACACAGCGGACCAGGTAGGCTAGCACACCAGGACCATTGGTGGCAGTTCCTCCTGGCAGACCAGCAGTGCAAGGGAAGTCCAGGTCAGGGAGTACTAGCAGCAGGGCAAAAAGCATAAAATCAATACAGCTGAGTTCTGTATGCTACCCAGCAAATAGCAGGCAGCAGGGCAACAAACAGAAGAGCAGTCCAGATGAGTCCTTCGTGCCATTCAGTAGTCCTTCTGAAAGAGATTCTGTCCCAGTTCCAAAAGTGCTCCACTCAATGTGGGGGACAATTCCCTGTACTTATACTCATTTTGTGCAGTCTCCACAAAAGGAAGGGAGGGGATTCCACCCAGCACTAACCGGTTCCAGGAATGTCCCCTTTTTCTTCCAGCACTGGCTCCAGACATCAGTAGGCAGTAAACAAGCCCTTTGTATGAGGCCAGGGCACAACCTTCACAAATGCAGGTGTGCCCTGCCTTTCCCTCTCCCAGCCCAGGAAGGCCATTCAATATGCAGATGCACTTTTATGACACCTCCACTCTCCCTGTGTACAGTCTTTCTGAAAAGTATGTACAAAGCCCAACTGTCCCTCTGCCCCAGACGTGGATTGTAGTCAAGCTGCAAACCACTAGACTCATAAGCACAGGGACATGCTCACTTTCTGAAGTTGGCATTTCTATAATGGTAATAAAAAATAAACCTACACCACTTAGCAGCATTCTTCGCTACCATTGCAACCATACCAAACATGCCTATGCCACCTCTCATAGATCAAACAATACCACTTTGTCATTTGTGAGGGCATTTCCAATGCAGTCCTATGAGAGAGGCAGTGTAGTACATAAAGACAAATGTCCTACCTTTTGCATACACAACACCGTTCCCATAGGGCTAGCTCAGGCCTACCATAGGGGAGACATATGTAGTAAAAGGGGAGTTCCAAGCCTGACAAGTACATTTAGATGCCAGGTCCCTGTGGCAGTAAACTGGGCATGCAGGCCCGGCAGTGGCAAGCCTGAGACAGGTTTAAAAGGCTACTTCTGTGGGCGTCACAAGCTGCATTGCAGGCCACTAGTAGCATTCAAATTACAGTTCAAGGGACTTTAAGGTAAATTAAAGGCCAGTCAGGTGTAAGCCAATCATACCAAGTGTAGAAGGGAGAGCACATGCACTTTAGCACTGATCGGCAGTGGTACAGTGCCCAGAGTCCTAACATCAACAAAAAGGGTTAGAAAAAATAGGAGGAGGAAGGCAAAAAGTTTGAGGATGACCCTTTAAAAAGGTCCAGGTCCAACAGCCATGTTTTAGAGGAGCGAGCATAAGCACTTTAGCACTGGTTGGCAGTGGGAAAGTACACAGAGTCCTAGGGCCAACAAAAAAATACAGTAAAATGGAAGAAGAGAGGGAAAATGTTTGGAGGAAAGCCCACCCTATGGCTGACAGGTGTAACAACCATCCATTGAGTGGATTGCACTTGACAGATTGTTGCATCGATTTGCATTGAGTTGCACCTGAGGGTCAGTATTTTATTATGTATGTATTATGTATGTATGGTTTGGGTTTGTACTGTACTAGTGCCTTCTAAGTACAGGCATTTTTAGCTATAATTGGGGCACCATTACGTCTTTAAAGTAGTAGATTGAGATCCTATGAAAAAAGGACCTGTATCAACAACTCACCTAATAGAACACGATTATTTTAATTTAGTCTGTGCCTTCATGTTGACATCTTTGCCATCCACAATGAGAGTGTCATGCCAGAGATTTGGGAAATATTTGCAGCTCATATTAAAGTAGATTGCCAAACCACATATCAGCTGTATGTTGGGACTTGTTATCTTTGGTTATCCTTGGCAGTTAAATAGATAAACAGGTTTTTGGCGTTTTTGTATAGCAAGTTGTATTCTATTGTTACCACTAACAGCAAAGCGGAGTCACTGGTGCAGAAGAGGCCACTCAGTTATCATTCTAGGGGCCCCATTACGAGTGTAGCACTCTTCAGATCAACACACTCACAGTGGTGGTCAGGACTGCCAGGGAACCACCAGCACCACCAGGATACATGATTCAGGTGGCCTGGTGGTGGCGGCGAAGATCGTAATCTGCCAGAGCAGCGCTGCATGCAGCGCTGTCCCGCGGATAATGACCTTGTTTCCCGCCAGTATTTTCATGGCTGTAACACCACCATGAAATGTCTGGCGGACAACAGGTGCAGGGGACCATAAGGAGGCCCCTGAACTCTCCATACAGTTGGCATGGGCAGTGCAGGCCCCCCTGCCCAGCACCATTGCAATGTTCACTGTCTGCATTGTGAGGGTGCTGGTGCAACCTGCGGGCTACAGCACTACTGCAGGCTCGATCCTGAGCTGGAGACATTGCTGGAGACAATGCTGTAGCCTGTTTTGCGCTAGGCCGACGGGTGGAAACTGAAGTTTCTGCCCTCCGACCTAGCAGGAAACTCATAATTACTCCGGTGGGGTAGTCAGCACGAAGGCAGTGTCCACCCTGCCGAAAGATGGGCTTTCCCATCCAGCAAACTCAAAATGAGGTCCTAGGACTTTAAATCTCTAGAAGAAGGTGATAGTTTGATCCAAATTAGGCATAAATGCATCCATTATATATCATATTGCTTTGCAGATTATTGGTTGCGATACACAAACATGGTTGTGCATTGTATCATAATTTTCCTAAGAACTTTTTGGGGGATGACATGGCATGATCAGTGTATATAAGGGGTGGATTTGGAGTTAGAGAGTTGCATAAGATTTTTGACGATGCTCTATTGGCTGTAAACATTCTCAGGAGTGTACTCTTATATTCACGCCCTCAAATTTGACTTGAATTTCACAGCGGTATAGTTTTGACCCTAATACATTACAGCAGGTGAATTCTGCCAAAAAGTATTAGTGGAGAAGGCAAGGAAAATAGGCAAAACATGTGGAATTCTTTGTGTTAAAACCTGATTCTGCACGTTACACTTCATTTTCTTGTTGAAAACTCGGAATATGCAGTATTTACCACATATGGTAATTATCTCACCTTGGGATTAGCGTAAATACCCCACCATGTGTGTCTATACATTACTTGTCATAGAGTCCACGTTATAAATGTCTAAATTGATTATTCATACTGCTATATTGAAAATAAATATTTATGTTGGATTCTTCTTCAGATAACTGACCATCGCAAATTGACATTCTCAGCGATTACAAGTTTTTGATGCTCTCTTTGAGTATAGAGTCCGCAGTGCAATAGATGCTGTTATGCATGCAATATTAAATGGACAAGAGATGCTTAAAATCACTTGCAAGTACCTCTTCAAAAATGTATGACACAAAGCTAATCTTTTATTTCATATAGATAATATATATTTTCATTATTTAAATACCCGCTCCGATTAATTATAAGACACTGGGTTTGATTGACAGAACCTGCTAAATTTTTGAAAGGCCCATTACTGGAAATTAGCTGTGGAAAAATCAGAGCTAGATAGTTTTACTGAAAATCATATCTGAATTCACTATTTGTTCCTACAGTGTCAGGCAATAGTTTCCAAAAAATGTAAACAGAATGCTTCATTAAGATTAACGGGATTCTCAACTTCAGATCAATGTGGAGGCTGCTCTGGTGAGACCATTAATCTTTCTGCTGAATGCTGCAGTTTATCAAATACTTTTGCCCTCAGTCTTTTCAGATCTTTTTTTTTGTTTTCTGACAAGTCCGCCTCCCTAGAGAATTCAACCAGCCCGTGGTTTGTTCTTCTTCCTTGTGTTTCTTTAAAGACCATAACTCATCACACCAAAAACAGTTCTTTCGAATCTGAAATTCATGTGTCTGTCCAATGTAATAACTATATAAGTGAATTGTAATAATGTTTACATATCAAGGATTTCCTTCTTTTATTTGCAAAGAATGCTAATGATTTGCTTCCACACAGTTAGTCACATTCGCTAATATTTTAAAACCTAAGAAACAACTATTTAACGTGGATACAAGTTCGATGAACAGCACTCCCGAGTGGGTTAGTAAAAATCCTGTAATTAACACAGCTGAACAATAATTATCCACAGACAAAGTCTCAAAATGAAAGCAATAAATATGGGCAGTCCTATAATGAAAACAACTGAGCAGTGAGCTGTCTCCAACACATGTTGATACGAATCCTTCTAGCATTTGCGGTTTAATGCACTCCACATCAATACAGTTCTCGCACACAGACACACACACACACACACACACACACATTATTTTACTATAATTAAACTATTTTGAAAAAAGATAAGGCATTAGCAGCCTGAGGAGCAGAACAGACTCCAGGGTATGACCTCCAGCAAGGCAATGTGCCTAATAGTCATGGAAGGTAAACAACTGCTTCAAAGTGAGAGATGATCACTGGGTCTGGTCCTGCAGCAACCAGTCAGCAGCCTGTTCATCCTAGAAGGGCCTTCATCCAGCCATGGTTTTGACGGGGTTACCTTTATTCATTTTTATAAAAATCTACATTTTTGTAAATAGTGATTTTTCTCACAATCATGCATTTACTAGAGACCAGGCATGCAGCCAGAATCTGGTGTTCAGACCAAAGGCCTTGCACTCTGGGTGTTCACCACCTGGGGAGACTTGGGTTGAAGAGCTGCTTGAAGGCCAGACTCTCTGGCCAAACCCACTGAACTGTAGGTGTTGATTGCCAGTGGAGAGTTAGGTACAGTAAATGACCAAGGGACAGGCCCTGCAGCCAACCTCACACTGCACATGGCCAAAGGTGGTGCACAGTGGAAGTTGGCTGCCCATTGAGGTATAGTGCAAGGCCCGCTGACCAGACTTCTAATCCGAACCCCAGGTGTCAGAAAGTGGATTAGAAACAAAGGATATTATTTAAAATGAAAGAAGAGGTGTTGTGCGTCCAATCCAGAACACATTCATGGGCCCACCAGTCTTTCTTTCTTTCAGATCCCCCCAGGAGAGGGGGATATTTTAGTATATAACCCCAATATGCCTCCGGTTGGCAGAAAGCCCAGTGAATAACACTTATGTTAAAAAACAAAAATTGGGGTGTGGGTCCTGTCTGTCCAACATGGCATGGAAAGGTAAAAACCAATACTGGGTCGGATAATTACACTGTACATATTTCATATATGTAAACAAGTTATTACATCCTTAAACATCCATGATCATAAACAAAAAATACAACCATAATCTAAAAATGACATAAACTGTAATGCAATATATATAAAACAAATTAAACTACTTGAGGTTCTTTTGTAGACAATCCACACAGCACACTTCCCCAAAGAAAACAAACAAAATTCATAGCCATTAATACATTTAAAAATAGATTTTAAAAAATAGAATAGTATTATCAAAAGGTAAAGTTATACATCATTTTCAAAAAGACCTTGCAAAATCGTAAAGAAAAATCCATTAAAAAAAAAAATTCGGTGAAACCTAAAATAGAAACAAAGTGAAACATAGTTACATGTCAAAAAAATCCAGAATATTTTACTTATAAAAAAACAAATTCGGAGTTAACAGAATTCCATAACTCAAGACTGTTAGAAATGGGGACTCTAGTTGGCAAAGGTATTCACCTTTGTCCAAGTAGGGACCACGATCCTGGTCAGGGTAAGTTACACACACTCCAAATTATCCTGTGCCCACCCTCTGGTAGCTTGGCACGAGCAGTCAGGCTTAACTTAGAAAGCAATGTGTAAAGTATTTGTGCAATAAATCATACAATAACACAATATAGCACCACAAAAATACACCACACAGTGTTTAGAAAAATATATAATATTTATCTGGATAATTGCAGGTCAAAACGAATAAAGATGCAATATGAAATTGTAGAGCTATCACTGATATAAAGTGTCTTAAGTCTTTAAAAAGTAAACAAAGTCTCTTTCAAGCACAAAGTACTTGGTTTGGAGTGGAAAATCTCCGCAGAGGGCCGCAGAAGAGGAGATGCGTGGAAAAATGGTGTGTGCGTCAGTTACGCCCCTTCACACACGGACTTGCGTTGTTATTTTTCACCCTGGGAGACGTGCGTCGTTCTATGGGAGGAAAAATGGTGTGTGTGTCGGTTGCACCCCTTCACACACGGACTTGCGTCGTTATTTTTCACTCGGGGAAGATGTGCGTCATTTTCCAGCACGCGGACCGTCTCCTTCTATGGAGCTGTCAACTAAACCCAGCCAGACGTGGATTGTAAGGCACAGAAAGATTTAAGTGCAAAGAAATGCTCACTTTCTAAAAGTGGCATTCCTAGAATAGTAATATTAAATCCAACTTCACCAGTCAGAAGGATTTTTTATTACCATTCTGGCAATACTAAATATGACCTTCCTGCTCCTTTCAGATCAGCAGCTGCCACTTCAACAATGTATGAGGGCAGCCCCAATGTTAGCCTATGAAGGGAGCAGGCCTCACAGTAGTGTAAAAACGAATTTAGGAGTTTTACACTACCAGGACATATAAACTACACAGGTACATGTCCTGCCTTTTACCCACACAGCACCCTGCTCTAGGGGTTACTTAGGGCACACATTAGGGGTGACTTATATGGAGAAAAAGGGGAGTTTTAGGCTTGGCAAGTACTTTTAAATGCCAAGTGGAAGTGGCAGTGAAACTGCACACACAGGCCTTGCAATGGCAGGCCTGAGACAAGGTTAAGGGGCTACGGAAGTGGGTGACACAACCAGTGCTGCAGGCCCACTAGTAGCATTTAATCTACAGGCCCTAGGCACATATAGTGCACTCTACTAGGGTCTTACAAGTTAATTAAATAGCCAATCATGGATAAACCAATCAACAGTACAATTTACACAGAGAGCATATGCACTTTAGCACTGGTTAGCAGTGGTAAAGTGCCCAGAGTTCAAAAGCCAACAACAACAGGTCAGAAAAAATAGGAGGAAGGAGGCAAAAAGTTTGGGGATGACCCTGTCAAAAAGCCAGGTCCAACAGCGGCCTTTTGAGAACTCCTTATTTTTAAACCCCCCCCTCTTTCTTCTGATGGATAACTGACCCCCTTTGTGGGTGCCCCCCCAGATACCTTTTTGGACACTGGTGCTAGCCCAGAGGTCCGCCTCCTCACCAAGCTTCCAGGAATCAGTCAGCTTACTGTCAATCAGGTGCTGGGGCAACTCTGTAAAGCAAATACTGAGCATGTGCTCTCTGAGGATCAAATTATATAAACTCATATAATCATTTACTTTAGTGTCCCGCACCCATCCATTCAGTGCCTTGCTAAAAGAATCATAAAAGCCTACCCACGTTTGGTACTGTCCCTGAATTTCTGGCAATACTTTTCAGGGGTCAGTCCAAACTTGACAAGACTGTCATAAGCGTGTACATGTTCTGGTCTTTCACTTCTAAAGTGAGAAGTGTGTCCCTCCCAAGTATTGGCACGTGTTTCTACAAACCCACCCCTCATTGCTCTTCAGGAACCCCATGAGCCCTTAGTGCAACTTCATAAGCAGAAAACCACTTGTCAATGTCCTCTCCCACCATATAACTTGGCACCACATCTTTTGGTATACAAACCTTTTTATCTCCAGCAGGTCCTGTATGTATGCTAGCACTATCACTGCTGGACTCAGACTGTATAGACTTAAGCTCCAGTTCTTTCACACTCAGTTCGTGAGACAGAAGTAGTTTATTTTCAGCCAAGGACCTCTCAGCTGCATACGCAGCTTGTTTGGCTTCTCTCTCAGTTTGATGGGCTTCAATTTGTAATCTTGCCAACTGCAGTTGAAACTCTGTCTCCTCCCTCCTATCCTCTGCAGTCAGGCTGTGACATGAGACACTGCCCCCACTGCTGTTGGAAAATCCTCTGGAGAGCACTCCTCTTGCTCTCCCAACTTAGCATGCTCTTGTGAATGGGCTTCTGCCCTGGCCCTCAGAGCCTTTTGGTACTCCTCCTTCTTGGAGGCTCCCCGGGTAAGTACTCCCATCCCCTTGCAGAACCCTTTCAGCTGACTGACAGTGCATGCCTTCAGCTTAACTCGGGTAAACTCTCCAGCTCCACCTAGAGACCCAGCCAGAGACATGTTATATAGGATTAGATTAAAATGTCAAGCAGGAAAATTGCAGCAAAAAGAGAAAAAAACAAATTGACCTTTAACTATGGGTAGGTAGTGTACACGTAGCTATTGTAAATCACAAACACAAGTCATATCCAGACTGCTGATCACCAATGTGAGACATGGGGTCTCTAGTTTGCAGAGGAATACACCCTTGTCCAAGTAGGTACCACAATCCTAGTCAGAGTAAGTCACACACAATCCAAATGATCTTGTATCAACCCTCTGGTAGCTTGGAACTGAGAAGTCAGGCTTAACCTAGAAGGCAATGTGTCAAGAATTTGTGTAATAAATCATACAGTAACACAGTGAAATGACCACAAAAATACACTACACATGTTTATAAACATAGATAATCCTTATCTGATTAAAATAAGATCAAAACGATAAGGATTCAATAAGCACAAGTTGATATATCACTTTTGCAAGGTTAAAAAGAGTCTTAAATCTTAAAAATCAACAGTTGTGTCTTGATTACACAAAGTACCAAGTTTGCGTCAAAACTAACACGTACGGAGACTGGAAGGGGGGAGCTGCATGGAAAAATAAGGTTTGCGTTGGATATGCAGACGTAGCTTTGTTTCCTTCCACGCTGCAAGGGCCTTGCGTCATTTTTGGGTGCACTGTTTTGGTTCCTCACTGCGATGTTGGGATCTTTTTGACAAATTCTTGATGTGCTGGAAGAAGGCACAGACATTGCGCCAAACCGGTAGGGCGATGCATCAAATTTTCTGTCACAAAGCAGACGCTGCATCAATTTTTCATTTGGGGAATCGGGCTGCGTCATTGCGGTTTAGCTGTGCGTCGATCTGGTAGGCAATGCATCAAATTATCTGTCGCAAGGCAGGTGCTGCATTGAGTTTCCACTCAGGAGACTGGGCTGCGTCATTCCGGTTCGGCTGTGCAGTGATTTCTCAGTCGCAAAGCAAGTTGTGAGTAATTTCTGGCAGGCTGTGCATCAATTTTCAGTGCACAATGAGTTTCCTGAAGAGATAAAGGTGGTCATTACAACATTGGCGGTAAAAGCCGCTTACCGCCGTGCAGAACACCGCCAAAACACCGCCGCGCCCGCGGAAATCCGCCACAGCTATTATGACCCACAGCACGGAATCTGCCAAAATTCAGACACCCACACAAGTCCGCCACACCAAAGGTCAGTGATAAACTGTCGAAACAAAATCTCCACCGTCACGCCAACAGAAATACGCCCACACTATCACGACACACGAATCCACGCTGCGGTCTTTCAACATTGGCGGTACACACCGCCCGCTCAAAATACACACACATTTACAAAACACAGCCACATTGGACAATTCAAAATACACACACCTGATACACATACTCACACCACTCCCACACACCCAATACTATATAAAACACACACCACATCACCCACAAACCCCTACGACCAGAATCACAGAGAGAAGGCCAGAGAGAGACACCACCATCAACAATAGTAGCATCCACAGGCACACCAGACTATCACCCACATAACTTCCAAGCACCTCACACAACAAACCACTACATATCAGCACACTTATGACCACAAACACCACCCCACACATCACCCACACGACCCCATGGCACGGCAAAGACACCCCAGGTTCTCGGAGGATGAGCTCAGGGTCATGGTGGAGGAAATCATCCGGGTAGAGCCACAGCTATTCGGATCACAGGTGCAGCACACCTCCATTGCTAGGAAGATGGAGCTATGGCGAAGAATAGTGGACAGGGTCAACGCAGTGGGACAGCACCCAAGAAATAGGGATGACATTAGGAAGAGGTGGAACGACCTACGGGGGAAGGTGCGTTCCATGGTCTCAAGACACCACCTTTGCGGTTCAGCGGACTGGCAGCGGACTTCCCCCACAACTGACAACATGGGAGGAGCAGGTCTTGGCGATTCTGCATCCTGAGGGCCTCGCAGGAGTAGCAGGAGGAATGGACTCTGGTAAGTCAAATCTCTCACTATTTCATCCCCCACCCAGCCTGCATGTCATCACATACCCCCACTCTCACCCTCACCCTCACCCCATCACTCCAACTCCTCACAAATGTCCCAATATCACAAACCACACATCCCAACACCAAGCCCTGCATGCAACAACAAAGCATGGACAACCAACACCAAAGCATGCAAACTGCACAAACCCATACACCCCCCTAAACCATCCTCACACAAGGTCCCACACAGGAATGCAAGCACTGGGGTACACGGTCACCCACCCATTGCACACCATGACACACACAGATGCAATAATCATGCTTTTACACTCCTGCAGGACTCCTACCCAACGTCACCTCACAAGAGGGTCCACACATGTCCACACCACCAACAGAAGAGGCCAACAGTGATGACAGCAGCTCTGTCCAACTGGATCTAGATGACCAGCCCGGCCCATCGGGGACCTCTGGCCAGTTGGTTCCCCTCACACTGGCACAGGCCACTACAGAGCTTCCCCCCTCTGGAAACACCAGCACAGCACCCACCCAGCGGGCCCATACCTCTGTCCCCAGGACACGTCAAGCAGCAGTGTGTCCACCACTACAGGGAACCCAGGCTAACCCACCACCCCAACAACAACAGGGACCTGGGGGCAGTGGCAGTGGGCCCACCGTTCAGGGGACGGAGGCACAGAAACACAGGGGAACTGGGAGGGCTGCTGTGCGACAGGGGGAGGACAGGCCAAGGGAACCCACTCTCCACAAGGCCCTCTCCAACATCATGGGAGCCTACCACTACTCCCAGGAGACGATGGCAACGGTACTGGCCAAGTTTCAGGAGACCCAGCGGCTGCAGGAGGAACAGTATCTGGGCTTCAGGGAGGAACTCAGAGCCATCAATTCCACCCTGGGCACCATCGTAGGGGTGCTGAAGGAAGTACTCAACACTAGGAGGGACACTGTGGAACAACAAGGGGCCCCTGACACTAGCCTGGCCGATGAACTGCCCACCACCTCCTCCGGCGCTAGTGGACAGGAGGCACCAGCACAGGACCACCACACTAGCACCCTACCCCCTGCAGAGGGAGAACCACCCCACAAACGGTCCCTGAGATCCAGGACAAAGACAGAGAACGATGCCAAGACCCCCGCCAAGAAATGAGACCAACCTGAATGTCTTCTTTCTGTCCCACTTTGTCACCCTGTCATCCTCAAACTGCCCCAGCTCCACTTCCTATGCCCATTTGGGCAATGCACCTGTGACACCAATAGACTGGATTCTGCCATGGACATACCTCCACCATCACCCCTCCCCATTTTGCAACCCCCTCCAGTAACAATCTGGAGTCAGTCTGTGATTTCGAATTAGTGTATTATCAATTACTGTGGCAAAAAGCTCTTTCAATTGTAATGTCAACATACCTATGTCACACAGCTATAGTCCATGAGGAATCAAAGCAGATGTCACACAGTGGGACCCACATCTGTGAAATCGTAAGGGAAAGCGACAACTCAGTGACCATACACAGGGTGAAAACGACAGACAGAAGAGAGATAGTAGTGTTAAAGTACATGTAGTAGGCAGGTTTGTGTTCTTACCTGTGTCTCACTGGAAATATTGCAGGATCACTGAGTCCCTGTTGTCGATGTCCTCTTCTTCTGCTTCCTCGTCTTCACTGTCCACAGCCTCCACAGCTGCAACAACACCGCCACCTGGACCATCCTCCTGCAGAAATGGCACCTGTCGTTGCAAAGCTAAGTTGTGAAGCATACAGCAGGCCACGATGATCTGGCACACCTTCTTTGGTGAGTAGAATAGGGATCCACCTGTCATATGGAGGCACCGGAACCTGGCCTTCAGGAGGCCAAAGGTCCGCTCGATTATCCGCCGTGTTCGCCCATGGGCCTCATTGTAGCGTTCCTCTGTCCTTGTCCTGGGATTCCTCACTGGGGTAAGTAGCAATGACAGGTTGGGGTAACCAGAGTCACCTGCAAATGGCGAGGGACAACTGTTAGACACACACTAACCTGTAGGGATAACCCCAGACCCAAACAACCATTCCCACTGACTTGCTTCCAGGTGCTCACCTAATAGCCACACACGGTGCCTCTGGAGTTGACCCATCACATAAGGGATGCTGCTATTCCACAGGATGTAGGCGTCAAGCACTGAGCCAGGGAACTTGGCATTAACATGGGCGATGTACTGGTCTGCCAAACATACCATCTGCACATTCATGGAATGATAACTCTTCCGGTTTCTGTACACCTGTTCACTCCTGCAGGGGGGACCAAAGCCACATGTGTCCCATCAATGGCACCTATGATGTTGGCGATATGTCCGAGGGCATAGAAATCACTGTTCACTGTAGGCAAATCCTCCACCTGAGGGAAAACGGTGTAGCTCCGCATGTGTTTCAGCAGGGCAGACAACACTCTGGACAACACGTTGGAAACATAGGCTGGGACATCCCTGATGCTATGGCCACTATTGTTTGAAATGACCCACTTGCAAGGGAATGGAGCACTGACAGCACCTGCACTTGAGGGGGGATTCCTGTGGGATGGCGGATAGCTGACATCAGGTCTGGCTCCAGCTGGGTACACAGTTCCTGGATTGTGGCATGGTCAAGCATGTATGTGATGATCACATGTCTTTCCTCCATTGTTGTAGGTCCACCAGCGGTCTGTACACCGGAGGATGCCGCCATCTCCTCACATGTCCCAGCGGACGGTGCCTATGAAGGCCAACAGCGAGCACAGAGTCAACCAACTCAGAGGTACGTACCCACAGCTTACACAGAACACGAATCATAATCCGAAAAGTGGCCTGCATGTGTGTTGAGTCTAGGCCTAGGTATGTGCGAAACAGTTACAAATAAAGCCATGTGAGCCCCTGAAATGGCGGCTGCCTGACCTCTAAAGTGGGACAATGGGATGTGAGGTAACTGCGCTGGCGTTGTACACTGATGCGGTAGGCGGTCGAAGACCGCGGCACAATGCTGCATTGGTTAACATGGGACCCTATGGGTCCCAGGAGCCAATGACGATGTAGGGCGGCAGTGACGGTATGCACCGCCGCGGACGTGACCGCCATTTTCTATCTGTTCAATCACTCGATACCTGATCTTCAACAGGAGAGGACCTACACTGCAAGTGCTGCTGTGACCTCGGTCTGGAAGAGACAATGGCTCGGGTGTCTTGGGAAAGGGCCACTGCCTTCACATCCGAGGAGTTGGAGAAACTCGTGGACGGGGCCCTCCCCCAGTACACGCTACCCTACGGTCCTCCAGACACACAGGTAAGTAAACTGGGAGCATGCTGTATGGGCTATGCCTGTGTGGAGAGGGGTGGATGTAAGAAGGAAGGGGGGAGAGTGCGGCATACATGAAACAACGGTGAGTGCATGTGCCACATTGCCAAGGGTAGGGATGGGGGCCAATGACTGTGACGGTGCAGTTGGTAATAAGTTTCTCTTCCACATGTACAAATCATGTAGGCCAGCGCCCACCAGAAAAAAGTTATTTGGCATGCCATTGCCAAGGACATCAGGACCCTGGGGGTCTACCACAGACGGAGGACCCACTGCCAGAAAAGATGGGAGGACATTCGCCGCTGAAGCAAGAAGACGGCGGAGGCTCACCTGGGCATGTCCGTCGCACCATGACCCCCTGATGTTCAGTATCCTGGTGGTGGCATACCCAGAGTTGGATGGGCACTTGAGGGCATCACAGTGGCCACAAGGGGTTGAGTACACTCTCATCCTGCTGATTTAGCGCGCAGTGGAGGTGTCTGGGTGGGGGAGGTGGGCTGTGGGTTTCCCTAGGCCAGGGCGAGTTTAGTAGGCAAGGTCCCTCCGTAAGGCAGGCCATGTGGCACCCCACCCCACCTCTGTAGAGTGCCAAGTACACCTAGTCATGCCCCTGTGTCATCCATGTGTGCAGATGTCGTCCATAGCCTAGTAGGCCATGTCCCAGGGATTGAACAGTGAGTCCAAGAGCGCGGCGTAGTGCAGGGCGCTTCTGTGTCTGTCGTGTCCACCAACGGTAGCGGTAATGCATGCACTGAACATGTCTTTCTTCTGTCATCCCCCCCCCTTTTTGTGGTCTCCCTGTTCTTGTGTGCATTAGCATCATCAGGTGGAGTCCATGGAAGGCAAGACTACAGACTCAGAGTTCACCAGTGGGACGGAGGGCGAGGGGAGCTCCACGGAGGCGACACGGACTCGTCCTCTGATGGGAGCTCCCTTGTGGTGGCGGCAACATCTGTGCCCCCCTAATCTACAGGTACAGCCGCCACCCCCCCTATCAGCACCACCCTCCCAGCAGCCCCTCAGCCTTTGCCCTGTGCCCGCTAACCCAGGAGGGTGGGCATCACCTTTGCCCCAGGCACCTCAGGCCCTGCCCCAGACACCCCTGCTGCCCTCAGTGAGGAAGCCATTGACCTCCTCAGGTCCCTCACTGTTGGGCAGTCTACAATTTTGAATGCCATCCAGGGTGTAGAAAGGCAGTTGGAACAAACAAATGCATTCCTGGAGGGCATTCATTCTGGTCAGGCGGCCCTTCAGTGAGCTTTTCAGACTCTGGACTCAGCACTGATGGCAGCCATTGTCCCCGTCTCTAGCCTCCCCCCTCCAACTTCCTCCACCCAGACCCAATCCCCTGTACCCCAGCCTATCCCAAGCACACCTTCAGACCAGCATGCACACACGTCAACACACAAGGGAAGCTCAGGCAAACATAAGCACCACACATCCCACAGGCACTCACGCAAGCATCACACACATGCAGACACACCAACATCCACTGCCTCCACGGTGTCCCCCTCCTCCTCATCTCCCTCCTCCCTCCCAGTCTTGTCTCCACTCACACCTGCATGCACTACATCTACAGCCACTACTGCCATCACCAGCACACACACCACCACACCCCGCTCACGTGCAGTCACCACCCCCACTACCATCCACACGTCCCCTGTGTCCTCTCACAGTGTGTCTGTGAGGCCACCTCCCAAGATACACACATGCAGGCACACACCCACCCAACAGCCATCCACCTCACGACAGCCTCCAGCGCATGCACCTTCACCCAAAGTCACCAAACGAACACCTCCTACAACCACAACCTCTTCCTCCACTCATAAACCCCCTCCAGCTACCCGTCCCAGTGTCTCCCAAAAACTTTTCCTGTCCAACCTTGACCTCTTTCCCACACCTCCCCCACCCCGTCCGTCTCCTAGGGCCCGACTCTCCAGGTCCCAACCTAGCACCTCAGCCACAACATCTCCGGGACCAGTGGTGCCTGTAGTCACCGGAATCTGGAGTGCACCGGCCACCAGGGCAGCCAGTGTGGCACGGAGCCACAGCACGGACAGTCCCCCACCTGTCAAGCATCAGAAGTTGGCCAGTGCCCAGTGGGAGAGGGGGAAGACTCCAGCCACCAAAGCCACTCCCAGGGGTCCCAGTGGGAGTGTGGAGTCAGCTGCGACACCTTCCAAGGTGGGGAAGGGCCACAAGAAACCCGGCAAGTCTGGGAAGACCAGCATGGCGGAGGAGAACGCCATCATCCCCGCTGCCCAGGAGGCCACTGCCATCATCCCCGCTGCCCAGGAGGCCACTGCCATCATCCCCGCTGCCCAGGAGGCCACCGCCATCATCCCCGCTGGGACAGAGAGGACTGCCAGCACAAGCCCCGCTGGGACAGAGAGGACCGCCAGCACAAGCCCTGCTGGGACAGAGAGGACCGCCAGCACAAGCCCCGCTGGGACAGAGAGGACCGCCAGCATAAGCCCCGCTGGGACAGAGAGGACCACCAGCAGCTGAGTCGCTGCAAAGGAGCCTGCCGCCTCAAGCACTGCTGAACAGGGCACCGCCGCCTCAAGAACCGCTGAACAGGGCACCGCCGCTCCAAGCACTGCTGAACAGGGAACCGCCGCTCCAAGCACCGCTGAACAGGGCACTGCCGCTCCAAGCACCGCTGAACAGGGCATCGCCACCACAAGCACCGCTGAACAGGGCACCGCCACCACAAGCACCGCTGGCCCATGAGCGCCAAGGGCACTGACGCTACTGAGTCAGTCATGAGCAGGATGAAGCACTCTGGGCACCAGGCCCCCTCCAGAACCAGTGGAGAGATACATCCACTATCTCTGTCCTTAGCAGGATGAAGCACTCTGGGCACAAGGCCCCCTCCAGAACCAGTGGCGACTGTTATCCACTTGAGAGACTGTGGCTTTGCACTCCCCAGGATGGAACAGTGGGCAACCCACACACTGTAGAGACTTGAGAGACTGTGGCTTTGCACTCCCCAGGATGGAACAGTGGGCAACCCACCCACTGTAGAGACTTGAGAGACTGTGGCTTTGACCTCCCCAGGACTGAACACTGGGCATGTGGCCCCCTCATGGATTTGGCGTCGTGCACTCAACCGGCTGAGGTGCCCCCCCTTTCCCTCTCCCTGAGATGCCTGTTTTCTTGCTCTCTGATGCCCCTGCAGTGTTCTCTCCGTCATGGTGTTCCATGGACTTCATTGGAGCACTACCTGGACTACTAAGATTGGTGTATATTTTGTTTATGGTGTATATATATATATTTTTGCGTACTTGATTTTAATGGATTACAATGGTTACACTCATTTCCTTTTGTCTTTGCATTCTTCCGGGGGGATTGGGGAGTGTAACTATAATGTATCAATATGTATTTGTGTGTTTGTTGTAGTGGGTGAGGGTGGGGGTGTTGCGTGTGTGTGTCCCTGTTTTTCCCTCCCACTCCCCTGTGTCGTAGGTGCAGTACTCACCGTTGTCTTCACCGCCGTCGTTCGTGCTCCTGGTAGAGGAGCAAGAAGATGAGGGCTGGAAAAATGTGCAGCTCTGGTTCCATGGCATACGGATTCTTCGTGGGGTGTGTAGAGGTGAGCATTTTTCCTTCGAAGTCCTGTTTCCGCGGTGTTTTTGTCTGTGGTGAATCAGCCCTGGAAAGGTGGTGGATTGGTAGGTTGTGATACTGTGGGCGGTACTTTGACTTCCTCCTGTCTGTTGGCGGTGACCGTCAAGCTGTTTGTCTGTACCGCCTTGGCGGTCGGAGTGTTAAAGTGGCTGTCTTTGTTGGCGGTTTCCACCACGGTCGTAATTCCAATTCTTTTACCGCTGGCCTGTTGGCGGTCTTAACGCCGCTTTAACACCGTCCGCCAGGGTTGTAATGACCACCAAAGTGTATTTGGCCCTGAGACTTCAGAAAACAGGAGGCAAGCTCAACCCAAGCCCTTGCAGAACACTTCTCAGCAAAGTCAGAGGCCAGCAGGATAGCAAGGCAACAGCAGGGCAGCAGTCCTTCTCAGCAAAGCTGTCTAGATGAGGTCTTTGGGCAGCCAGGTAGTTCCTCTTGACAGCTTGCAGGTTCAGGTCCAGAAGTGTCTGAGTTGGTGGGGTCAGGGGCCCAGTTTTAGTACCAAAAATGCCTTTGAAGTGGAGGATACTTCAAAGAGTGGTTTTGAAGTACACAAATTCCCTTTCAGTACAGGTTTGTCTGTCAGGGTTCCAGTAGGGGGTTTGGCAGTCCATTGTGTGAAAGTAGGCCACTAGCCTTTGAAATGTAAGTGTCAGACCCTCCACCCTTCCAGCCCTGAACGATTCATCCAGTATGCAGATGAATGCAGGTGTGACTGAGTGTCCTGTGTTTGTGGTTGTCTGGGTGAAATGCACAAGGAAGCTGTCAACCAGCCCAGTACAGATGTTGATTGGAGACAGGCTGCAATTCACAGAATGTTTTTTAAGTGCAGAGAAATGCTCACTTTCTAAAAGTGTAATTTCTAAAATAGTAATATAAAATCCAACCTCACCAATGAGCAAGATGTTCTATTACCATTCTGGCAATACTAAATAGGACCTGGTTACCCCTTTCTGATCAGAATCCACCATTCAAACAGTATACGAGGGTAGTCCTAGGGCTAACTCATGAAAGGAGCAGGCCTAACAGTAGTGGAAAACACATTTAGGCATTTTCCACTACCAGGGCATATAAAACACACATGTACATGTCCCGCCTTTTACCTATAGAGCACCCTGCCCTATGGGTTACCTAGGGCCTACCTTAGGGGTGACTTATATGTAGAAAAAGGTGAGTTTAAGGCTTGGCAAGTACTTTTAAATGCCAAGTCAACGTGGCAGTGAAACTGCACACACAGGCCTTGCAATGGCAGGCCTAAGACACGGTTAAGGGGTTACTTCAGTGGGTGACACAATCAGTGCTACAGGCCCACTAGTAGCATTTAATATACAGGCCCTGGGCACATGTCCTGCATCTTACTAGGGACTTACAAGTAAATCAAATGTGCCTATTAGGAATGAACCAATGGTACTATGTTTAAGGGAGAGAGCATATGCACTTTAGCACTGGTGAGCAGTGGTAAAGTGCACAGAGTTCTAAAACCAGCAAAAACAGTGTCAGAAAAATGGGTGGAGGCAGGCAAAAAGTTGTGGGCGTAGGAGCAGTCTGCGCTGTTTAATGGACTTGCCTAGTTAAAGAGCCAAGTCTTCAGCTTCTTGCAAAATGTAAGTATTTAAAAGGTGGTGCTGATGTGTAGGGGGAGGTCATTCCAGACTTTCAGAACAAGGTAGGAAAGGGCACCACCTCCTTTTCTAGTGCTCCATGTGCACAGGATCTAGGAGTCTGGCTGAGAAGAGGTATCTGAAGGTTTCTTAAATCTGAGTCCATTCTGGGCCAGTGTTATGTAGGGCTGTGAATGCATGCAGGAGGATTTTAAACAGAGCTCGCTTGTGGATAGGAAGCCTGTGAAGCTCATTGAGGTATAGGGTGATGTTTGCACATGGTGGGAAATTTAGGGTGAGTCTGACTGCTGTTTTCTACATGGTTTGCAGGCATCTGGTTAGTTCAGTGAGGAAGTAGTTGAGTATTGGGGTAAGTGTGGAGCCAATGGGGTTGGCTCTTTGGTGAAGATGGCATGTGTAACTCTACTACCTTAACTATCTGTCTTCTACCTATGCGATATCCCTATGATAGCACACCAGGCCTAAGCTTGTCCTATCTGTTTCCTATCGCATCTCCCTATCCTTCCAAGTGCTTACTATTTCCCTATACCTGCTGAGTTAAACTTTACTAATAAAGTCCGTGACAGCCACCTAAAGCTCCAGAAGCCATGTCTTTCATGTGCCTTTAGTGCATTTGCTGTGCTTAATCCAATTTCATCCATTTTGTGGATGATAGTTGGAGGATGTCCAAGGATGCCTTGAGGCCTATGTTTCCAGAAGCGACTGAGTATGTCTACCTTTGAAACTAAGGTAAGCATGCTGGGGAAGACTGTCTTAAGCTAAAAGGCTTTACGTTTTGCTATACAGCGCACTCTGTGACATCATGTGCTATGTTCAGTTCACCATTAGGTGCGGTGCTGTGAGTGTAATACATTTGTCATATGGCAAACAGAACATCTACCTAATTCTGACAGCAGATAAATATGTCAAGCCGGCAATAAGTAAGTTCAAGATTTTCTCAACTAAAGGAAAACATTTTAATGGCTACTTGCGTAGTGAAGTAATGACCCATGGAAAGTATGCAGCTATGCATAGCCATTGATAGGTATATATTAGGAAACCTCCACCTCAGTCAATTTCCCAATCCTGTATTTTGTATGGTACAACCTAAAGCAATTTGTGAAACATAGGGCTGATTGGGGACAGTAATAATGAATCCCATGCCTCTTTTGTTGCTTAGACAACAAGGTTGAGTATTTCTGGCTGTTTCAGACCTAGAGTTAGCAAAGTGACAATCCTGCAGGCTTGCAGAATTCTCCATAGCAGATAAAGTAGAGGCTACTGCTTCTTCAGCCAATACAATTTTAAATAATGGTCAACTGGAAGTCAAGGAAAGACCTCTGTCTTCCTGTAGTTGTCTCAAAGTAAACATTGTATGTTGCCAACTGGATCTGGTGGGTAAACGTCTCCTTATCTCAAGTGCAAGTTTTCCTACTCACATTGTATGTCTAAAGTACCTGGTCATTCTTATCAACTCCACCCAATGTACTTGGCACGCTGATGTTACAGATCAGTGGAAGAAGGGGTGGGGCTGATGCAGAAGCGATTCTGCTTTCCTCCCACCCCAGGATTTTTAAAAGAGTAGCCGCTGGTGCGAGCACCAGAGGTTCCTTTTAAAGCCTCTTCAGCATCCAACAGATGCACTAGGGAGATGGTGAGGGTGTAGGCCATTATTTGGGTAAACCTATACAGTTTACATAAATATCAAACCCAGAATTTCTGATCTGATGAAATTGCAACCTGCATCCATATATCTTGACAAACTATTGGTAACGCCATCAAGGAATGAATGTACAATATGCTGAATCCTACAAATAGATTGCATCCAATGTATGATATTAAATGTATTATTTAATGTCATAATATTAAATGTATTATCATTATTTAATGTAACATAGGAAGACACAGGTGAGAGACTAAGATGCTACAAACTGTACTTTGAGAAAAATGTTCATGATTCGTACTGTGATTGACACTTGTCTTGCCAGTTATAACAGCTTTAAAAATAATTATTATGTTATTATTAGATGCATGCATATGAAACTATTTAAAAAAAAGTTTAAATAACAGAGAAAATTCGCCAATGTTTGTAAATAAAAATAAATATATTTTATGCATTGTAGCTATGGGCCTGATTTAGAGTTTGGCGGAGTGGTTACTCCATCAAAGGTGACGGATATCCTGTCTGCCTGAATATAAATCCCATTATATCCTATAGGATTTATATTTCGGTGGGTGGGATATCCGTCACAGTTGTGATGGAGTAAACCCTCTGCCAAACTCTAAATCAGGTCCTACATATGTCAATTATTTATCTTTGAAAATATTAAAGCGATACATTTTACTTTACATGCCAAAATAATTTATGGTGCATGATTTGTAAACCTGGAAGAATTTTACATAATTTCCTTTGGAGAAATGATGCAAAATAATACACAAAATTACCTGTCATTAGCAAACTGCTGACACTGAATTTTGTTCTATTTTTCACGATATTTCTAAGCAAAATATGCATACCTGCATCCAATTCTGAAGTCAGGACACATCTCACATGACATGCTAAAAACAACACAAAATCACACATGATAAAAACAACAGCAGCTCATTCTCCATTTGTTCATGTTCTTGTACCTCCACTGTAGCATTTTTACTCAACAAAAATTTCAGGAATGCAAAACTGCAATATATTATTTTCAGACACTTTGCATAGAAAACCAAATGTGAAATGCCAAACATTAATTAAGATTAATGAAATTTCCCCCAGGCCTGTCCTTTTGTTATACTGAGAAAAGATTCATTAAAATCTTAATTTTTTAACCAGAATTTTGCTAAGAACACTACAAATTATATTTGTGATTATTGTGCATTGTTACATATCTACTACATATTTATTTTACTTTGTAAATTGAGACAAAATAACTCTGTGTTAATGTTTATTTTGAATAGAATATAGATTAAAAATGCAGAAGGTTTAGTTACAGCATGTTGTAACTTATTTGCTAAAAGAAATAATTGTTGACTCTATTGTATGGCGTATGGCAATGATTCTGTTGCTGTTAATGCAGTCCCATTGACCCAAACAGGAAATGCATGTAGGAGGCTGTCCTGGCTTGTAGTGGGGAACTTGGGTACTTGCACCTTATACCAGGTCCAGTTATCCCTTAGTAGTGAAGTAGTAGTGTTCTAGCAGCTTAGGCTGATAGAGGTAGCTATAACAGAGCAGTTTAGGCTGAACTAGGAGACATGCAAAGCTAATGCAATACCACTTATAGTTACACAGTACTTATACACAAGTAAAGACAATACTCAGTGTTACCAAAAATAAAGGTATTTATTTGGGTGACACAGTACCAAAAATATCTTAGAGACAATATTCCTTCTGGAGGTAAGGATTATACACCATATATACACTAGACACCAACATTAGACAAGTAAATAGTCATAGAACAATGCAAACAATAGGAAATGCTATAGAATGCAATGGTAGAAAATAGGTCTAGGGGCAACACAAACCATATACTAAGAAAGTGGAATGCGAATCACAAATTCCGCCCTAGACAAGTGTAGTGTGTGCAGAATCACTGGGAGAGAAAGAATACAGTAAAGGTAAGTAAATTATCCCACCGCAGAGCCCAGAAAAGCAGGAGTAAAGTACTGCAAGTTTCCTTAGGACACACTACACCTTGTGATTGGGATTTTGCAGCAGAAACCAAGTCTGCAAAGAACAACTGCTGGATTCCTGGACCTGAACACCTGCAAAGGAAGGGGACCAAGTCCAGAAGTTGAAAGAAGTTCCAGGAAGGACAGGAGCCCCTGCTAACCCAGAAGAGGATGCAAAAAAAGAGTCCCTGGTTAGTCGAAGACTGCAGGAATGCACCCTAGGAAGATTCCAGATTTGATTTCGAGTTGGAAGTCAACAACAAGCCTTGGCTACGACAAAAGTGCATTTTGCTTCAAAATTGAGCTGGATGGATCCAGGAGGGACCTGGGGGCCTCAACTCTGTGTGAGGAGGAAGAGAGGGCTCTCAGCACTTCAGAGAGCCCTCTGGGTGCCTGCCGTCACCTCCAGGAGTCACAGGACCCGGGGATAAAGGAGGTGCAAAATGCGGTTGATGAAGCACAACAAAAGAAGGTCCCACGCTGCCGGAGAACAACTCAGCTAGTTGAGCGTTGCAGGATGGAGTGCTGGGGACCTGGGCCAGGCTGTGCAAAAAAGGAATTTTGCAAATGGTGCACAGAGGCCCCAGGAGGAGAAGAAGATGCAGTACCGAGGGGTACCATCGCTCTCAGAAAAGGGAAGGTCTTACCTCCTCCAAATTGTGTCAGCAGGACCTCAGGACAGTCTATATTCATGATGTCCACCCTCTGTGTCCTTAGGAGCACGCTTGTTGCTGTGAGAGGAGTCAAATGGTACTAGTCCTCATCTTGAAAGGTGCCTTCTTGGAGCAGTGACTCCGTCACTCCACGGGAGATGTCTTTGGCCCTTCTGGTGCAGGATGAAGACAGGGTGTCCCCAGAGCGTGCACACCATGGAAACTGTTGCAGTTGCTGACTTGGAGCTGAGGTTGCAGAAGAAAAGTATCTCAGGTGGATACTTTGTTTGCAGTTACAGTGTTTCTTGGAGTAGGCTGCGGTTGATCCGAAGTCAAAGGATGCTAAAGTTGTTGCAGAGGATTCCTGAAGGAAACTTGCAAGCAGAATCTGAAGGAACCCACTGGAGAGACCCTAATTAGCCCTGAGAGGGGGATTGGCTACCTTATCAGGTATGGACCTATCAGGAGGGGTCTCTGACATCACCTGCTGGCACTGGCCACTCAGAGCCCTCCAGAGTGCCCCCACACCTTGCAAAGCAAGATGGCTGCAGTCTGGGACACACTGGAGGAGCTCTGGGCACCACCCCTGGGGTGGTGATGAACAGGGGAGTGTCCACTTCCCTTTCCTTTGTCCAGTTTCGCACCAGAGCAGGGGAGAAGAGGTCCCTGAACCGATGTAGACTTGTTTATGAAAGGAGGGCACCATCTGTGCCCTTCAAAGCCTTGCCAGAGGCTGGGAGAGGCTACCCCTCACCAGCCTGTAACACCTATTTCTAAAGAGAGAGGGTGAAACACCCTGCTCTCAGAGGAAATGCTTTGTTCTGCCTTCCTGGGACTGGACTGCCCAGACCCTAGGAGGGCAGAGCCCTGTCTGTGAGGTGGCAGCAGCTGTAGCTGCAGTGCAAGCCTCATAGAGCTGGTTTGGCAGTACTGGGGGTCCATGGTGGAGCCACCAGGATGCATGGAATTGGCTTCCCAATACGAGATTTGGAATGGGGGACAATTCCATGATCTTAGACATGTTACATGGCCATATTTGGAGTTACCATTGTGAAGCTACATATAGGTATTGACCTATATGTAGTGCACACATGTAATGCATCCCCGCACTCACAAAGTCTGGGGAAATGGCCCTGAACTATGTGGGGGCACCTTTGCTAATGCAAGGGCGCACTCACAGTTAGTAACTTTGCACCTAACCTTCAGCAAGTGAAGGTTAGACATATAGGTGACTTATAAGTTACTTAAGTGCAGTGAAAATGGCTGTGAAATAACATGTGCATTATTTCACGCAGGCTGCAATGGCAGGCCTGTGCAAGGGTTTGTCTGATCTCCCTATGGTTGGCAAAAGAAATGCTGCAGCCCATATGGATCTCCTGGAACCCCAATGCCCTGGGTACCAGTGTGTCAATTGAAAATGGGAAATTAAGTCACTAGCCTACAGCGAAAAATGTAAAAACAGAGAGAGCATAAGCACTGAGGTTCTGATTAGCAGAGCCTCAGTGACACAGTTAAGCAATACACAGACACGCACATTAGGCCATAAGCTGTGAGCACTGGGGTCCTGACCAGCAGGATCCTAGTGAGACAGGCACAAACATACTGACATACAGGTAAAAATGAGGGTAACATACCAAGGAAGATGGTACTTTCCTACAATGCACTACACATATGTGCAGACTATTGTCATAGATATGCCCTGATCATCAACTCCAACAAGACAAAGTGGGTCATTACAAGTTTGGCCTTCTCAGGACCGCCATGTTGGCGGCGGCGGTCGTACTTCCGGTCGTACTTCCGATGCCCTGCATTGAAGGCCGCCATATTAGGACCATGGCTGTGTTTCCAACAGAACACAGCCAAACTACCGCCAGTACCACCAGTGCGGTCAGGCCGCCACAGATGGCGATAGACACCTTTAGGCCGGCGGGGACCATGTTTCCACCAGACAAATTACGAGGCTGCACACTCCCAAGGTTTCCGTCGCAGTCGCACCACTATGAAAACCCTGGCGGAAACCAACTCTATAAAAGGGAACGCTCACCTTCAGTCTCTTTAGGTGTACGGAGATGTGGTGGTGGCGGGGTATGTCCAGGATGAGTCGTGCGGCAGCGTTCTGGATCCGTTGGAGTTTCCTCTGCAGCTTGGTGGTGATGCCGGCGTACAGAGTGTTCCCGTAGTCCAAGCGGCTGGTGACGAGGGCATGGGTGACGGTCTTCCTGGTGTCTGTGGGGATCCAGCGGAAGATTTTGTGGAGCATTCGGAGGGTGTTGAAGCATGCCGAGGTCACCGAGTTAACCTGTCTGGTCATGGAGAGGGATGAGTCCAGGATGAAGCCGAGGTTGCGTGCGTGGTCGGTGGGTTGGGGAGTGCTGCCTAGGGCGGGGGGCCACCAGGAGTCGTCCCATGCGGTGGGAGTAGGGCCGAGGATGAGGACCTCCGTCTTATCTGTGTTCAGTTTCAGCCGGCTGTCTGTCATCCAGTTCGCTACTTCCTTCATACCGTCATGTAGTCTGGTCCTTGCTGAGGTGGGGTTTGGTGAGGCATATGATGAGCTGGGTGTCGTCGGCGTAGGATATGAGGTCGAGTCCGTGTTTGCGTGCGATGTTCGCCAGGGGGGTCATGTAGACGTTGAAGAGAGTGGGGCTGAGGGAGGATCCTTGGGGTACGCCGCAGATGATCTCCGTGGCTGTGGATCTGAAGGGGGGCAGGCGGATTCTCTGAGTCCTTCCGGAGAGGAAGGAGACGATCCATTCCAGGGCCTTGCCTCTGATGCCGGCGTTGCTGAGGCGGCGTATCAGGGTGCGGTGGCAGACCGTGTCGAAGGCTGCAGAGAGGTCCAGGAGTATGAGGGACACGGTTTCTCCCTTGTCGGTCAGGGCTCTGATGACGTCCGTGGCTGCGATGAGGGCGGTTTCGGTGCTGTGGTTGGCCCTGAAACCGACTGTGTGGGGTCGAGGGAGTCGTTGGTTTCCAGGGCGGTGGTGAGTTGAGCGTTGACGATTTTCTCAATCACTTTGGCGGGGAACGGTAGGAGAGAGATGGGTCGGAAGTTTTTGAGTTCGGTGGGGTCTGCTGTGGGTTTCTTTAAGAGGGCGTTGAGCTCTGCGTGGTTCCAGCTCTCCGGGAAGGTGGCGGTGGTGAGGGAGGCGTTGATGACGTCTCGGAGGTGCGGTGCGATGATGTTGTCGGCCTTGTTTTAGATGTGGTGCGGGCAGGGGTCCGATGGGGATCCGGAGTGGATCGAGTTCATGACGCGGGTGATCTCCTCGGTGGTGGTTGGGCTCCAGGTGAGGATGGTGGTGATGTCGGTGGCGGGTTCCGGGGGGGGGGTTCGCGTTGGCGGTCGTGAAGCTGTTGTATATATCGGTGATCTTGTGGTGGAAGAAGGTTGCGAGGGAGTCGCAGAGGTCTTGTGAGGGAGGGATGGAGTTTTTTTCTGCGTCCGGGTTGGAGAGCTCTTTGACGATGCCAAATAGTTCCTTGCTGTTGTGGGCGTTATTGTCAAGTCTGTTCCGGTAGGCTGTTTTTCGTGCGGCGCGGAGGTGTTGGTGGTGTTGGCGGGTGGCGTCCTTGAGAGCTGACATGTTCTCCTCGGTCTGGTTGAGGCGCCACTTCTTCTCGCGGGCGCGGCATTCTTTCTTGGAGTCCTTGAGGTCGGGGTGAACCAGGAGTTTTTCTTGTGGTTGTTGGTGTTAGCTTGAGTCTTCAGGGGGGCCAGGAGGTTGGCGCAGTCGGAGATCCAGCTTGTGAGGTTGTTGGCGGCTTCGTTGGGGTCGGTGGTGTTGGTGGGTTGGTTCTGGGAGAGGGTTGATGCGAGCTGTTCAGTGGTGATACGATTCCAGTGTCTTCTTGGTGGTTGCTGGGTGTGGTGATGCATGGTGGTCTTCTTGAAGCTGAAGTGGACACAGCTGTGGTCCGACCAGGTGAGTTCGGTGGCGTGGCTGAAGGTGATGTGTTTGCTGGAGGAGAAGATGGGGTCGAGCGTAGTGGGTGGGGGTGTTGACTAGCTGTTTCAGTCCCAGGTTGGCGAGGTTGTCCAGTAAGGCGGTGGAGTTGTTGTCGGTGAGGTTCTCCAGGTGAAAGTTGAGGTCTCCTAGGAGGATGTTGTCGGTGGATGAGAGTGCGTGAGGGTTGACGAAGTCTGCGGTGTCTTCGCTGAACTTGGTGCGAGGTCCTGGTGGTCTGTACATGAGGGTGCCTCTGAGGGTGGTCTTGGGGTCGCTGTGGATCGTGAAGTGGAGATGTTCGGCGTCGGGGAGTGAGTCGTCGGTGTGGGTCGAGATGCGGATGGAGCTTTTGTGTGCGATGGCGATGCCTCCTCCGGTGCGGTTGGTGCGGTCTTTCCGGATGATTTTGTAGCCGTCGGGGATGGCTATGGCGATGTCGGGTGCCGAGGAGGGGTTCACCCAGGTCTCGGTGAGGAAGGCGATGTCAGGGTTCGTTGAGTTGATGAGGTTCCACAGTTCGATGGCGTGCCTGTGGACGGATCGGGTGTTGACCAGGATGCAGTGGAGATTGCTTCCGGGGCAGTCGTTCTTGACGGGAGCGGTGTGAGTCCGTTGGCAGGTGAAGCGGCAGTTGCTGCAGGTGAAGGGTCCGTGGGTTCGTTTCGGGGTGGCGCGGTGGCATGCCGGGCGTGCGGCCGGGGTTGAGGTTGGCGAGGGTGCGGAGACGTAGGTCAGGCGGGGATTGCGGGGGCCAGGGGTTCGGGCGCTGGGCGCGGTCCAGGCACGGACGGGCGCAGACGGGCTTGCCTTAGGCGCGGCCTCGCAGCGGCCGCCATATATGGGGTAGCTGGGGGAGGAGGGGTCAGCTGGGAGGTGGGCGGCGGGAGGGTAGGCGGGGAAAAGCGAAAAACTGCGGGAAAAATCGGCGAGGCCGGAGAACGGCGAGGGGGACAAAAGTGGACAAAAGCTGTGGAAAAAGAGGCAAAAAGCGAGGCGAGGGCCAGAGAACGGCGAGGGGGCCGGAGAGAAAACAACGGGGGTGAGAGAAACATGGCAGGGGGACCGGGCACTCACGGGGGGTCAGGCACTCGGGTTACACGGAAGAAAACGGGTAGAAATCAATCACTCAAGCCAGTCACATGGAGCCAAGCACTCGGGATACACAGAAGAAAACGGGGGGAAATCAATCACTCAGCCAGTCACACGGGGCCAAGCACTCGGGAGAAGGAGGACACCAGCGGGCAAGACGGCAGCTGGAGCGGAGCTGAGAGTTGGTGAGAGGAGGCAGTCAGGCACTTGTGGCGCTGCGGAGGTGGGGAGCGACCTACCCTGGGGTCAAGGGTCGCTACCTCCGCCTCGCAGCGGCCGCCATATATGGGGTAGCTGGGGGAGGAGGGGTCAGCTGGAAGGTGGGCGGCGGGAGGGTAGGCGGGGAAAAGCAAAAAACTGCGGGAAAAATCGGCGAGGGGGACAAAAGTGGACAAAAGCTGTGGAAAAAGAGGCAAAAAGCGAGGCGAGGGCCAGAGAACGGCGAGGGGGCCGGAGAGAAAACAACGGGGGTGAGAGAAATGTGGCAGGGGGACCGGGCACTCACAGGGGGTCAGGCACTCGGGTTACACGGAAGAAAACGGGGAGAAATCAATCACTCAAGCCAGGCACACGGGGCCAAGCACTCGGGATACACGGAAGAAAACGGAGGGAAATCAATCACTCAGTTAGTCACACGGGGCCAAGCACTCGGGAGAAGGAGCACACCAGCGGGCAAGACGGCAGCTGGAGCGGAGCTGAGAGTTGGTGAGAGGAGGCAGTCAGGCACTGGTGGCGCTGCGGAGGTGGCGGAGCGACCTACCCTGGGGTCAAGGGTCGCTGGGTCCCTCCCTGGTGCCAGATTCTGGTTCCCTGTGCGCTGCTCCTTTCCTTTCTCCTTGTGATGCTAATGCACACAAAGACAGGGAGAAACAGAGAGGTGGAGAGAGAAAGATAGGGGAGAAAGGGTCAACATATACCTCTCATAGATGCAGGTAAACATGTTAATCTGTGACAATACATATCATAGCTAGGCAATGGCATTTGCATGCACTGGATGCAGTATCAATAGTATGCCTGAATACACATTTTACCTCTCCATGCCCCTTTCACACATTAGATGTGCAGCTGACTGAACACAACACTTCAGGCCTCTACAGTAACAACACCTGATAAGTCCATGCCCCTGTGACATGTTAATCACAGTGAAGACAACTCCATTCACAGACCACATTGTACCTACCTCTCATATTAAATGTATGGCCACTCAGCACAGTGATGCCACTAAATCCGAGTTAGCCAGTACAAGTCAGACATGAAAACAGTTCACATCTGATTACTACTATGTGAGTCAAAGGTATAGCCATGTGATCAGTCAGACCCCATCACAGAGCCAGTGCAGCTGACACCCAACACATATACCACTACTCAGCCCACTGCGAAGTGCACCGACAATGTGCCATGTACCACATATAACACATCCAAACACATCCACTGAGTAAAGTACTACAAGAAATGTACCACAGGAACACACATATAACATCATGGATCACTTCCAATGCCACCACACATGCAGATACACCAGTTGGACTATGCACCATGACAACTCCAGACTCACACACACCATTCCACAAATGGTAAAACCTGTCACAGGGCCAAGACAACACACATCTCAGAGGGGAAGGTTTAGCATTCATTTGGCACACATGGACATACGCCACTGGCTGCACGCCAATTACACATCCCACTACCATATGAGGTAGCCTGAGGAGACTGAATCCAAATATTTAATCACATCAACACACCATGTGTTGTGCGAACCCAACCCACTCATAATCTGCCACTACCTATTGTCGAGCTGTAATAGTCACAGGCCATCAGATGTGCCCCCAAAATTTCATTTTGAAATGATGTAGGCAGTTATCCAGCATTGCAGCATAGGAATTACTGGGGCTTCGTCATACATGTCATGTATAAACCATGGTGATTAATAAGGGATCTCACAGGGCACTTACCACCTCTAGTATCATCCCATAGGTTTGAAGGCCACATCTCCCCAATTATAGCTCCTAGGAATGCATGATCTGTGCAGTCAGGCCATATGTATTCTACATATGTCAGTGTCCTAGTTTGGCTACCTACCCATGCCCTACAGTAAGCAGATCACCTATTTATGCTTAATCAGCTATCAGGCCTATAGTCCTGTCCTGTGAGGGCCATTTCTGTAGTGGTACTGTAAGGCCAGCCCCACTGTCTGTCAATTCCAGAAACAGTACATGATGTACATAGTCCCAGTGATAAAAGGAGAGGCTACACAGATGGGAGTGGCCTGACATATCAGAGCCACTAATGCAGATGGATGGAGCTGGTTATACACAATGTTTAGTGTGATCCAAACACTCACATCCATTTTATGGCCAGGATGGAGTCAGACATGGTGGTCCCTATGTCATCAGTGCATCGCCTCATTATAGACATGAAGAGGAATGGAAATGTGAGATATACATCCACTGACAGTACAGCACGAAAACACATCTGCTAAAGGTACTCTGACGGGGTGTCTAGTACCCAATACCAATTGACATTGAACATCTAGCATAAACAACAATGTCACTAAAGGCCAGAAAAGTCCCAGGATACAGTCAGTACTTACCCCCTTGTGGCTGCTGTGCTGCCCTCAAACACCCATCCACCTAAGGGTAGGCCACTGCCAAAATGCAGGCCATTAGGGGGGTCAGGGACAGATGGGCACCCCTCCCTCGTTGGGAGGACATTCCCATCTGGCCTTCCATGGTCTTCCGGGCCCAGCGCCCTCATATAGCTTTGGTGTCTCCCGGTGCTAATGAACAGCTGTGTAGAAACAGGAAAAAACTACCACTTCATCAATGTTTAGGTGGTGTGTATAGCAGACCAGTACATCTCCCAAGTGACAGCCAGGTTTCCAGGATATGTGAATGCTCCTACATTCTGAGGAACAGCAATGTCCCCACATGATGGCACATCTAAAGAGAGAGACCTTTGGCTCATCGGTATGTATGCATTTGGATGTGTGTTTCTGTTATGGTACCTGTCATCACATTCTTCCCTGTGTCTGTACCTGAAATGTCACAGGTCCCACCTCTGTGCACACAGGTGACTCTGGCTATCCTAACTTTCTCTGGCTGTTGATACCAGTTAGGTACTCTGCCACCGAAGGGGAATTCCATTTCAATGATGCCCACAGCACGACATGGCATGTAAGTGAAAGGACATTTACCCTACTGAAGGCAAGATTCAGGTGTCTGAACATCTCTGGAGGTGCCCTCTTCTACACTCCCCAAAAGCCATGTCAGATCATAGTTGCCTGCTGCATGCTCCTCAATCTATCCCTAAGACGTCAGATGCCATTACTAGCGGATGATGAGGAGGCAGCTGGACCAGTGGCTGGTGATGCAGACATGGAAAGTGATGAGGAGGCAGATGAGGAAAGTGTAGCTGATTCTAGAACAAAGCTCATCAATCAGTACTTCCAGTAACATACAGGTATGCTGTGTGTGTATTTGCAAGTGTTGTACTTTCACATTGTTAGGTATCAGTGGTCCTCCTGATTTGGATCATCAGTGATGGTGAAATATGTTCCTATCCCTCTGTGTGAGATTGCATGTAAAGTGCAGAGGTAAAATGTCTAATATCTAACATGTGTACTCAATGCAGGTTGCAAGTATCATATCTTCTATGGACAGGCCTATATTGTGCTATGTGGCCAGCATTCTCCTGTTCGCATGTCATTCCAGCAAGCAACTGTGTACTGTGAATCTTTGCCTCTTCTACATATTGCTTGAGGCATTCGTGTTCATTAGCCTTTGGTGACTGATTACAAAGTAGAGTTTTGACCATGACAGATGCCAGCTACAGAGTTCTGTGATGCATTTCCTGGGACTGGCGATGTAGAAGTGACAACTGTTGTGCCCTGTGTAGTTGGCAATCCACACTGGGCACGATAACTATGAACTGCATATGTGATTTGTGTGCCACCATGCATACTATCTTGATGGAAGTCTCTGTCATGGACTTTTTGCAGGTTGGATCAGTGGATGTGCTCTGGTGTGTGGCAGGACTGGTGACTCCCTTACATCTACCATGGGACATGTTTGTTATGTTGTGTGTCCTGCAGAGAATGCCTCCCAGTGCTGTCCATTACACAGCCTGTTGGGTTTAGGGGGCCATACCCATATAACATATTGCTGAACAAACATTTGTATATGTACAAATAAAGACAAATATGCATTTGCTGTGATCTACAGTGCTTATTGTGCATTTATTGTCCAACAGGGGATGAGTGGGGTCATTGTGGTTGAAATCATCAACATAGGTGGCACAACTGTAGGTAGCACAGGCCCAGTGTCCAAGGGCCAAGGAAGAATGGAGAAATGTCATTGAACAGTCAACAGGGTGTCTCAGTGGCACACAAGAGAGAGATATCAGGTGAGGGTCACTTCCTGACAGTGGATTTTGTCTTGCCATCTGCTGCAGCTGGAAGTCTGGGTGGACGTCCACATTTGTTGGGGGTTCTTCAGCTACAGAGGGAGGGGTGCCTGGGGGTTGTGGTTCACCTGGCAGGGTCTCTATTCCACTAGCTGCCACAGATGTTGACGGATTAGAGGTGATTTGTCTAGTGGGAGGGGCCTGTTAGTGGGTAGAGGAAGCACTCAGGGTGGTGTTAATGTCCCTAAGCACCCCTGCAATGGAAGCCATGATGGCAGTGCGGGCCTGCCACTAATGCATGACCTCCTGGTGGTATTCCCTCTGCAGCCGTTGGTTTTCCCCCAACATGGTTATTATGTTGAACATCCTGTCCTGGGATTGTTGATATGCTCCAAGGACTTGAGGGTTGGCTTCCTGGTCAGGTGACTGCCTTGGCTGCCTCGTCCTCTGGCCCACAAGTTCCCTGCTATGCCACCTGCCACCATGTGCCTGTGCCCCTGGCATGGTGTGCCCACTCCCAGTGTCAGCAGGACCTTCATTGTTTTGGGTGTGAGGGGTTGACTCGGGTCCCTATATTGTGGGGCACACTATTGATTGAACAGTCCTTGGGGCACAGGTTTGGAGACGAAGGGTTGGCTGTGATATTGGTGCCACAGGGTGGGGGGGTTTATGTGGGCAGGGTGAGGCAGGGAGTGGTAGACTGACCAGGGGTCCCGGATGGGCCAGGTAGTTCATCACTGTCCAGACATCCAGTAGGATTGTCCTCACTGGGGCCTCCATCCTGAGGAGAGCTGGCAGTCTCTGGCATCCTTTCCAAGGTGGCACTGGCAGAGGTACCTGTGGATAGAGTGAGAGAGGGTTAAATGGGGAGATGAATGGTTATCTCTTTGTCTGATGCATACAGTGGCTTAACTTGATTACCATCAGTGGCAATGACAGGTCCAGCACTGCTAACACAGTTTGTGGATAGTGGATTGTGACATATGTACAATACTCCATAGGAGTTGTTGTCAGTCAGGCTTGGTAACTTTAGGTCAGTGGGTGGGTTCTGTTTCTGTGTGATGGTTCACATGATAGGTGTGCCCTGTTAGCAGGTGGCAATTCAGGCTTGTTAGTTGTGAGTGGGTATGGCTGTACATTACAGCATGGTGTCTAAGGGAGGGGGGTATATGTTTATGCAAGATTGCTTCTCCTGTCTGTGCATGTTGTGCATGGAGTATACCTTCTTACTTACAAGCCCATGTTGAGTCCATTTCAGGGTTGTTGCTCCAGGTAAGTGGCTGTGCTGTGTCTGTGCTTGGCATTGGTTGGCATTGTGTTGTACCACAGCATTGCTGTCATTGCCATTTAGTGGTCCTCAACCAAAGTATCCAGTTGGTGCAGCTGGTGCAATAGTGATACATGCAAGAGATGTGATGTGATATGCACATTGCAGGTTTTGATGGGGATGGGCAGGTGCATTGTGGGAGTTGCAGTAATTGTGCCTGGCTGTGCTATCCGTGCACTTGGCAGGGACTGTGTGGGCATTGGGGCTGGGTGGTAGTATAGCATGCAGGAGAGGGGCATTAGGTGATTGGGTAAGAGGTAGAGTGGATGATAGGATGAATTGTGGAGTGATTGGGTGGTGAGGGGGCATACTGGACCGGATGATTTTGTGACAGGGAAGTGTTAGTTACTTACCAGAGTTCAGTCCTCCGGGTATTCAAGTCAAGCCATCTGGATGCAGGATGCCCAAGACCTTCTCCTCCCACGTGAACTCTAGGGGAGGAGATGGCGGCCCACCACCAGTTTTCAGCATGGCAATTTGGTGTCTGGATGTCATGGAACGCACCTTCACCTTGAGGCCATTCCACCTCTTCCTGATGTCCTCCCTTGCGAGTGGATGGTTGCTCAGTGTCAACTATTCTCTGCCATGACTCTATTTTCCTGGCAGTGGATGTTTGCTGTACCTGTGCTCCAAACAGTTGTGGCACTACCCTGACAATTTCATCAACCACGAACCTCTACTCATCGTCTGTGAAGAATTGGTGCTTTTGACGGGCCATGGTGGTTGTGTTGTGGGTGGGTGTTGTGTCTGTAAGGGTGCAGTGTTGGGTGCTTGGTGGAATAAGGTTGTTTGAGTGTGTGTGCTGGTTGGTTGTGGTGTTTGAGTGCAGTAGTGATGTGTGTATAGTGTTGATCAAGCAGTTGTGTGGTGTGTGCTGAGTATGTAATGTATACATGACTATGGTGTGTATGTGCTTAGTAATGAGTTTGTGGGTCCTCGATGTCTGTGTATGTGTTTTCTTTTACAAAGGATTGTGGGTTGTATGGGGGTGTGTTACATAGTGATGTGAGTAGGTGTGGCTACTGTGTGTATGTATGTTAGGTGTGGGGTACTCAAACTGGCCAATGTGGTGTTGTGTTCTGCCAGAGGTGAGTTTTTGAGTGCAACGGTTTGGACCGCCAATGGTTTTCTACCATGGAAGTACTGCTGTGGTGACTTTTGGGTCATACACTGGTGGGTGGAAGGTTGTCGGGCTGGTGGTACTGGTGGTGGAACTGCCTGTTTCCCGCCCTCCAGTATCCTGGTGGTGTCAGATTTGTGGCTGTTTCTTTGCGTTCTTCAGTGTGTGACTCTTGTTACTGCAGTCAGGCTACCACCAACAAGGCAGTCTTTTGGCGGTTGCCACAGCGGCGGTCTTGAGAGAAGACCGCCAAAGTCATACTGAGGCCCACGGTGTATGGTACTAAAACCGTCTCCCAGTCCTAAGACGCGGTTAGTGATAAATGATGAGTACATCTAGCATGTTGAACAATACAATTACTATGGGATACAGTTCACAGCGCACAACTAATCTGGAGGAACCAGATAGTTAAGGCTTGGTACTTTTTAATGCAGACTTGCAGTGCAGTTTTAAAAATTAGACTAAAGGCAGGTGCACAAAGCATCAACACTATCCTTAGAATTTACAAACAGAAATCTGTGGTGGCTGAGCTTTATGGGGCCGAGCTCTATGGGAATGGAAGCTTACGTCCTTTACAAGTAGTGGTAAATAATTTTTTAAGGGTCTTGTTAAGGCTGGGGCATGCTAGCCCTCTGTCAGCACTTTATGTAGAACTAGCAGCCACACCAATTACTGACCAGGCAGCCTTAAAACCAGTGTTGTACTGAATCAGATGAGTGAGGACCTAAAGGCAACAATCTCCGTTAAATCCTTGGAAGATGTTAAGAGTTCTGGTGGCGAGATTCTTTTGAGGAGTTGGTTAGCCCATTTGAAAAGTAGATTAGAAGGGATGAAATTGTGGTACCTGTGGGCTGACCCAAGCATGATAGAATGGGATACTGTAGAGCTTGCAAAGTAGCGCTACCACGCACTAAGGTGGGAGATGAAGCCCTTTGAAAATAAAACCAGGCAGCTTACTGGGAGACTACTTCTAATGTATGCTGTGTATAGGTAGCAAGTTGTATTTAGATTTGCCTCATCCTGAAAAGAAACAAATGTTATACATGAAGTTGGGATTAGGAATCCTACCTACTAGGCAACACATTGTAATGTGTGCAAGGTTTTCAAAGAAAGTGAAGATTGTGACTGTCTGTTTTGGGAGGGGGATAATATATTGCATGAACTGCTCTTTTGCACAAAATATGTATATGCATGCAGAAGATGGCTTTTGCTCTTGTTCAGGTTGTATGTGATTAGATCAAATAGGTCTGTACCACTGTTGTGTTTTAGGGCAGATGATGAACTCAGTTTTGAATTCCATAGCCTCGTTTTTGTTGTGTATTTGGTCTCGCATGAAAGAGGAGTGAGCTATCACTAAAAACCGACACAGAGGCTGATGATCAGATCAAGCTGCATAGTAGATGCCATATCTGCACCAACAGTTACATCCTTAGCAGCAGGAGTGCAACCTGCATGCAAATCAAAAAAATACACTGTTCCACAAGAAAAACAAGGATTCATTAGGCAATTATAAAAATAGAAGTAAGAGCCCTCACACATCCATTAGATGTCATGCTTCATCATAGGGCTTGCGCCTCGTCATACTGGCGCTGCAATATTTGATGGGCCCCACAAGGGGGCTCTTTGCTGTATACCTTAATTTGAAGTGCGTCCCGTGGTTAAAGGTTGTAGGAGTAAATTTAAACCTACAGTCAGAGAGGAGCTGGAGAAAGAATAACTAAAATTGTCTGGAGAACCTCAAAATTATTGATCATAAATGGTCTCAGTCAAGGTTAAAAACACTAGGGAGTGGAATGGAGATAATGGCCCTGATTCTGACTATGGCGGGCGGCGGAGGTCGCCCGCCAAAGTCCCGCCGACAAATGACCGCACCGCGGTCAAAAGACCGCGGCGGCCATTCTTACATTTCCGCTGGGCCGGCGGGCGCTTTCCAAAAGAGCGCCCGCCGACCCAGCGGAAATGCCCCTGCAACGAGGATGCCGGCTCCGAATGGAGCCGGCGGAGTTGCAGGGGTGCGACGGGTGCAGTGGCACCCGTCGCGTATTTCAGTGCCTGCATGGCAGACACTGAAATACTTTGTGGGGCCCTCTTACGGGGGCCCCACCAGGAACAGGATGGCGGTAGGGGGCGGTAGGGGGTGTCAGAATCCCCATGGCGGCGGAGCGGGGATTCTGCAGGGCGGCGGGAAACCGGCGGGAGACCGCCGGTTTCCCGCATCTGACCGCGGCCGAACCACCGCGGTCAGAATGCCCTGCGGGGCACCGCAGGTCTGTCGGCGGTGCTCCCGCCGACCCTGGCCCCGGCGGTCTCAGACCGCCGGGGTCAGAATGACCCCCAATGTTCTGCCACTCTACCAACACACAGACGGGTGAAAGAAGAGTCTTCCTTCAAACACTAGTAAAGGTCAACATGTTTCACGCATAAGAAGTCCCTACGGATCAAATGGCGTTTGGCATTTGGCATCAGGACGAACATCTCCTAAGCTACACTACATAACAAATTGTGTAAAGGGATTTGTGTAAGAAATCTTGATTTAACTTACTCAAATAGCTACGCATCTAACAGTCTAGATAGATGAGGACCTGTGAAAAAAAAAAAAAAAAAAAACTGACCAGCAAATATATGTTAAGATCAAATACACATATAAAATTGGACACACGGAAAGTGTTGTGGCACTCGGTGATGACATGGTGCCATGCTTGGTGTTAAGGCAAACTCAAGGTAACAACTGCTTACCCTCCTCTATTAGGGACAGGGCACCATAGGAACATGCGTAGAAAAAGTGAATTAATATATTTACTGGTAAGATACAGGGTGGGGGTATGCCTCTGGTGTAGATGTGTGATGCTAATTCAATACCACTACTAGGAAAAAAGTGGAAAACTTTCTAATTAACACGTCTGAATATGAGAGGAACTGTATAACCTAGACAGGCAAAATATGTGTAGCCTACAGGTAAACCACAAAGGAGACTCAGGCCCTCATTACAAATCAGTGATAAAGCTGCAGTAATACCGCCAAGAGGCCGGAGGTAACAAAAATTTTATTATGACCACAGCGGAAACCGCTCAGACAGACAGCCACTTTAACACACCGACCGCAACGGTGATATTAACAAGCACCATGGCGGTAACCGCCAACAGCCAAGCGGAAGACAATGTACTGCCCACACTATTACGACAGGCCTATCTGCCACCTTTTCCGGGGTGGTACCAATGACATCAAAAGCACGGCAGAAACAGAACACAGAAGTCAAAGGACTCACCTCTGAAAACTCAGGGAACAACCACAATGCCATGGAGCCTGAGCTGCACATATTTCCCATGCTCGTCTACCTTTTCCTGCATTATGAGCAGCAACACCAGCGAAGATGACCACGGTGAGTACTGCGGCTTAGCAAACAAAGGAGGAGGGAGGAAAAAGATAGTGACACACACATGCAACACACAACACCCCCACCTCCAACACCATACACACAACCAGATGCACAAACATTACATATCCACCCGTACCCTTCAGGAATAATGCAAGGACAAAATGATTGGAAGAAAGTGAGTGTAATACGATAAAATAACATGAATAAGTGCATCAAAGTACAAACATATAAATATATTTACAAATGGAGGGACACTGCCCGGTCCTCAATGTCCGTGGGCCACAGGGCCACATCACATAGGCCAAGGCCCCACCTCACTCCTGCAACAACACAGAGAACACTGCAGGGGCATCAGGTCGAAAATACACAGGCACCTCAGGGGGACGGGGAATGGGGGGAACCTCAGCTGGAAGATGGTACAACACTACTGGTCCTGAAGGAGGCTACATGCCCTGTGCAATGTCCTGGGGAGTGCAAGGCCACAGTCTGTCAGGTGGGTGGTTTGCCCACTGCTTGGTCCTGGGGAGTGCAAGGCCACCGTCTCTCTAGTGGATTGCTTCTCCACTGGTTCTGGAGGGGGCATTGTGCCCAGTGTGCTTCATTCTGGGAAGGATGGGGTGAGTGGATGGCTTCTTCCACTGGTTCTGGAGGGGGCATTGTGCACAGTGAGCTTCATCCTGGGAAGGATGGGGTCAGCGGATGGCCTCTTCCACTGGTTCTGGAGGGGGCCTTGTGTCCAGTGTGCTTCATCCTGGGACGTATGGGGTGAGTGGATGGCTTCCTCCACTGGTTCTGGAGGGGGCCTGGTGCCCAGTGTGCTTCATTTTGGGAAGGATTGGGTGAGTGGATGGCTTCTCCACTGGTTCTGGAGGGGGCATTGTGCCTTGTGATGCAGATCTTGAGGAGTGCAAGGTCACAGTCTCTCACCTGGGTGTCAGACCCACAGGATTTGCAGGGGCCAGGACGCACAACAGCCCATTGCGGCAGGACTACACACAGTCCACCCGCGGTGATGGCTGCTCAGTGGTGGCAGTGACGGTGCTGGTGTCGGACTGGCAGTGGTTGGGGAGGCTCCAGCCCATCCCCTGCAGCCTCGGACGGCTGCCCATTGGGGCTGCTTCTGCTGGCAGTGGTGCTGGTGGCGGTGCTGGTGGCAGTGCTGGTGGCAGTGCTGGCAGTGGTGAGGGGAGGCTCCAGCCCTTTCCATGCAGCCTCAGACAGCTGAACCACCATGAGTCCCAGCACCAGGCCTCCTGACCTTCCTGCCTGCTGGTGCAGGCCCCTTGACCTTCCTGTCAGCAGCCCGGGATTGCCCCTTGCCCTTCCCTCCTGCAGCTGGAGGTACCTCCTTGCCCTTCCTAGACGCTGCTGGTGGTGCATCCTTGCCCTTCCCTGTCGCAGCTGGTGGTGCCTCCTTGCCCTTCCTTTATGCACATGGTGGAGGCACCCTGTCAGTGTTGCTGCCTGATGCTGGGGATCCTCTCCCACCTGCAGTAGCTGTCGACACTACTGAGGCTGTGGACTGGGTGGCTGAGGTGCTCGTCTGGGTTCTGACCACCCTGGCCTGCCAAGAATTACGGGGAGGGGTGTGGTAGGGAAGAGGTCAACGGTAGAGAGGAAAAGCTTCTTAGGGACATTGGGGCAGGAAGAGGGTGAAGGTTTGGGAGTGGAGGAAGAGGAAGTGGTTGTAGGAGGTGTCTGTCTGCTGTGTTTGGGTGCATGGGCTGGATGCTGTTGTGAGGTGGATGGCTATTGGGTGCCGGAGTGCTTGTGTTTGTGTAATTTGGGACAAGGGGGCACAGACAGAGTGGGAGAGAACACAGGGGACATGTGTATGGATGTGGGGGTAGTGACTGCCTGTGAGGGGCGTGTAGTGATAGGTGTCATGGTGGTGGTGATAGTGGATGAGGATGTAGTGCATGCAGGTGTTACTGTAGACATAACTGGGATGGAGGTGGATGAGGAGGAGGAGGGGGACACAGTGGAGGCAGTGGTTGTTGGTATGTCTGATTCTGTATGGTGTTTGTATGAGTGACTGTGGGATGATATGTGGTGCTTGTGTTTGCCTGAACCACTCCTGTGTGTTGTCCTGGGTGCATGCTGGTCTGCCTGTGTGCTTGGGATAGGTTGAGGTTGAGGGGAATGGGATTGGGCAGTGGAAGTTGGAGGGGGGAGGCTAGAAACAGAGACAATGGCTGCTATCAGGGAGGAGGCCAGAGCCTGGATTGATCTCTGTTGGGCTGCCATGCCAGAGTGAATGCCCTCCTGGAATGCATTTGTTTGTTGCAAATGGGCTGCCAGCCCCTGGATGGCATTCACAATGGTTGACTGCCCAACAGAGATGGTTCGTAGGAGGTCAATAGCCTCCTCAGTCAGGGCAGCAGGGCTAACTGGACCAGGACCTAAGGTGCCTGGGGTGAAGGAGATGCCCACCCTCCTGGGTGAGCGGGCACGGGAAACATGCTGAGGGGTTGCTGGGAGGGCGGTGCTGGTACGGGTGTGGCCGCTGGGCCTGTAGTTGGGGTGGGCACAGAGGTGTCCACCACCACCAGGGAGCTTCCATCGGAGGAGGTATCACTGTCAGAACTCCCCTCGCCCTCCGTCCCACTGGTGCCCTCACCGTCTGTGGATTCGGCCTCCTGGGCCCTGTGGGATGCAGCTCTTCCCGTCGCCGGTGCCTCTGCTCCTCCGCCAGATGATGCTAATGCACATAAGGACAGGGCGACAAATCCAAAAGTGGGGGAGAGACAAAGGATCCCCTTGGACAATGGTGGCAACACCACCGTTGGCATACACGACACACACAGGGAACAGCCCTACGCATTAGGCAATGCACTAACAGTCACAATGTTAGTCACCAGCCCATGGACAGGGATACCTAATGCCAATTGCAGCATACCTGAGACCCACAGACCCCTGCCCAGGAGTGGATGCCTACTAGCTTGGTTAGAGGAGGTGTAAATCAGACCCCACCCAACATGGGACCTACCCTGCAATGTCAGGCCTGGCCTAGGGGCACCCACAGGCCCACATCCCCCACCAGGATGCCACCCCACCACGTGCAAGTAGTATATTGGGGCACTGTACTCACCCCCTTGTGGCTGCTGTGATGCCCCCAAGCGCCCATCCAGCTCCATATAGGCCACCGCCAGTATGCGGGCCATCAGGGGGGGTCAGGGTTCGACTGGCACCCCTTCCTCGTTGGGAGGCCATCCCCAGCTGGGCCTCCACCGTCTTCCATGCCCACGCGTCTCAGGTCCTCCCACCATTTCCGATAGTGGGCGCTCCACCTGCCGTAGACCCCCAGGGTCTGCACGTCCTTGGCGATGGCACGCCATTTGCCCTTTTTTTGATGGGCGCTGACCTGCAGAGAAATACACATAGGAAAAGGTATCAGTCAGACCATCCTGTCTGTTACACTCATGGCCCACCATAGCACTCACATCCCCTTACGCAAAGACATTGCCCACCATACATGCAGCAAGCTGCCCAGGGCCCTTCCACCAACACCCCCCCTAAAAGAGGCCCTCACACACAGAACTCTATGCATTCATGCCCCATGCATCGTGCTCACAGTGTACTCACCTGTTGGTCTGGAGGCCCATACAGCAATCGGTACTGGGGTAGGACCCCATCCACCAGTCTCTCCAACTCCACAGCAGTGAAGGCAGGGGCCCTTTCACCTGTGACACGAGCCATGGTCGGTTCCAGACACAGGTCACAGCAGCACTTGCAGTGTAGGTCCTCTCCTGTGTAAGGTCAAGTAGCAAGTCAGTGAACAGATATAAAATGGCGATCACGTCTGTGGAGGTGCGTACCATCACCACCGGCGTATTTCGCCATTGGACACTGTGACCCATTGGGCCCAATGGTATCCAATGAGGATTTGCACGGCGGTTCTCGACCGCCTCCCGCAACGGCACACAACGTCAGCAGAATTACCTCATTCCCAACTGTCCCTCCATACAGGACAGATGGACTCCATTTCGGGGGGGGGTCAGGCCATGGCACTTAACTGTGTCACAGTACACATAGGCACCATGTGGGCCTATCCAACAAAATACTGTTACAGTCACTGCATGCAATGCAGTGTAGTGATTGGAAATATGGAATACTTACCAGCTGCTCACCGTTTGCCTACTAGATTGCAACCGCTGCGGATGAATAGGAGATGGAGACATCCCCCGTGTATAGGCCCCTGGTGGACTTGGCAACAATGGAGGGCAGGCACATTATCCTCACCTATAGACTGTACACGGCCACAATCACAGAGCTGTGTGCCCAAATGGAACCTGACCTGAAATCTGCTATCTGTCAGCCCAACGGGATCCCCCCTCTTGTGCAAGTGCTATCAGTGCTCCATTTCCTGGCAACTGGCTCCATTCAAGTGGCAGTGGGCTTGACAGCAGGAATGTCTCAGCCAATGTTCGCAATAGTGCTGACCAGAGTGTTGTCTGCCCTGATCAAACACATGCGCAGCTACATCGTTTTCCCCCAGGTGGGGGATTTGGCCACAATGAAAGCAGATTTCTATGCAATGGGATATATCCCCAACATTATTGGAGCAATAGATGGTACACATATTGTATTTGCCCCCGGCCCCCCTGAGAAATGAACAGGTGTTCAGAAATCGAAAGAGCTTTCACTCCATGAATGTGCAGATAGTGTGCCTGGCGGACCGGTACATATCCCATGTCAATGCAAAGTTCCCTGGGTCTCTGCATGATGCCTTTATCCTGAGGAATAGCAGCATCCCATATGTGATGGCTCAGCTCCAGAGGCACAGGGTGTGGCTAATAGGTGAGCCCTGGTTCCCACTCAGTAGGTGTTGGTGTATGGGTATGGTGTGGGCCCTAAGGGTTAGTGTTTGTCTAACAGTTATCCCTCGATATTTGCAGGTGACTCTGGTTACCCCAACCTCTCATGGCTACTGACCCCTGTGAGGAATCCCAGGACAAGGGAAGCGGAACGTTACAATGAGGCACATGGACGAACAAGAATAATAATAGAAAGGACATTCGGCCTCCTGAATGCCAGGTTTCGTTACATCCATCTCACAGGTGGATCCCTGTACTACTCACCCAAGAAGGTGTGCCAGATCATCGTGGCATGCTGTATGTTGCACAACCTTGCCTTACGTCACCAGGTGCCTTTTCTGCAAGAGGATGAGGCTAGAGATGGGCGTGTGGCAGCAATGGACCTTGTGGACAGTGAAGATGAGGAGGCAGAGGATGAGAATGAGGACAACAGAAGTTCGATAATACGACAATACTTCCAATGACACACAGGTAAGACACTGTAATTTCACTTTACATTGACTGTTTTGTGTTGACATTGTCACTGATAGGCTGATTTTCCCACTTCTATAGCCACTTACTGTACCCTTTGGCATCTCTATTTTCAGATATTTTTGACCCACTATCACTTCTTGTGTGTTGACTGCAGCCAACTACAGGTCATTCCTATGTATACATTACTGTACAGTTGTATTGCAGTATTTAAAGCTTGTTAAACAAATATATAGTTCAATCATTCAACAGACTCCATTCTTGTATTTATGCAAATGGTGTTTATTTAAGTGCTAATAAGTAGAGGGGGATATGCACTGGGCCAGGGTGATGGTGGAGGAATGTCCAGGTAAGAGTCCAGTCTATTTGTATCACAGGTGCATTGTCCAAGGAGGCATAGGAAGTGGAGCAATGGCAGTTCAAGGTGGACAGGGTGACATGTGGGACAAAAGGGTGACAATCAGGAGAGTCTTACTTCCTGGCGGGGCACTTGGCAATAGTCTCTGGCTTCTGCCTGGATCGCAGGGACCATTTGTGGTGTGGTTCTCCTTCTGCAGGGGGTGGAGTGCTGGTGGCCTGTTCTTACTGTGGCAGGCCTCCTCTCCACTAGCGGAAGCGGAGGTGGAAGGCTGTTCATCGGTTTGGCTAGTGTTAGGGGCCCGCAAACAGTCCCTGCGATCCAGGCAGAAGCCAGAGACTATTGCCAAGACCCACCACCAGGAAATACGACTCTCCTGATTGTCACCCTTGTTTCCTACTCAGTCAGCCTGTCTACCTTGAACTGCCATTGCTCCACTTCCTATGTCCCCATGGACAATGCACCTGTGCTACAGACTGAAACTCTACACTGGAATTTCCTGCAACGTCACCCCTATCTCATTGCACTTGCCCCACAATATATCAGCACTCAAATAAACACTCTTGAAACAAATAGAAGTATTAAGTATGTAACATTATTTAAGTATGTAAACCTATAACCATGTACAAACATTGCAAATCAACTGTACAGTAAAAAAGCACACATGAAAGACCTGTAGTTAGCTACAGTGGTCACACCAGGAGCTACTGTGAGGCACCAACATCTGTAAAATGAATTGCCAAAGGGTTCAGGAAGTGGGCATACAAGTGGGAAACAACAGCATGCCAGTGCCAAGCAATTTCTAAATAATGACAATAACATGTGAAGTAACACTGTCTTACCTGTGTGTCATTGGAAGTACTGTCTGATCACTGCTGTTCTGTTGTCCTCATCCTCATCCTGTGCCTTCTCATCCTCACTGTCCACACGGTCCACTGCTGCCACACGGGCATCTCCAGCCTTCTCCTCCTGCAGAAAAGGTACATGGCGTCTCAACGTAAGGTTGTGCAGCATGCAGCATGACACTATTATCTGGCAGACCTTCTTCGGTGAGTAGCAGAGGGATCCACCTGTCAGATGGAGGCACCGAAACCTGGCCTTCAAGAGGCCAAAAGGTATTTCTATCATCCTTCTGGTTCACCCATATGCCTCATTATAACGTTCTTCTGCCCTTGTCCTGGCATTCCTCACAGGGATCAGTAGCCATGATAGGTTGGGGTAACCAGAGTCACCGGCAAATATTGAGGGACATCATTTAGTCACACACTATCCCATATGGCCCACACCACACCCATACCCCAACATCTCCTGGGTGGGGACCAAGGCTCACCAATTAACCACACCCTGTGCCACTGTAGTTGGGACATCACATTTGGGATGCTGCTATTCCACAGGACAAAGGCATCATGCACCGACCCAGGATACTTAGTATTGACATGGGAGAGATACTGGTCCACCAAGCACACCATCTGTACATTCTTTAAGTGAAAACTCTTGTGATTTCTGTACACCTGTTTATTTTGATGGGGGGACAAATGCAATATGTGTTCCATCAATCGCACCAATTATGTTTGGGATATGTCCCATTGCAAAGAAGTCAGCCTTCACTGTAACTAAATCTTCCACCTGGGGAAATACAATGTAGCTGCACATGTGTTTAATCAGGGCAGACAACACTCTGGTCGGCACAATTGAGAACATTGGCTGTGACATTCCTGCTGCCAAGCCCACTGTCACTTGGAAAGAAACAGTTGCCAGGAAATGGAGAACTGATAGAACTTGCACAAGAGGGGGATCCCAGTGGTGTGACGGATAGCAGATATCAGGTCAGGCTCCAATTGGGCACACAGCTCTGAGATTGTGGCCCTGTCAAGTCTATAGGTCAGGATGATGTGCCTGTCGTCCATTTTTTCCAAGTCCAGTCTGTAGACGGGGGTATGTCTCCATCTTCTATTCATTCACAGTGGTAGCAATCTAAGGGACAAAAGAGTGAGGAGCCAGTCACAAACTGAACAATGGGGCTACAACCGTACGATGCATGCTGTCAAAATGTAATGGTTCATTGAGAATTGTCCTGTATGTCCAAAATTAAACAGTGATGCAGTAATTATCCAGAGGCCTGCCCACCCCCTGAAATGGTGTCCGCCTGCCCTGTGTGGAGTGACAGGTGGAAGTGAGGTAATTCCGCTGACATTTTGTGCCGTTGCGGGAGGCGGTGAGGTGATGTACGCCGGCGATGGCGGTATGCACCGCCGCAGACGTGACCTCCATTTTCTCTCTGATTCCTCACTTGCTACCTGACCTTCAACAGGAGAGGACCTACACTGCATGTGCTGCTGTGACCTGTGTCTGGAACCTACCATGGCTCGTGTGACTGGGGAAAGGGTCCCTGCCTTCACTTCGTTGGGGTTGGAGAGACTGGTGGCTGGGGTCCTACCCCAGTACAGACTGCTGTATGGGCCTCCAGACCAACAGGTGAGTACACTGTGGACATGATACATGTGGCATGAATGCATGGTGTGCGGTGTGAAGGCATTGTGTAAGGGGGGTGGGTTGATGTCCCGTGGGCAGCGTACAGGTTGTGTGCTGGGCCATGTGTGTGTAAATGGTGATGTTAAGGGGTATGGGGCCATAAGTCTATCAGGCAGGACTGTCTGACTAATACTATTTTCCTGTTTGTCTTCCCTCTGCAGGTCAGCGCCCATCAAAAGAAGGGTATATGGTGTGCCATCGCCAAGGAAGTGCGGACCCTGGGGGTCTATGGCAGGCCGAGCACCCACTGTCAGAAACGGTGGGAGGACCTGAGACGCTGGACACAGAAGACAGTGTAGGCCCAGCTGGGGATGGCCTTGCAATGAGGAAGGGGTGCCCGTCGAACCCTGACCCCCCTGATGGCCCGCATACTGGCTGCCTATCCAGAGCTGGATGGACGCTTGAGTGCATCACAGCAGCCACAAGGGGGTGAGTACAGTGCCCATCATTATAACTTGCGCATGGTAGGTGGTATCCAGGTGGGGGATGTTTGTCAGTGAGTGCCCCTAGGCCAGGCCTGACATTGCAGCATAGGTCCCCTGGTGGCTAGGGTCCAGAAGGCATAATCCTGCTAAGTAGGTCGCAGGCATCCACCACTGGTCAAGGCTGCGTGGGTCCCAGGTGTGCTGTATTTGGCAGTGTGTTCCCCTCCCCATGCCTTGTCACTGATAGTGCAATGCATAGTGCGTAGGCCTGTACCCTGTGTGTGAGTGTGCTGTGTATGCCAAATGGTGGTGTTGGTGCAGCCATTGACCCGGTGTATCCTTTGTCTCTCCCCCCCCTTTTTTTTGTCACCCTGTCCTTATGTGCAATAGCATCATCTGGTGGCGGAGCAGAGGCACCGGCAACGGAGGGAGCTGCATCCCACAGGACCGAGGAGGCAAAGTCCACCGACGGTGAGGGCACCAGTGGGATGAAGGGCGAAGGGAGCACCATGGCAGAGACTGGTGGGGACAGTTCAGACACAGATACCTCTTCCAATGGAAGCTCTCTGGAGGTGGTGGACACCTCTGCGACCACCCCAGCTACAGGTACAGCCGCCACCCCCTGTACCAGCACTGCCCTCCCAGCAGCCCCTCAGCGAGTTGCCCTTGCCCGGTCACCCAGAAGGATGGGCATCTCCTTCGCCCCAGGCACTTCAGGCCCTGCCCCAGTTAGCCCTGCTGCCCTGAGATCCATCTCTGTTGGGCAGTCAACCATTGTGAATGCCATGCAGGGGCCGGCAGCCCAGATGCAACAGACTAATGAATTCCTAGAGGGCATTCACACTGGCTTGACGGCCCAACAGAGATCAATCCAGGCTCTTGCCTCCTGTCTGATGGTAGCCATTGTCCCTGTTTCCACCCTCCCCCCTCCAACTTCCTCTTCCCAATCCCATTCTCCTCAACCCCAACCTATCCCAAGCACACAGGCAGATGAGCATGCACGCAAGACAACACACAATAGTGTCGCAGGCAAACACAAGCACCACACATCATCTCACAGCCACTCACACAAACACCATTGAATTGCAGACATACCAACATCCACAATTTCTACTGTCTCCCCCTCCTCCTCCTCCACCTCCCTCCCAGTTCCATCTACACTCACACCTGCACTACATCCTCATCCACTATCAGCATCACCACCACACCTATCAGAACACACACACCTCACTGGCAGACACCTCCACAACAGCCATGCACACATCCCCTGTGTCCTCTCCCACTGTGTCTGTTCCCCCTCCTAAAGTACACAAACACAAGCATTCAGATACCCAACAGCCATTCGCCACACAACAGCATCCAGCCCATGCACCTGCACCCAAAATCTGCTGACAGAAACCTCCTATAACCACTCCTTCGTCCTCCACTCCCAAACCTTCTTCCTTTTCCCACTCCAACATCCCTAAAAAGCTTTTCCTATCCACCATTGACCTCTTCCCAACCCCTACCCCCCATCCTGCACTTCTGGCCAGGGTGGCAAAAACCCAGCCAAACACCTCAGCCACCCAGTCCACGGGCCCAGCAGTCACCACACACACTCGGGTGGGAAAGGATCCAGGGCACATGTCCTGAGGGTGAAGGAGCCTGCACCAGCCAGCCTCAAGGGTAAGGAGCCAGCCCCAGCTGCTGCCAAGAAGAGCAAGGAGCCTGCCCCAGCTGCTGCCAGGAAGACCAAGGAAGCAGCACCAGCAGGCAGGAAGAGAAATGGGCCTGGGGCAGGAACTCTGACAGAGCCCCCACCACTGACCATGGTTGTGCAGCCACCCAAGGCTGCAGGGGATGGGCTGGAGCTCCACCCACCAGCAGCAGTAGCACCACCACCACCAGTGGACATCCATCCACGGCTGCAGGGGATGGGCTGGAGCCTCCCCCTGGCTGCTGCAGCAGCACCACTTCCACCACTGAGCAACCGTCACCGCCGACAGATGGTATGTAGTCCTGCCTCCATGGGCTGCTGTGCGGCCTGCCCCCTGCAACTCCTGTGGGTATGACACCCATCCTGAGAGACTGTGACCTTGCACTCCCCAGGATCAAGAGCACAGGGCATGATGCCCCCTCCATAACCAGTGGGTAAGACACCCACCAACCCCAGGCTCCCCAGGACCAAGCACAGGGCATGTTTCCCCCTCCAGAACATGTGGGCAAGTCACCCACTAGAGAGGCTGTGGCCTTGCACTCCCCAGGACCAAGCATAGGGCATTTTGCCCCCTCCAGAGCATGTGGGCAAGTCACCCACTTGAGAGACTGTGGCCTTGCACTCCCCAGGATCAAGCACAGGGCATGTTGCCCCCTCCAGAACCAGTTTTGTTGTTCCACCTCCTGTCTGAGGTGCCCCCCATCTCCCTGAGGTGCCTGCCTATTTACCAACTGATGCCCCTGCAGTGTTCTCTCCATGTTGATGCAGGTGACAAGTTGGGCCTTGGACTTTGGCCTGTGGCCATGTGTCCCACGCAAAATGAGAACTGGGCAGTTGCCCTTGAACTGTACAATTGTATATATCTGTTGTATTGCATATTTCTTATTTCTACTGTGTTGATCTTATTACACTCACTTTAGTAAATTCCTGTTGTCCTTGCATTTTTCATATGAGGCACGGGGTAAATATGTTTTAGTACTGTAGCTCTATGTGTGTATGGTGTTGGGGGTGGGGGTGGGGGTGGGGTGTTGCGTGTGTGTGTCACTCTCTTTTTCCTCTCCCCGCCCTTGTGTGCTAGGCGGCTGTACTCACCGTCGTCATCTTCGACGTGTATGCAGCACGTAGAGGAGCATTCGGAAGACATGCAGCTTGATCTCCATGGCGGCGTGGTTGTTCCCTGTGTCTCCAATGGTGAGTCCTTTCACTTCTGAGCTCTGTTTCCACCAGGCTTTTGATGTCATGGTACCACCCCGGAAAAGGTGGTGGATTGGCATGTCTTAATACGGTGGGCGGAATACTGACTTCTGTCTGGCTGTAGACGGCTACCGCCATGGTGCCTGTTGTTTCCACCATGACAGTCGGTGTGGCTGTCTATCTGAGATCTTTCCGCCTTGATCATAATTTGGCGGTGATTACCGCCAGCCTGTTGGCAGTATTACCGCCACTTTTGCACCAATACCCAGGGTTGTAATGAGGGCCCTAGGGCCAGATGTAGCAAAGGTTTTTACCCATTCTTTGTCTATGGGAAAAAGTGTTCGTACATATGGCCCCTAGTTTCTTAAAATTGTTTTTTAGAAGCTACAATTGAAATATAACTATGATGTTGTATGTTAAAAGTAATGTACTCTTTTTTTATTGTTTTATTATTATTATTAGCAGTAGTTGTTGTAGTTGTAGTATTGGTATTATTAGTATCATCATTATTTCATGTATAAGTGCTACTATACAAAGCTAACACTAATCAATAAACTATGAAAACTAAATTCACTGAGTGGGTCACATATACTATTTTAACTCTAGTTTCACAGACACTGGGCTAATTGCACCCATTGGGGATCTTACTTCAAAACTTACAAACATTAAAGAAAATGTATACATTTATTGCATTATATTTACAATTCTAAATCTAGTGCCATAAATGTTGCTGAAAGTGCATAAAGTGTTGGAATGATGTTTAGTATTCTTTCTCACATTCAAAAAACACTGGGGTAAATTGTGTTAAATGATTGTGGGTGAAATTGACTATTCCAACTTCAGTTCCATAAACATTGGGGAAGTGCATAAGACAGGCTGCCAATTTCCTATTGTAACTAAATGCATTACAATTCATTTATTTGAGGGACAGTAAATTCTCATCCATTACATATGTTTTACCCCAACATTTGAAGGAAAGGTCCACATAATAAAGGCTATCAACAATAATCCCTTTAAGAATAAATCAGTATAAAACACTTTCTTCACCAGTGGAAAGAGACCTACATAACCCTTCAAAAAAATAACAGCATATATTTAACCATAGTGCATTCGAACACCAATACCTACCACTATTATCCGGTACATTTAAAATATATTTAAATGAATAATAAAAGGATCCCTTGATTGTAAAAAAAATAATGTAACCCACTATAAATCAAAAACACAACTAATCAAAATATACACAAACAAGTCAGAAATATTATCCACATCGAAATTAATTACATTTGACCCAAAAATATATATAAATGACAATATTCTACTGTTAGAATACTGTCCACCCACTCAAAAAATCCCATAGCATGTAAATATTACTATTTGTGATACTAGTTGATATAAAATAACAAATACATTAATACATTATGTTATGCAAATTTGTAGAGCACACTATGATTCAGGATGGTATCATGACATTGAGTAGGTGTGAACCTAGGCTAACCTACGGTCTATGAACCCCAAAAATAACAAACCAAAATATTTCCACCAGTAAGACCCATAAACCTTATAAGCAACATATTCAATTACACATTTAAAAACTAAAGACTCTGAATTATCCCCAAAATATTTCCTAACACATACAATAAACACAGCCTGGTAAAATATAGAAAATCAATTTCCACTTGAACTCAAAAATACTAACCTAAAAAATTATTCAAACATTAGAACACTATCCACACAATCTTCCAACAAACATGAAGCCTGTAGAAAAATAATTACCTAAAATAGCCCATATATGTGAACCTCAATGTTTACAGTCACAATTGTAAACTAGAAGACACACAAAAAACTAATATAAACAAAACCCAATAAAAAACAAACCTCAAATAATAGATTAAATACTGTATATTAAAACACTGCTCACTAAGGGCCATATGTAGCAAAGTTTTTGCACGTTGCAAACAGCGAAAAAAAAGAATTTTTATTTTTTTATTTTTTCGTTTTGTAATGCATCTCGTTTTCCTTTAAGGAAAACAGGCTGCATTCCAAAAAAAAAACTGCTTTATTTAAAAGCAGTCACAGACATGGTGGTCTGCTGTCTCCAGCAGGCCACCATCCCTATGAGTGCTGCGAGTCGCATGGGGGTCGCGAATTGCGACCCACCTCATTAATATAAATGAGGTGGGCCTTTGCGACACACTTGCGAGTCGCAGATGGTGTCAGGGACACCATCCTGCACACTGAATTGCGACTCGCAAATTGCGAGTCTCTCGAGTCGCAATTCAGTAATTATGTACATCTGGCCCTAAATTCAATAAGGAAAAACTTTAACAATAAACATGTGCATTAACTAAATCTGTATAAACATGCTGTTTTGATATACAATTTTTTTAACCACATTGTTATTGTTGAATTGCACAAACAATGAACTTGCCTATGATACTTTACCTCAACGTTTTGCTGTCACAATTTCTGAGCCATGATATTCTTATAAACCAATATTTAGACCTTGGTGTTCAAGTGCATCATATGCGTGCCTTTTTATAGATTTCCAGCTATTTTTAATTATCTCTTACAGCCTAATAATTCATCTATAAACCACTTTGTACGATTTTATAAAGCAGCAATTCTAAGCACATTGCACTTTTCTGACCAAAAGATTCTTGATTGTTCATTTTCATATTAATTTTTAAATATGAAAGTTTGTTTTAGGTTGAAAATAAACAAAGTATTCCCAAATGCCTGCAAACAATGTGGGTTCCAAGAGAGAAGAGGTAAACACATTCCAATTTCATGAGGAATTTACAGGCGGTCTTTCCTCAACATGTTAGGAATATTGCCCGCTGGATGGTAACATCATTATTCAAACCCCATGCTGTCATCATCTTCACATTAAGTAAGATCCTTTCCCCCCCCCACACCCTAGTTTCAAAATGACTGCATAAAATGCATATTTTCATCTGGTTTTACATTTCAAGCAGCTCTTTAACCCTGAAAGAGATTTTGAACACTCAGATTACTGATTAAAAACATTTTGTTCAGGGAACCCTGGAAGCATTGAGGATTATTCAGTGTGCTTACAAAGGACCCGTAAAAGTCTTCATACAGGTGGTGTCAACAAAATGGAAATTAGCCTACTACATCCAGCAACGTGTGCTTGAGCATTACAGGTCTATCAGTGTGTTGTGATGTTCTTGTTACTAGCTTGAGCTAGGCCTGGAACCTTGCATTCTCCTGAGTTCCAGGATCAATATTCTGGAGCCTGGAGACGTGAAGGTTCCAGGTGAGGGACGGTTGAGCTGAGATCGGTTGAGGAGAGAGACGGAGCACGGATCGATTTATGGGTTGGATAATCTTATGACAATAAATCTCCCTTTATATTGCCTTCCTTGCATCGGGGTTTCATTACAACACTGGCGACGAGTCACCAACCAACCCTGAACCCACGAACTTACCTTCTGCGTGGAAGCTTCTAGTAATTCTGGATTCGCGCTACCGTCAGCTGTCTTCTTTTCTTGTGGACCTGAAGACTGAGGTTGTCAGTTCAAGTTTCGTCTGGTCCTGTCGTGTGAGTACCTCCGGGGCTTTGTTTTATTTCTGGAACATCGGACTGCCGTTATTCTTGGTGAGGCTCGCGCTTTCCCTCGCGCACCCTCGCGCTCTCCTCTGTGTGCTGAGAGCACAGAGAACACGCTTATTCGCGTCACGACCGCAATCTAGAAGCTAGACCGCTTCTTTTTGTTCCGGTTTCGGCAGGAAGTGAAGAGTAGGGAGGGAAAAATAACAACGAAAAAAAAAAAAAAACAACTAGACTGCAACTTTTACGCCACAGTTTTTACCAGGAAGTTGCAAAGTGTTCCCCAGGAGGAAACTGGATTGTAATAATTTTGTTTTTCTGCTTACAGTGGTGGATTATTATACGCCTCCGTTTGAGATGAACTTATGTACTTTCTCTAGTGGTCTTGATTAACTACTGGGCTGTATCTAACTTTTGTTATTTGTCTTTTCCAAGCCTGACCATTGTTTTACCATGGCTACACCTACAATGTCACAACCACCTCCTTTCTTATCGGACAAAGGTGACCCCATTCTTCCATGGAAACGATGAACAAATCTTTTTGATTCATATATAATAGCCATTGGTGGGGAAAAGTTCTCTCCAGCCAGGAAACAAGCAGTTCTTCTACATAACCTGGTAATTGAAGGCAGAAATATATATGACAGCCTGGAGCCTTTGTCTATTGGTGGGGCGGATGGTGAACCCAGAGACGTTTATGAGATGTCGGTGGTTATCCTAGCTGCACATTTTGAGTCCAAACTCAATGTGGTGTTAGAAAGACATAAATTTTTCGCCAGGTCTCAGGGTAATACTGAAAGCGTAGGGAATTTTGTAGCAGCCCTACGCACATTAGCACGCACATGTGATTTTGGTGAAATTACAGACTCTCTTATTTGTGACCAACTTGTGCGTTGCACCAATAACAAAAAGGTTCAAGAGAAACTTTTGACAAAGAACCCTTACTTGAGAGAGGCGATTGCCATTGTAGAAGGAATGGAGAGTACTAGCAACTGGATCAAAGAAATGAATCATACGGAAGGGGACAGTCTCTCTACTGTGCATGTACCTAGGACCCAGGAAGAAGTCCTTAGGGTTAACAGTAGTAGTAAAGCACAAGCATTCATCCAAGAAAAGAAGAGAGACATTAAATGTTTGCGTTGTTACCGCTCTGGCAATGCAGGTCATGCAGCAAGTAGTCCTAATTGTTTTGCACGAAATTCATTGTGTAGGAAGTGCGGGAAGAAGGGACATTATGCTAGAGTTTGCAACAATGATAGTAGCAATATAGATTGTATCACTGAAGATGTCAGCAAGATGGTATTATATGTGGGGCAGGAGATTGACTGTATTGAGCACAATACTGGCATAGTAGATGAGGGTCCTGTGATCATGCCTGAGTGTACTATTAAACTGGATAATAGAACGGTTACAGTTTTAGCAGACTCGGGATCTCCCTACACCATGGTTGGTGATAAGAACTGGCAGGATATTTTCGGGGCATCTATAGGCTCCCTTGTCAAACCTGACATCAATCCAGTCAGTTATGGAGGTACCAGAATAGAGGTGATTGGGTATAGGGTCATGAAGATTCAGTTCCAAGATAAAGTTACCATGGGAAAGGTCTATGTAGCTAAACGTGGTAACAATTTGTTAGGATGGCGACACTAACGGGACATGGGTATTAAATTAGATCCCAATTCTGATAACCAAGTTATGGTGGTAAGCAATGGGGACGATTTGATGGAGATTTGGAAGGAATTCCCTAGTGTGTTTAGTGAGAAGTTAGGTTGCCTGTCAAATTTTGAACACAAGATTATTTTTTTTAAAAATGCAGTGCCGGTTGTTCATAAAGTCAGAAGAGTACCTAGGTTGATGTTGGAATGCCGGAGTAATTGAGGAGATAGAATCTTCGGAGTGGTTGGCCCCAGTTGTATTGGCACCCAAAGATAATGGGAAAAGCATCCGCATGTGTGTGGACCTCAGAGATCTTAATAAGCACATATGGATAGATCGTCAACCTTTACCCAATATAACAGAAGAGTTGTCGTGTCTAGGTGGGTCGAGGGTGTTTAGTTTTCTGGACTTATCCTCAGCTTATCATCAAATTGTTTTGCACCCTGAGTCCAGACATCTCACCTCTTTTATTACACCTTTAGGGGCTTACCAATTTCTGAGGATGCCTTTTGGCCTGGCTTCTGCGGCCGCGTGTTTCCAACGAGTCATGAAAAAAATGTTGGAAGGGATATCTGGAACGTTGTGTTTCCAGGATGATATATTGGTTCATGGTAAAACAGTAGTTGATCACGACAAGGTATTAAGGAAAGTTTTGTGCAGTTTAGCAGAGGCTGGTCTTACTGTTAAGAGGGAAAAATGTAAGTTTGGAGTTACTTCGGTGACATACCTGGGGCATACTATTTCTGGCGATGGGATCAGACCGAAGTTGGAACTTGTTGAATCTATAACTCATGCACCTGAACCCAGAGACAAAGATGATGTAAGGTAATTCCTGGGGTTGGCAGAGTACTACTCTAAATTTATCCCCAACTTTTCTAGCGTGACGCAACCTTTGAGAGCACTTTGAAGAAGGGTTGTGAGTTCGTTTGGGAGAATGACTGCATGACTGCTTTCTCTTTTGTAAAGAACTGTATTGGGAGGATGCCCACCTTAGGGCATTTTAATGTGTGTGCAAAAACGTACTTGTACACTGATGCTAGCATCAAAGGCTTGGGGGCTGTTCTTGTCCAGAGGGTAGGTCAAGAGGAGAGAGTAATAGCTTTTGCGTCACGATCTCTCAAGGAGGCTGAACAACACTATTCGGTCATAGAGAGAGAGGCTCTTGCCTGCATGTGGGCTGTCAAGCATTTTAAATTTTACTTGTGGGGTTTACCTTTTGTGGTGAGGACAGATCACAAACCTCTTGTCCAAATTTTCTCTCCTAGGAAAAATGAAGGGCTGACCCCGAGAATACGAAGGTGGACAGAGGGGTTGTTAGAATATAACTTTGTTGTAGAATATGTGCCTGGGCCGAAAAATATTGTGGCTGATTATTTGTCACGTTCTTCGGTGGATTGTTGTGAGGAGGTTGAAGATGAGGTTACTATTAATTGGGTTAGAGAGATGGCCCTCAGCGAAGAGGAGTGGAAATTGGCAGTGGAGAGAGATTTGGAAAGGCAAAAACTTGGAGAGTTCATTGTTAAAGGGTGGCCTGAGGTTAGGGACATGCCTGACTCTTTGAGAGGCTATTGGAATGTGAGAGATGAACTTTCCTTAAATGGTAATGAGTTATTTAGGGGAAGCAAATCTATACCTCCTAAAGGGGTGAGGAACAAAATTTTGAATCTGGCTCATGAAGGGCATTTGGGCAGAAGTTTAACCAAATCCAGACTTAGAGCCATTTATTGGTGGCCAGGGTTGGACAGTGAGGTTGAGGCTGTTGTAAAAGATTGCATGAGTTGTGCACGAAATGACAAAAGCAAGGTTGTGGTGAGAGCGCCGCTTTCCCCTGTTGAGATTCCGGAAAAACCCTGGGTGAAATTAGGACTAGATTTGATGGGTCCTTTCCATCTTTTACCACCGAATGAACGTTATGTTATACTTATGGTGGATTATGCGTCTAAATGGGTGGTGACCAAATGTGTGAACTCAATTGATACCCGTACGGTAATTGAGTTTCTGGAGGAAGAGTTCTCTAAAGAGGGTATACCTAGTCATTTAGTTACGGATAATGGAGTACAATTGACATCACATGACATGAAGCATTTCCTGGATTCCCTTGCCATTGTACACTTGAGGACAGCATTGTATCTGCCACAAGCCAATGGTTTAGCAGAGTGTATGAATAGAATGGTGAAAGCTTGTGTGCAAGAAGCTATTGGAAGCAGGACTCCCTTAGCTAATCTTCTGAGAGATTTGTGTTGGGCGGGTTTCATTACAACACTGGCGACGAAGGTGGGATCCGAACCCACGCATGCAAAGCACAATGGATTAGCAAAAGTTCATCTCTCACATTCCAATAGCCTCTCAAAGAGTCAGGCATGTCCCTAACCTCAGGCCACCCTTTAACAATGAACTCTCCAAGTTTTTGCCTTTCCAAATCTCTCTCCACTGCCAATTTCCACTCCTCTTCGCTGAGGGCCATCTCTCTAACCCAATTAATAGTAACCTCATCTTCAACCTCCTCACAACTATCCACCGAAGAACGTGACAAATAATCAGCCACAATATTTTTCGGCCCAGGCACATATTCTACAACAAAGTTATATTCTAACAACCCCTCTGAAGAATAAGGGATGTAACCACCAAATCAATGACAAAATAAGTGGACAAATGGGGGTTAGTGGACTGCCTGATCAAAATGCTAGTCTCTTTTTGGATTATGACATAGGAAGTCAGCAAGGAGGAAAGTACAATGAGCTAAGCGATCCTGTTGTTGCACCTGCTGCAAGAACGTTTGTAAAAGATGGAACAAACATTTAGGGCCTAATTAAAAGTTTGCCAGATGGAATAGCCTGTCAGCCAAACTCCCGACAGGGTGGCTGCCGCCATAGTAGCGACCCCCTCCAAACCTATTGGGTGTTTCCTGTTAGGCTAACGGGTGGATACCTCGGTTTCCGCCTGTCAGCCTAGTGGGAAGCAGGCAGCAGAATTGTCTCTGGCTCGAATAAAGCTGGAGGCAATGCTGTTGCATGCAGGGTGCACCGAAACCCTCACAATGTTTACTGCCTCCAGACAGTGATGATTGCGAGGGTGCTGGGCAGGGGGACCCCTGCACTGCCTATGCCAAGCGTATAGGTAGTGCAGGGGACCCCATGTTGCCCCCTGTTGCCCCTTACCCCTGTTCTCTGCCAGCCTTTTCATGACAGTGAAACAGCCATGAAAAGGCTGGTGGAGAACGAGGTCATAATCGTTCTGCCATGGCGGATTGCGACCTCCACCTGCCCTCAACCCTTGAGGATCACCGATCCTGGTGTCGACCGACACAGCAGTGTCTGTATTGAGGCCCTTAGTAATGTTAATAAAGAAGCAGCTGCTTCAATCAATAGCTTAATCCTTTGCTGGAACACTAATCAAAGGCTGCAATAAAATGTGTGCTTCCAAGAGTAAATCTTTGCCACAACTTGATCTACAGTACAAAATATCTCTGCCCATTTTTGTTCCTTCATCTGAATTGGATGTTCTAATTGTCCTTAAAGATGTTTGAGTTATTCCCTGTTCTATTGATGTCCATGAGAGTGTGTTAAAGTACCAGCATCTGGCCATGTCTGATACTTGACTTATTCTAAGGCTTGACCACAGTAAATTTGAGCGGTAAATTTGAGCATGTTTTGTCAGTAGTGCTACTAAAGTAGATGTAGGTATTTATTTTGTAAATAGCAATTGTCTTACTCTTTTGTGGGTGTGCTTTTGTAATTGCATACCCCTCCTGAATCCATCTTTAAATCTCCCCAAACCGCTACCATTCAGTAGTAAATATTTCACATTTTACTTCTACTCATTCTTGTCCCTCACACTTTTGATACAAAATCATACACCTTTTGTTGTGTGGATCTCTGAACAGAAGAGATAGGAGAGGTAGAGGCAGAGCTCTCTGGTTGGAGGATTATGAATAGTATTTATGACAATGTAAAGTAGTACTTCTTGAATAGTACTTTATCAGCACATAATATAGGTCCCAGCTCATTTAGGAGCTCAGTAAACTATTTCAAAGAGTGCTTTGGGGAATCATTTGTGTTGTGCATTTCCAGCATTAATAGGGTCCACTTCTACTAATTAGAACTCTGGTAGTGTTGCTTTTTCAATTGATATGTGCAATTTTCATTACAAGGGTCGGTTTGGTCAGTAGAGATGATGTTGTATTGCATGCTAACTGTTCTTTTGGTTAATATGAAAATTAAGATGTGTTTTATCACATTAGTGTGCTATGTATAAATATGCGTGTGTCAGCAACCGTTGTTCATTCAGTTTGACTGGGTGAACAAATGTCCATTGCCTAGACTGATCAGTTTGTTTTAATGACTGGATTCTAAAGCCAATTGAAACACTATTACTTCACTATTACTAGTATCAAATGTATCTCCAGACACCAGAATAAATCACTATGGTACTAACATCCCTGTAGTACACATGCATTATTACAAACTATAAATAGGATCTAACATATAAATTAGGCATGAAGACCAAAATAAGTAATAACAAATGCAAATGTCTCGGTGACAGGAATAAGAGCCGAATTTCACTTTTACATTTTTCATTGCTAAAAATGTACTACAAAAAAATCGGGAACAGAGTAATCAAAGGTGAATAACGTTTATCTGCACATTTGTTCACATCTTTCATGGCAGGTCCCAGTGCTCCTGTCCATTATAGAAAACAGCTTTAACTCTGTTTAAAGGCTCTTGAGTGTGATTACTACAGAAGAGTTGTAGATGTTTTAATTTGATTCTGTCTGTCGAACATGGTGTCAGTCTCTTGAGACACTATCACAGTGGAAAGGGGTGACTTTTCACAAGCAATACACAATAGAAAGCTTAAGTCAACATTCAATAGATACTTTAAAATGAATCTTTCCTAAGTTTATCATGGTTCGATTCTTTGATTCCAGTGTAGAAATCCTAATAAAAAAATTGTGAACCGTGGTGCTGGTGACTCACGTCCTTAAAGGTATAGTTTAGCTTTCAGCATGCGTTTCCTCCTCTTAAATATAACAAGTATTCATTGTATAATGCAGCTCAGTATAGATGGTCCTATTGGCTCTCATGCTGAAGCAGTTCTTTAGAAATACTCTAGGCTGAAATTGGGAAACATGTAAATAATGTATGCACTCTTTCCTTTCGTCAGTAGCGCACGTGATAACTTAAAAATACAATTTTATGTGGTGAATGATTATTAAAAGCATCACTTAAGGAGCATTGAACGCTCTATATTTCTCGTATTCTTCCTCCCGTATTATATAAATTATGACAGATAAAGGCTGGCCATTTGCTTTAGTTTGTTTAGTTTTTTAAGATATTGAGAGAAATTAAAAGACATGAGAGCTTGAGATGCACAACCCCTAAAATTGTTGCATTGATGTTTACGGTTTAATAACACACTTGCATAAGTCACACATACCAAAATGGTTGACGTTTGTTATTGGTTAACATGGTACGTTCAGTATTGCCTTTTGTCGCGAGTAATTGCCTCGTGGGAACCATTAGATTTGTATGCTGTGTGAGCTTCTTTCCTTTATGAGCTGTATGAAAAAACGTTTTATTCTGACAAATAATTGCAACAGGAAAAAGTAAAAAATATGGGGACGGTGCTTAATTTGTAAAACAAAAACGTGCCAAGGCCCTCTTCATAAGGTTGCTGCAGCTGGCACCACCCATAGCACCTCCCAGCACTTCCAATGACAGTACCAACCTATCTACTAACCAACAAGTGTGACAATTCAGACTATTATAGGCTCCTCAAAGCTATTGCTTGGTGGTAGGTATTAGTAATTTATAATGTATATTTAATTCATAAAACAAATGTTGTTCTCATTTCTAAATTAGACAGTACCAGCATGTGCCAGATTGTCATAAGTGTGGATGTTGACAATTAAGTGCCGGTGTCGAGCATTGGAAACCACTGCCTCAAATTAAGCACTGATTGGGGGATTATTTAATATATGCAATCTTGGATCATTTAACATATGCAATCTTAAGTGACATAATGGGAAGTGACACCACAGAGTCACATCGCACCCCTATAAGATTCTTCATGAACAAACCTATTTTTCAGTCCAAGCTGGGCACAACTTTTGAAATATATAGGAATGTAAATATATGTATATAATGTATATGTTGATATCTAAATCAATCATGACTACATTTATGTATTGTGAGTGAACACCATGAAGTGAATGGTTTAGACAATAAAACATTCAACCTCAAATCATAATCCATGCAAATATAACGGAATATTTGCATATTATAGAATAATTGTCAAATGTATACTCCCGATGTGCAAATAAGCATTATAATTGATGATTGCATGCATTGATAAAGAAACTGTGTTATTTTAATATTGACATTTGCAGCTAATGTTTTCATCATAGAGATGTCATGTGAAGTTAAAGGCAATAATTTGTGCTGTTGTGAAAAAATGTGACAATTTGCCCCAGGTTTGTGATCCTGTGATTGTTTCGTCATTACTCTGCAGTGGCTTTCTAAATGTATGTCCACTTTACAAAAATATCAACTTAATATAATCACACATTCACGTGGAAAACGTTTTGGACTTTTTATATTTTTCTATGGATTGATTTCATATTATTCACATATCATTGAGTAAATGAGCTCAGTAATTGCTGGCAGTGACAGCATTTTTAATCAACATGGGCCTTGATAATAAAAAGTTTAACCTGCTTTTTCTGAGTAAAAAAGATATGCTGGGTGTATAATTTCGAAGATAACGTTTTAATATTAGCGTATTTGTTTCCTGTATTTGCACAATGCTAAGTGATGGACGTGTTAATGGTTAGCTCAGCATTTAAGAATCCAACTTTATCCCTATCTCAGTTATTCTCACTGACAAAGAGCATGCTGCCAGAAGGATGGAGGTAAAAAACAGCTGCTTACTGCTTGATAAAATGGTGAGCTCTGCCTGCTTCCACATCCTGTGAATGCTGTGGAAGATCTTCAAGTGACTGCCATAGAACACCAGACGTACTGTCTCACAAGCTCTCCTCACAAGCAGACTCGACTATGGGAAGGCACTCTAGACAGGGCTCTCCAAGTAACTTCTGCACAGTCTTTAGAAAATTCAGAGAGTTGCCCAAAACTCATCCTCAATATCCCACTCTGCACCCACATTTTAACTTAACATCAGAGAGCTCCACTGCCTCCCAATTCACAAATGCAGCCAAATCAAACTCCTCACGTCCACCTACAAGGGACTGCACAACATTGGACCAGCATCCTGAACAGCTACCTACATGTCCACAATCCTGCCAGGCACTCCCCCCATCCACAAAGGCAGAGCAGAAGGTCGCTTGTTCTACATCACACCCAAAACATGGAACTTCCTCCCATAATATATCAGAGCCTCCTCCCTACTTCTTGAGGTCTTGAACAAGGTGAAGTCCTGGTTCTTCGGAGGACCACACACATACACACCTGCTGAAGCACCTGGATACCCTCATTGGTGATAAGTGCGCTCCATAAATTGACACAACTTAACATACCATAACAAGTGCATGAGATGCCATGCACTGTTTACAAATAGTGAATTCTATAGGTCTCATCAAGATGAAAGAGCACCGTATGTCAAAATAACCTAGTGTGTAGACTCAATATCAAGATATGCCCAGGTTGTGGTACATGAAGGTTGCATTTCTTAAAGAGCTAATTTTAAGAAATCACTATTTTAGAAATGTAAAATGGGATGTATCAAAATTGCAAGTCGGTATTTGCAATTTCTTCAAATTTGCAAATGCAATTTGCGATTAGCAAATACCGAATCGCAAATCATTTGTGAATCAGTATCTGAAAATCGCAAACTGCGAAAACCGCAACCCGGAACAGCCTGATGACATCACAACCAGGAAGGGAGTCACCCCATGCTGTTTCCAGGAGCCACACCCACAGGAGCAGGCAGGGAGACACAGTCCAGCACCTGGGAGCCAGATTTGTGATCCAGCCAGGACCAAATTGCAACATGGCCATTGTTGGGAAGGTGAAGGAGAAGGGAGACAGGAAGCGCAAGCTCAAATTCAGTGAGCTCACTGAGGAGGTTGTCAGGAACCATAACAAACTCTTTTGGAAGAACTCTCTACAGGTCCCTGACAGTGAGAAAAGGAAACTGTGGTTGGAAATTCAGACAAAAATCTGTGCAATGGGTGTTGTGCAGCGTTCTGTCGACGAAATTCGCAAGAGATGGTATGACCTGGGTACCCGTGCCAAAGAAAGGGTAGCCAGCAGGCTAAGGGAGGCAAGGAGCCCACCCACTCAGACACCGTCCACACCAATGGAAGACATGATGGAGTCCACACTGCTTGCAGAAGCCGTCAGTGGTGTCACTGACATTGACACCTCAGGGACACCCAGCACCAGCAAAGGTAAGGGCAGTAATGATGTGTATCCCCATATGTGCATGCACAAATATCCCCTAGAAATAGCTATTAGCTTGATGCAGCATGATAAGTAGTCCATGCCACATATTACATACAACACAACAATGCCTTATGGGAGTGATAGTCCCCAATCCTAAGGTCAATAAACCACATAAAAACAACTTGGTGTTCAGCCACATAGAGGAACAACACACACAAGTCACAGTGATATGATGTCAGAGTACAAAATCTACTATTGTGCTACTTATTGTGAGATATAAATAAATGACATGCTGCACATTGTCGTTGCTGATGTCCTGGGCTCTGCTGCAGCAGAAGGTGGAAATGTGGGGAATGTTGAAACACAGCCACAGTCCGACTCCAACACAAGTGAATCACTCAGTATTGCACCAACCAGACGCAGGGCAAGGGTGTTACCTCTTCCAGAGTACAACCTGGACTCAGATGAATTGCCGGATGAACTCCCCACACCAGTTTCAGAGGGTAGATCCACAGAAACACAGCAGTCCCTGCCCCAGCCTCAGTCAACTCCCGTCAGGAGGCGTCACGATGCAGGCAGACAGTGCACAGAGGAAGGAGAGGGCCCATCAATCTTTGGCAGCCTTGAAGCTTCCATGCTGAAAGTGCAGCTTCTGCAATGCAAACACATGAGGTCAATGCACTGGCAGTTGGTGTCATTCAATCAGAACATGGGCGGAATGAGCAAGCAGTTGGAGTCACTGAATGAGCCGAAAACACAAAGGACCTGACAAATGCCATTAGGGACCTCTGCACTGAGATTCAGCAGGAGTGTGTCAGCCACCGTAAGCGCCATCACCAATTTATGAGAAGGTTTGATGGGTTCTACAGATCGGTCAATCAGCTTGCTAGCTCAACTGCCATGATCTCACGACGTGCTGTGGGCAAACAGGAGGAGATGGCACACTGTAGTTGTGACGTTGCACAGGGCTTGGTGCAAACAACCAATGTTGTGGATGCAATGCAGACAGCACGCAGTGCTACAAACAGCAAACTGGGTGGTGGAGATAGTGAGGAGTTCTCTATACTCAGCAGCCTTACATCCCCTGTGATGGATCCTAGGCGTCGTAGTACCAGACACAATACTGCCGGTGAACCCGCTTCAAGAGGTGCCAGTGAGGCCACTGAGCATTCAAGTGGAGTGCATGGACGTAGGAAGTAATTTAAAGGCCTACAGGGAACTACCGTGACATGTAGCTGTACAGTTATACTATGATGTTAATAGTGTGACACTGTTATTTTCACATGGTAGCCTATGGTTCATGGCTACGTCCTATTGACACAAACGTTACCTGAAGTCAAGGTAATAAAGTTGCCAACTGCAGAAAGACATAAAATTGCAGTGGTGTTGTCATTACTTACATCAGAAATGGTTGTGCGTGATGTCAGCATGTCTTTGCCTGCCCTCTGCTGCACTGGTCCTGTCTACTGGGTGATGGGGTAATAAGGGATCACCATCTTCATCTGAGTCTGGCTCCATTGGTTCAACAGGTATGCCCCTTCTCGTTGCAATGTTGTGGAACATTGCACATGTAGCCACAATTTTGCAGTTCGTCTCTGGGCTGTACTGTAGTGCCCCTCCACACTTATGGATGCACCTGAAGGGGCTCTTCAGGAGACCAAATGTCCGCTCCACCACACTGCGGGTTTTCCAGTGTGCAGCATTGTACCTCCTCTCTGCAGGCATTGTAGGGTTCAGGTAGGGCGTCAGTATATAGTGCACACTGCGTATGCACTGTCTCCTGGAATGAACAGAGGGTTAAATGAGTAATGTTGGAATCTGCAGTCAATATAACTTCAATGCAACATAGTCATCTATTACTTTACCCAGTAGGAATCCTTCACCAAACTCCCCTGCTAGCAGTCTTGTGTGAATCCCACTGTGGCGAAAGATGTACGAGTCATGTGTGCTACCTGGGTATCTGGCCACAAGATCAGTAATGATGTTAGAGGCATTGCTAAGCACCTCTATGTTTATGAAATGATGTTTTTTTATGGTTGCGATAATGGACAGATAGCTACATGTGTCCCATCGATGGCCCCTATGACATGTGGGAATTGTGTAATCTGATAAAAATTTATTTTTGTTTGTTGTAATTCCTGTGGGGTGTTGGGGAATCTTATGTGCTCTTGTATTTTGCTCAGCATGGCATTTAGAAATGCTTTAAAGAATCGTGAGAGAGCACTCTGTGAGATCCCTCCTGCTGCTGCTATGGCCCCTTGATAGCTCCCTGATGCCAATAGATGCAGGGAGCATAATACCTGCACATGGGTGGGTATGCTATTGGTCCTATGTGTGGTGCGCTGCAGTATGGGTTGGAGATCTGCTATCAGGTCAAGTATCATGGCTGAGCTTAACCTGTACTTCTCATATATCTCCTCCTCTATCTGGTCAAAAAGGGTTATGCGCACTCTGAAAATGCGCTCCTGTCTCACCCTCCCTCTCCTCAAACCTGCCAAGATCCTCATTTTCCTCGCCATCATGTAGAGTGCAGCCATTGTGGAAGAGCGGCTGAGTGATTCTGGGCCTCTTTATATAGATTGCACCTGGTTACCACCTGATTTCAATCTGCGGTAAATTCATGTGCAAAAGGCCATTCTGCGAATTTTCGCAAATTGCAAATTTGTATGCATCCCATTGCAACATGATTTTGCGTGTCACAATCTGTGTATCCCAAATTGTGCCAGGATTTTGTGGATCGCTATCTGTGATTCGCTAAACTATGTTGCAGTTTGCGTCTCGCAAATAGCGAATCGGTATTTCATGTCGCTATTTGCAATATGCTGATTGCGACAAGCAAAACCATATCATTTTCACTAAAAATTGCATTTTTGCGATTCCGTATTTTCACACTGCGAATGCCTTTCATACATCGCAGGGACCATTTTGCATTCGTAAATGGCAGATTTTTGCAATTCGCAGCGTTTGCAAATGCAAAAAAGTTTGATACATCGGGCCATATAATTCATACTTGATAAACTGGTTATGTCTTTGGGAATATAGTTAGTCCTGTTTCATATGCTATGTTTAAACATGCAAGCAGAAAAAGTATTGGGGCAAATGTGATACCATGATCATCTCTAAGCCTTGGGCTAAGAGTAGCATGACCAGGATTTGAAAACCTAAAGCCATAACATGCCACAAACACAAACATTGGGCTACAGTTTTGCATCAACCAAGGGGTAACAGTGACTTACCTGTCATTGTTTACCAAAATAGAAAACACAGACAATGAGGCACTAAGTATAGTTAGTACAATTTTTACACACATTATTATCTATGCTAAAGTCCCTTCTTGATAAGTGCTACTACCTAACCTGCACTGGAACATTTGAAAACGTGCCCTTCTCTAGGTTACGTTAACCCTCTTTGAGATCTAAGAACTGTGCTAAATTGACTTTAATGTGGCAATATGGATGGTGGAAAACCTGCAACTGACCCAGCAAATCTGGGCCATCCTACCTTAGTGAAACATACATCCTTTCTGTAATATTACCACTGATATGTGACTAGAGCAGTACACACATGAGGTACGTCTCTTTGTGTGACTTGGTTTGACAGATTATAGTACTATTTTATAAAAATATTCTTCAAACAGATAGACTAATTCCTGACTAGATTATTGCTTACCTGTCTATATCTGTTTTCTCATTAATTTGTGCATGCATTTTACTTTCAGGAATGCTTTAGTCAATCTAAAACAGTATTGTCCTATTAGAAAATGGCTGTAAGGGCTTGACAACAAAGTTAATTTGTTCTCATGAATTAATACTGACAGTGCAACAACACTCAAAGTTCATTAAATGGAGCTTCGGGCAAATATTTTCAAAAGAGTGTACAACCTTAATCATTAGAAAACGTAAAGCAATGTGTTAACATTATATAGTTTATGTAGGAAATTGCCATCTTTTTGTGAGAGGTCTCTCACCATTTTTATCCTAACTGTTTTGCTGAATTCACAACTCTGTGGACTTTACACCTGCTAAACAGAAGTAACAGCTAGTCTCAAGATTTGGTAGTGATGTGTAAAATAATAATTGAAAGACTATCCCTGTATTTATCAAAAGGCTGCTTCATTTGTAAAGTCTGATTTTTAATAATTATGTAGGAAAATTAAGTTTTAGAAGGTTAGCTTTACCTGCCCAAGCATATATTATGATGTTAGACTTTTCACCGTTGGCGTGGTCTCCCTTAACTTTTTGCCTCTGTTCCCCAGGTTGTTGGTGTATGCTGGACTCTGATTTTACTGTTTTTGTTGCTCTGGGCACTTTACCACTGCTAACCAGTGCTAAAGTGCAAGTGCTCCTTTTAAAAATGTGTATGTAATTGGCTTCTCCATGATTGGCATATTTGATATACTAGTAAGTCCCTAGTAAAGTGCAGAGGAGGTGCCAGGGCCTGTAAATCCAATGCTACTAGTGGACCTGCAGCACGGGTTGTGCCACCCACATAAGTAGCACCTTAATCATGTCTCAGACCTGCCCTTGCAGTGTCTGTGTGTGCAGTTTTAACTGTAAATTCAACTTGGCAAGTGTACCCTCTTGCCAAGCCTAAACCTTCCCTTTTCTTACATGTCAGACACCCCTAAGGTAGGACCTAGGTACCCCCAAGGGCAGGGTGCAGTGTGTGGTTAAGGTAGGACAACATGGGGGCTACCTTTAAATCTGATTAAAATGTAGATTCCCCTTGGGAGTGGATGGACATGTGGAGTGTGGAGCTCACAATTTAAAAATACATCTTTAAGTTAAGTTGATTCTGAGACTGTGTGTTTGAAAATGCCACTTTTAGAAAGTTTGCATTTTCTTGCTTATACCATTTTTGTGACTCTACCTGTTTGTGGATTCCCCGTCTGGGTCAGTTTGACAGTCGGGCTGGTTGCACCTCACACTAGACAGTTACACAAAGGGAGCTGGGGTGTAGCCTGCATTTCCTGATGAGCCATCTGTGCTAGGAGAGAGGGGAGGAGTGGTCACTCACACCTGAAAGGGCTGTGCCTGTCCTCACACAATGCAGTCTCCAACCCCCTGGTGAGTGTTTGGGGCCTGGCCTGGGCAAGGCAGGATTTCACATTCAAAAGAGACTTTACTTTGAAGTAGTCCTACTTCAAAGGAGAAATTGGGTATAAGAAGGGCACCCAAAACCACAGACTTTAGAACACTTCTGGAAACAAGAGGCACCTCTGCCTGGAGAAGAGCTGAAGAACTGAGGAGGAAGAAGAGCTGCCCTGCCTGTGACTGTGCTTTGTGGAGCTATCCTGCAGTTGCTGCTTGTGACAGAGTAAAAGGGCAAAGACTGGACTTTATGTACCTTCCATCTTGAGAAGAAATCTCCAAGGTCTTGATTTAGAGCTTGCCTCCTGTTGTTTGAAGTCTCAGGGACAGCAAATACTTCTCTCTGCCAGCACCTGGAGTCTCTGGAGAGACTCCTACTCTACCCTGAGGTGCCCATCCAGTTCCTGGGATCATGAAAGGAGATGCTGGCAGCCTAAAGAAAATGAAATCTACGCACAGAGCAAGGTGTTGGAAAAAGTTCGAAGCAAATCCGATCTGCGGCTGCAGAAACAACACGCCGCCAGCTCTGCGGCTGAAAATCGATGCTCGCCGGAAACGCAACTGAAGAATCGATGTGCAGAGCAGGAGAAATGACGTGCAGCATCGTTGATGGAGGCTGGGAGAAATCAACCCGCGCTGCGTGGTTTTCGGATCATTGTGCAGCTGGATTTCCGACACAAGTACTCGTGAGTGGAATTGACGCATCGCAAGCCCTTTTTGTCACACACTCGCCCGTGTAGGGTTATTTTTGATGCACCCAAGGCACTTTTTCATGCTAACAGTGTTAGTGTGTGTTTAGAACTACTTAAAGACTCTTTTTCATTTTTAATTAACCCGTTCTGTGCCTTGGACGAGGTCACCTCGTCCAAGGCTACAGTTCCCGTGTGCCTTGGACGAGGTCACCTCGTCCAAGGCACGGGAAGTTGGGGGAGCGCTAGCGCGCCCCCCCTGTGGACCCCCCTTACCCCCCAAGGCGGGGATGGAAGGGGAAGACCTTCCCCTTCCACCTTGATCCCCCCCGGCAATCTGATGACGTCGGCGCGCGCACAGCGCGCCGACGTCATCAAGTGTTGCCGGACGCGCTGGAAGCCATTTGCTTCCAGCGCGTCGAGGGGAAAGGACCCAGAAAGATGAGTCCTTTCCTTTTTTGGGGTTTTGGGGGGGGGGAAACAGACACGGGGGAAAGGAAAGGGTTTTCTCCACTAGCCACCAGGGATATCTCCAGGTCTGTTTCTTTTGGGGGCGACCCCTTGAGCAAGGGTCGCCCCCCTGGGGGTAATTTTCTTTTAGTATTTCGCCGCCCCTGGGGGCAGATCTGCCCCCAGGGGGAGGCCAAATCCACTAGACACCAGGGATTTTGTTTTGTTTATGTATTTTGGGGGTGACCCCTTGGGCAAGGGTCACCCCCAAAAGGGGGTCCATTTTTTTTAGTGTTTCGCCCCCCTCGGGGGCAGATCGCCTTTTTTTCGGCCGATCTGCCCCCAGGGGGGTGCAAAATCCTCTAGACACCAGGGATTTATTTTTAGAGAAAAGTTTATTTTGGGGGCGACCCCTTGGGCAAGGGTCGCCCACCTGCGGGGCTATTTTTTTTAGTATTTCCCCCCCCCCGGGGGCAGATCGCCGATTTTTCGGCGGATCTGCCCCCGGGGGGGGGGGGGGGCAAATCCACTAGACACCAGGGAAATTGTTTTTATTGTGTTTTTTGGGGGCGACCCCTTGGGCAAGGGTCGCCCCCCCCCGGGGGTCCATATTTGTAGTGTTTCGCTCCCCCCTGGGGGCAGATCTCCTTTTTTTCGGCCGATCTGCCCCCAGGGGGGGCAAAATACAGTAGACACCAGGGATTTTGTTTTTATTGTTTATTTTGGGGGCAACCCCTTGGGCAAGGGTCGCTCCCCTGGGGGGCTATTTTTCTTTTTCTGTTTCGGCTCCCCCGATGGCAGACCAGCCATTTTTTTGGACGATCTGGCCCCCGGGGGGGTGGAAGCACACTAGGCGCCAGGGATTGTGTGGTGTGTGTGGTGTGTGTTTGGAGGCACCCCTTGGGCAACGGTCGCCCCCCTAAAGTAGGGAAAGTTCGTATTGGCCATCTCTGCCCCCTTTGGGGCAGATGGGCCTATTTTTGTAGGCCCATCTGCCCCCAAGGAGGGCAGAAACCACCAATACGCCAGGGATTTTTTTTTCTTTGTTCCCTTTTTTTTGTTTTGTGCTGGGGGTGCCCCCTTTGGGAAGGATCGCCCCCTAAAGGGGGCACAGAGGTGTTGCCCATTTCTGCCCCCCTTGGGGGCTGATTGGCCAATTTCTTTACACCCATCTGCCCCGGAGGGGGGCAGGATCCATTTAGGTACCAGGAACAACTTCTAAGTTCTTGGTGGTGGGGTGTTTGTCAACTGGCAAAGTATTTGTATTTGTGATTATAACAATTTATTTCTTCTTTTTCTTCTAGTTCAATGCATTTGCTTCCTTTGCTGTGGATCCTTGCTGTTTTGGCAGTAGTTGTCCTGCGGTTTGCATAGTTGCATGTTTTAGGTAAGTGAAAGCAATTTACTCCAAAGGAGTATTGTTGACATGCATGAATGACATGTTTGTATGTGGTGTACTAAATGCAGTATTGTGTGTTTGACATTGTCCTTAGATTTGAGAACAATGATATTTGTGTTGTCACATGTCTAATTTGCTTTTTTCTTTTTTCTTTTTAGAGGGATATCATTGGTGATTGCTGTGTCTGTGCAGAGTAGTTGTTGGTGAGTAGCTTTTTCAGGCAAGTGAGTGGTATAGTTTTTTTAGTACATAACTCTTTGTGATAAAGCTACACTTTGTTTATTACTTATTTTAGTGCTAGTTGTTGTTAGTGAGGATCATGGCTAGCTGCAGAGTGACCGCTCAGCAGGTTGTTCTCATGCTCTTTGAGTCGTCTTCAGACCATGATTACGACACTGACTCTGCATCTGAGGCAGAGGAGGAAGCAGGAGATTCTGGAAGTGAGTTTTCTGTCCGAGAGTATTCTTCTGATGAGGAAGCTACTCTCAGTGCAGATGAAGGGCCTGTGTTAGAGGACGACATTGATGTGCCAAGAGTGCAGCAGCCTGGGGCTGAAGGGTTTCCCATTAGAAGACCTGACACCTGGATTGCCCCAAACATGGAGCAGCCACAGTGTGACGGGGTAAACCCGATCACCGCGAGACAGGAGGCCGGAGATGACGTATCGGACTCCTCCAACACGTCATCTCCGCGTCTCCCTGTTACCGGGGAGACGCGTCCCGATGGAGGCCGGCGTCAGGACGTTGCCAGGGAAACCTGGATAGGTTTCCCGGCCACGGATTGGCCACGGAAGGAGGTCGGCGATGAAAAGCCGGTGGAGCCGGCAAGGAAAGGGAGAGAGAAGGAGGAGGAGGAAGGTGACGGAGACGAAGTGGAGGAAGACGGAGACGACGAAGAACGGAGGGAGACCGAGGCAAGGGATCCGACCCCAAGCGCGACGAAAGACCAAGAGAGGAAACACCACCGGGAGGACGGAGAACTGGAGCCAGGAAGCCCTGTTGAAACCTACCTCAGGGAGGACCCCCTCAACGCCAGCCACGGCCCCGGAGGGTCGTGGCTTACGAAGGTACGGTCCTTCTGGGCCAGTAAAGGGCACACGGCAGGGAAGGGGACTGGGGAAGGGAACTAGGGAGGGGGTAGAGGGTGAATGGGGAAAAGAGGTGGGAGGGCACAAAGAAGCACTAGGGACACAATAACACGCTAGTAAAATTATTAATAAGCACTTCCCTCTGTTCCACACAGACACCACCCCCTTCCCTTTGTTGTCTACCCCAGCCCGATAAATTTAATAAGAATATACGTATCTCTTAAACGTCCCACTTACCCTCGTTTTCTTGATTTCTTTTCCTGATATCCACATGGGACGTCCGAGAGACTGACAGTGCCTCCACCTAAAGAGAAGAGGTACATCATTTCCAAAAAGAACTTCACAAGAGACTAAAAGTAACAGCAGAACGGACTCTCACTTGATTTATCCTTTTTGTTTAGAGAACAATAAAACACTTACCTGAGCACCACAACTTCTTGCTTCAGTTGTCCTCATCTTGTTCGGTCTGTCACACACAGTTACCTGCTTTTACTGGTCTCCCAGGTGTAGAGTTAATACGGAAAACTTTTTGCCTGTCCATTTCTTTCACTTGTTTATGGACGATGTATTTTTGGAAGAGATTGTGGAGCAGACAAATGTGTATGCAGAGCAATATTTGCGGGACAACGCTGCCAGACTTAAGCCTCAGTCTAGAGCTACTCAGTGGGTTCCCACATATCTGGAAGAGATGAAAAAGTTTTTAGGTTTGTCTTTTTTGATGGGGTTGATCAGGAAGTCGTCACTGGCTTCTTATTGGTCTACTAGTCCCTTGATGGCAACGGCTATATTTGCTGCATCTATGACACGTAATCGGTATTTGCTTCTTCTTCGTATGCTGCATTTTGTAGACAATGCTTTAGCCTTGCCACGAGATCACCCTGATTGTGACCATCTTTTTAAGATTAGGCCTGTCCTTGATCATTTTGTGGATCGTTTTTCAGAGGTCTATGTTCCAGGCAAAGAGATAAGTGTGGACGAGTCTATGGGCGTTTAGTTTTTAAGTAGTACATTCCTAGTAAGAGGGCACGGTATGGGATTAAATTGTATCTGCTGTCAGAAAGCAGTACAGGATATATGTATCATTTCCGGGTCTACACTGGTAGGGATTCCAGTATTGACCCTCCTGGTTGTCCGGCCACTTTTGGAGTTAGCGAAAAAATTGTGTGGGAACTTTAACAAAGGTCACCATTTGTACGTAGATAATTTCTACACTGGAGTGCAGTTGTTCAAGGAGTTGTTTGGAGTGGACACTGTTGCTTGTGGCACAATCCGTTCTAACCGGAAAGGCTATCCAAGGGAGCTTGTCTGTAAAAAACTTGAGAGGGGACAGTGCAGTGCCTTGCGTAATAATGAGCTGCTAGCTATGAAATTTTCAGACAGGAGGGATGTGTACATGCTATCTACCATCCATGATGAGAGTACTTCCCCTGTGACTGTTTGGGGTCAGGTTGCGGAAGTGTGCAAACCTGCGTGCATTTTGGACTACAATAGGCACATGGGTGGTGTTGATAGAGTAGATCAGAGGTTGGAACCTTACACTGCTCTTCGTAAGTCTTATTTGTGGTACAAAAGTTGTCCCTACATTTATTTCATTTGGCAACTTTTAATGCCTTTATTGTATACAAGGATTGTTCACCTGAGTCAAGGATGACATTGTTAAATTTCAGGAGACGGTGATAGAAAGCCTTATTGTGGTGGAACCGGCAAGAGTTCCTAGAGTAGAAGTGGTGGAGGATGTGGCTAGATTGAAAGATCGGCACTTTCCAGATCACATTCCTCCCACTCCCAAAAAAGACTTGCCCACAAAGAAATGTAGAGTATGTGCCCGGAGATTAATCCGGAGAGAGAGCCGGATGTACTGCCCCGAATGCCCTTCAAAGCCTGGGCTGTGTGTGCCCAGCTGTTATAGAAGCTACCACACAAAAAAAACTTCTGGGAAATACCGTGAGCGTAAGCTGTCTGTTTTATATTTTCATAGGTCTCTAGTTTCACGGTTGGCATCTCTGTCATGTATTTAGTTAGAGCTTTTGTGTTTGTAGTTTTGTGCTTATTTTATAATTAGTGGTTTCTTTGTTGTTTGTAAACAAAAAATGGTGGTGTGCGTGGGGTGGCGCTTGGCTGGCGGTGTGCGTGGGGTGGTGCTTGGCTGGCGGTGTTCGTGGGGTGACGCTTGGCTGGCAGTGTGCGTGGGATGGCGCTTGGCTGGCGCTGTGCGTGGGGTGGCGCTTGGCTGCCGGTGTGCGTGGGGTGGGGCTTGGAATGCGGTGTGCTTGGGGTGGGGCTTGGCTGGCAGTGTGCGAGGGGTGGCGCTTGGCTGGCGGTGTTCGTGGGGTGGCACTTGGCTGGCAGTGTGCGTGGGGTGGCGCTTGGCTGGCAGTGTGCGTGGGGTGGTGCTTGGCTGGCGGTGTGCGTGGGGTGGCGCTTGGCTGGCGGTGTGCGTGGGGTGGGGCTTTGAAGGTGGTGTGCTTGGGGTGGGGCTTGGCTGGCGGTGTGCTTGGGGTGGGGTTTGGAAGGCGGTGTGCTTGGGGTGGGGCTGGCTGGCGGTGTGCGTGGGGTGGCGCTTGGCTGGCGGTGTGCGTGGGGTGGGGCTTGGAAGGCGATGTGCTTGGGGTGGGGCTTGGCTGGCGGTGTGCTTGGGGTGGCGCTTGGCTGGCGGTGTGTGTGGGGTGGGGCTTGGAAGGCAGTGTGCTTGGGGTGGGGCTTGGCTGGCGGTGTGCTTGGGGTGGCGCTTGGCTGGCGGTGCGAGCCAAAAGCCAGTCCACACTCCCATCAGTTGGTGTGATTCTTGTATCAGGCATGTGGGCGTATGTAAGTGATGGGACTTTGAGTGGCGCGGTCTGTCGATGTGAGTGTTGTAATGTGCTGGGCCCGTGGCTGGCGGTGTGAATGGTCTTGTGCGTGTCATGTATGAAAGGTGTGTGAATGGACTGTAAAGTGGTTGGTGCCTTGTTGCGGCTTTACAGCTCACGAGCTGTGAGTCACTGGTTCAGTTTTTTGCCTTTCAGTTATTAACAGTGCATTTCATTTTTGTGAAATCTCTTGTTAATAAAATTTGATCCACTGAACCATCACTCACCCTCGTGCCAAATCCAACCAGTATGTGTGGTAAAAATGACAAAACCTGCTCCGCTGTAATCAGGTGTCGCAGCACACCTGTGACACGCTAGGTGCCTCGGGTGGGACCCCGATGATGAAGCATGCCACCAACTTGGTTGGTGGGTGAGGGGTCTTTTTCACATAACCTAAGTGCGTTTCTTTTCACAATTTTTGTGTTTGGCACATCACGGACGTATGTGCACACATCAAAATGATATATTACAAAAATACCTGTGTTTGGGGGGGAGGGGCCACCTATGTTTTTGGTCCTGGGTGCGGTCTTCATCTAGGGAAACCTACAAAACCCAGACATTTTTTAAAACTAGACACCCCAAGGAGTCCAGGGAGGTGTGGCTTGCGTGGCTCCCCCAACATTTTCTTACCCAGACTCCTCTGTAAACCTCAAAATTTGCTTAAAAAAGCATATTTTTCTGACTTTTCTTAGTAGGATCACCGCTCCAGCACAAAATTCCTATTCCCCAGTTTTCCCCTCAGTCTCCCAAGTAAAATGACACCTCACTTATGTGGGTCCCCAAAGCAGAGTCAGTCTAAAGATGTATAAAAGAATATGTCCTTATAAACTCGCTGTGCTATCCCCTCTATCTCTACAAGTTTTGGGCCTTATTCTGTTGCAGGCACCTGGCCCACCCACACAAGTGAGGTATCATTTTTATCGGGAGACTTGGGGGAACGCTGGGTGGAAGGAAATTTGTGGCTCCTCTCAGATTCCAGAACTTTCTGTCACCGAAATGAGAGGAAAAGGTGTTTTTTTCGCCAAATTTTGAGGTTTGCAAAGGAATCTGGGTAACAGAACCTGGTCAGAGCCCCACAAGTCACCCCATCTTGGATTCCCCTAGGTCTCTAGTATTAAAAAATGCACAGGTTTGGTAGGTTTCCCTAGGTGAAGGCTGAGCTACAGGCCAAAATCCACAGGTAGGCACTGTTTTCTTTCCAAAAATGGGATGTGTCCACGTTGCGCTTTGGGGCATTTCCCCGTTGTAGGCGCTAGGCCTACCCACACAAGTGCGGTATCATTTTTATCGGGAGACTTGGGGGAACGCTGGGTGGAAGGAAATTTGTGGCTCCTCTCAGATTCCAGAACTTTCTGTCACCATAATGTGAGCAAAATGTGTTTTTTTTAGCCAAATTTTGAGGTTTGCAAAGGATTCTGGGTAACAGAACCTGGTCGGAGCCCCACAAGTCACCCCATCTTGGATTCCCCTAGGTCTCTAGATTTCAAAAATGCACAGGTTTGGTAGGTTTCCCTAGGTGCCGGCTCAGCTAGAGGCCAAAATCTACAGGTAGGCACTTTGCAAAAAACAGCTCTGTTTTCGGTCAAAAAATGGGATGTGTCCACGTTGCGCTTTGGGGCATTTCCTGTCGCGGGCGCTAGGCCTACCCACACAAGTGAGGTATCATTTTTATCGGGAGACTTGGGGGAACGCTGGGTGGAAGGGAATTTGTGCCTCCTCTCAGATTCCAGAACTTTCAGCCACAGAAATGTGAGGAACATGTGTTTTTTAGGCAAATTTTGAGGTTTGCAAAGGATTCTGGGTAACAGAACCTGGTCAGAGCCCCACAAGTCACCCCCTCTTGGATTCCCCTAGGTCTCTAGTTTCCAAAAATGCACAGGTTTGGTAGGTTTCCCTAGGTGCCGGCTGAGCTAGAGGCCAAAATCTACAGGTAGGCACTTTGCAAAAAACAGCTCTGTTTTCTGTCAAAAAATGGGATGTGTCCACGTTGCGCTTTGGGGCATTTCCTGTCGCGGGCGCTAGGCTTACCCACACAAGTGAGGTGTCATTTTTAACGGGAGACTTGGGGGAACGCTGGGTGGAAGGAAATTTGTGCCTCCTCTCAAATTCCAGAAGTTTCTGCCACAGAAATGTGAGGAACATGTGTTTTTTTAGCCAACTTTTGAGGTTTGCAAAGGATTCTGGGTAACAGAACCTGGTCAGAGCCCCACAAGTCACCCCCTCTTGGATTCCCTTAGGTCTCTAGTTTTCAAAAATGCACAGGTTTGGTAGGTTTCCCTAGGTGCCGGCTGAGCTAGAGGCCAAAATCTACAGGTAGGCACTTTGCCAAAAACACCTATGTTTTCTTTCAAAAAAATGTGATGTGTCCACGTTGCATTTTGGGGCGTTTCCTGTCGCGGGCGCTAGGCCTACCCACACAAGTGAGGTATCATTTTTATTGAGAGACTTGGCGAAACATAGATTAGCAAAACAATTGTTATTGCCCCTTGTCTTTCTCTACATTTTGTCCTTCCAAATATAGGAGAGTGTGTAAAAAAGACATCTATTTGAGAAATGCCCTGTAATTCACATGCTAGTATGGTCACCCTGGAATTCAGAGATGTGCAAATAACAACTGCTCCTCAACACCTTATCTTGTGTCCTTTTTGGAAATACAAAGGTTTTCTTGATAGCTATTTTTTACTCTTTATATTTCAGCAAATGAATTGCTGTATACCCGGTATAGAATGAAAACGCACTGCAGGGTGCAGCTCATTTATTGGCTCTGGGTACCTAGGGTTCTTGATGAACCTGCAAGCCCTATATATCCCTGCAACCAGAGGAGTCCAGCAGACATAACGGTATATTGCTTTCGAAAATCTGACATTGCAGGAAAAAGTAAAGTAAAACGTAGAAAAAAATTGTTTTTTTTTATCTCAATTTCAATATTTTTCTTTTTCAGTTGTGATTTTCTGTAGGAAACCCTTGTAGGATATACACAAATGACCCCTTGCTGAATTCAGAATTTTGTCTACTTTTCAGAAATGTTTAGGTGTCTGGGATCCAGCATTGGTTTCATGCCCATTTCTGTCACTGACTGGAAGGAGGCTGAAAGCACAAACAATTGTAAAAATGGGGTATGTCCCAGTAAAATGCCAAAATTTTGTTGAAAAATTGGGTTTTCTGATTCAAGTCTGCCTGTTCCTGAAAGCTGGGAAGCTGGTGAGTTTAGCACCGCAAACCCTTTGTTGATGCCATTTTCACGGGGAATACCACAAGCCTTCTTCTACAGCCACTTTTTCCCATTTTTTTTAAAAAAACGATATTTTCACTGTATTTTGGCTAATTTCTTGGCCTCCTTCAGGGGAACCCACAAAGTCTGGGTACCTCTAGAATCCCTAGGATGTTGGAAAAAAAGGACGCAAATTTGGCTTGGTTAGCTTATGTGGACAAAAAGTTATGAGGGCCTAAGCGCGAACTGCCCCAAATAGGCAGAAAAAGGCTTGGCACAGGAGGGGGAAAAGGCCTGGCAGCGAAGGGGTTAATAACTTGACTTGTGTATAGTGGATTTTTGTCATTTTGGTCTTGTTTTGTTTGGATAAATATTTCCTTTTTTTCTAACCCTGTGTTGTGTCATTTGGTAGTGTTTTCATTAAGTTACTGTGTGTGTTGGTACAAATACTTTACACCTAGCACTCTGAAGTGAAGCCTATTGCTCTGCCAAGCTACCAAGGGGGTAAGCAGGGGTTAGCTGAGGGTGATTCTCTTTTACCCTGACTAGAATGAGGGTCCTTTCTTGAACAGGGGGTAACCTGACTGTCAACCAAAGATCCTATTTCTAACATATGTTAATTAGCATTGGCTTACTGACAGCTGTCAGTGGTTTGGCTTACAAAAGTATAAAAACTGCTCCCAGAGCAGGAACAATGGCCTGGATGAGCGAAGGTATTTTTCTTACCTTTATAGGAATACCAGTTACAGTGGACCTAGGAACTTCATTAACTTGTAAAGGGGCCTGCTCATTAACAAGAAAATGTAAGATGAGATATGGAAAAGGGAACCCTTTGTCCCACCAGCAAGGCTGGTAACAAACCAAGTAGGAGTGAAGCTACCCCCAGAACCAGTTTTCAGAGATCCCAGAGAAAGAGACTTACAATTTCAGGTGTTCATGCACTCTTGCCCAAGTGAGAAAGGGTTTCTTCATCTCAAAAGTTAGGAGTAAGGGACACTGTGAGGTTGTATGTAATCAGGACCATCTACAAAAGTAGGCAGGGCGGCTCCTGTAATCCCCATTGGTGAAAGAGGAGCCAGGAGTCACTATCACCTACAGGTTTGTGCCAACCATACATGTGGCACCTCAAGGCACCTTCCTCAGTACTCTCTCTAGACCAGAACACAAGAGGACTGGACCCTGCTTGCTGTGACCTTAGAAGAGGCCTGAAGGACTGGACTGGCTCCTTCTTGTATGCAGGACAGTGAAGTTGGTTGACCTACTTGTGGCTGCGGGACACAGCAAGATGCAAGAGGGCTTTCTCTTGAAGTGACCACTTGACTAGTACCAACCAGACCTGCAATTGACCTTTCTGGTGGCCTTTTAAGTCCTGGATCCCTAAGAGCTCTCCCTGATGTCCTTAGAGCCTTAGAAGTGACCCAAAGAGGGTGCCCGAGAAACCCTGAAAATTTCGAACTTAGAAAACTGAATTCTAAGACCTCTAGAGCCATCAGGGGGAACACACAGAAAAGGTGTCTTATTTCAGTACACCTCCCTCAGAAACAGTTTTAGGCTCACCACATTGACGGATTTTGAGAGCTGTAAAAGCCTTTAAGTTAGAAGGTAAAATCTCTGACCAGGACCAGATCTATTTTTACTTAAAACTGTAAACATTCATATCTCAAGGTCTCCTTATTGGATTTTTTTTCTCAAAATTTCTTTATTGAACTTTTTCGGAAAATAGTGAACAAGGCATATTGACAGTGTTGCAATCATAAGGGACCATTTACCACGAGAAAAAGCCAAGAGCAAAGCCAGAGTCTTATTAAACCGGTCACAACACAATTTATCTCAAGATGTAAATGTGTAGCACTAAATGCACCACAACACTGTCATGCCAATGGATGGAGTACATTCGAATATATAAAGGGAAAAAAAAGAAGAAAAAAAAGAAGAAACAACACTAGATAGAAAACTAGTGTGAATGGTCTGTCCATGGCACATGGTGTCAGCTGGGGCATTGCCATCCAGGCGAAAGGGAAGGGATTCAATGTAGCGGTGTGGGGTGTTGAGTAAGTCTCGGGGGTCAAGGGTCATAGATCTGAAAGAGATGTAGTGATCTCATGCATGTGGGGTCTAGGGGATCATGTAAGTAGAAAATTAAGGGACCTTTTCAAAAGCATTCAGCAACCTTCTGTGGCGCATCTCAGTATCCAAAAAATAATTTAATTCAGCTGCATTGATAGCAACTTCTGTAACAGTCAAAGAGGGTTGACCTCCTCCCATTTAGTGTGGACACCATTAGGCCTAACTGGAATAAAATTAGCAAAACGAGGGGTTACTTTAGTACTTTCTGCATGAAAGGACATGGATAAGGTTACTTGGTGGTGGTCGCTCAAAGCGATTGGAAGTACTCTGAAGTTAGGACAAAGTCACTATAGGGTTTGTAAGTCCTGTAAGATTCCCACACACACTCAATCAGTTAAACCACACACATGGCTCAATAATAAAGGACATTTTGTGTGTTGAAATCATCAGCCCAAAAGATAGAACAATTAAAGTGAATTGGGTGCAAATCTGTGTCCATCTCAACATCAAGGGTAAAGGTGATATCGCTAACACCAAATTAGATCCACCCCTAAATGATAACCATGGACACTGATTGTAAGGAGAAACAAATAGTAACAAGTAACAAATGAGAGATTAGAATTAGCAATCCACCTTTAGCCTGACTTTCAAGAGATGGTGTAGCTGTGGTACAAAGTGAGGAAAACCTTTCCACATTGGTTGTGTCTTCACATCAAGTTTCATGAAGGCATATTACATCAAAAGTAATATTATTATACCAGTTGTGGCTACTATTGAATTTATTATAGTGCCAAAAAATATTCCATGAAGTGAAATGACAAATCCCTTCATAACCAGGGTGTGTTAATGTTGGAGATTAGGCAAGGGGGCTAGTTGAACTAGATTGGGCATTCTTAGGTGGCAACATGGCATTAACAGAAAGAGGGGGTACAGTTATGAGCTGTAAATGGAGGCATGGGAACAAGTGTTCTGGGCTATCGAGTCAGCCGTACAGATGGATGAGAGGGATTCCTCAGCGGAATGAAGTAACTATGGCGGTCATTCTGACCGCGCCGCCCGCCATGCGGTCCCCGCCCGCCATGCGGTCACCGCCGAATGACGGCCCCGCGGTCGAAAGACCGCGGCGGCCATTCCAACTTTCCCGCTGGGCCGGCGGGCGACCGCCAAAAGGCCGCCCGCCGGCCCAGCAGGAAAGCCCCTGCAACGAGGAAGCCGGATCCGAATAGAGCCGGCGGAGTTGCAGGGGTGCGATGGGTGCAGTGGTAAGCAGACAGTGAAAATCTTTGTGGGGCCCTGTTAGGGGGGCCCTGCACTGCCCATGCCAGTGGCATGGGCAGTGCAGGGGCCCCCAGGGGCCCCACGACACCCTTTCCCGCCATCCTGGTTCTGGCGGTGAAAACCGCCAGAAACAGGGTGGCGGGAAGGGGGTCGGAATCCCCATGGCGGCGCTGCAAGCAGCGCCGCCATGGAGGATTCCCTGGGCCAGGGGAAAACCGGCGGGAAACCACTGGTTCCCCTTTTCTGACCACGCAGAATAGCCCTGGAAGCACCGCCAGCCTGTTGGCGGTGCTTCCGCGGTCCCTGGCCCTGGCGGTCATGGACCGCCAGGGTCAGAATGACCCCCTATATCTCCTGCAGATCACTCAGAACCTAGAACCTAGATGGTCAGCAGGGGAAAAGTGGGCAGTCAGCAGGAGAGCACTGGTTGAGAATTGAATCATTGAACACTTGCTTCAGAGGGAGAAGTGTTATATTTTCAGAATATTGGGTAAGAGATACAAACCTGGACAATGACTCTCCTGCAAACCTCAGTTGTTTAAAATTGATAATAACACAGTACTCCTTAAAAGTTTTTTCAGTTGGACCAATCCACCCAAATTTATTTGTCAGAAAAATGTGAGTAGCTTTAGAAATTGGAAAAACAAACTTAGATTTGAGCCAGTGAAGGACGCTGGCTCTCATTATGACATTGGCGGTAAATACCATATACCGCGTGGTGATTGCTGCCAGCATACCGCCGCGGAGGTGAACATCCGTCCCCCAGATTATAAGACACACACAGCCGACAGAAAACAGCCACAACCATCAATCTGCAAGAACCTACAAAGGTGAAAATCTGTCGGAACTACCACCCTTACCGTTATGCCACCAAACACTGCCCTCCAAATAATTACCCACTAATCACCACAGCAGACATTCAACGGCGGTAAACCCTTGACGGTGCACATTGCCGCGGCTGAAATGGCAAGACAACATTGGCCAGAACAAAAAACCCACACCTGACACAAATACACACACCCCACATGCCCACCAAAAGCACTATAAAATACCTCCCACATCACTCAAAAACATTTGCAAATACAAGAAAACCGGTACACCTTGCCACACCAATCCCAGAGACAAGTGCACACACACACCACAACTACCCATTCATTTGTCACGCACCACACACCATACACCCCACCACGTCACTCAACACCCTCTGCACATCACACACACCACACAACACCTATGTCCCCACAAAGGCACCCCTGTTTCACTGATGAGGAGTTGCGGGTGATGGTAGAGAAAATAGTCAGGGTAGGGCCACAGCTGTTTGGAGCACAGGTACAGCAAATTTCCATCGCAAGGAAGATGGAGCTATGATGGAGAATCATGGACAGGGTGAACGCTGTGGGACAACATCCACGCACAAGGGACAACATTAGCAAGAGGTGAAATGACCCTTCGGGGAAGGTGTGTTCCATTGCAGCAAGGCACCAGCTCACCATTAGGAGGACTGGCGACAGACTCCAACCTCCTTCCCCTAAGCTGACAGCATGGGAGGAGCAAGTCTTGGCAATCCTGCATCCTAAGGGACTCACTGGAGTGGCTGGAGGACTGGAGTCACCTTTAACAACCTACCACCACCCCATTCCAGCATGTCAACTCACCACCTTACCCTGACTTCCTTGACCCCACACCATCCCACACAATGCACTACCCCAATTACCACACCTAAATGTTGACCCCTGCACGCCATACTCACTCCAAGCACATCCCTCCCAGCTATGCATGGACACCCACAACCAATGCATGAACAGCACGGAGAACTACCAATCCCACAGTACATAACCATACACTGCCAAAGGTGGGAGGACAACACCAATAACACTAGGAAAGCTAGAAATGCTGAATATGTGGCAGACAATTACCCTAACAAATCACTTACATCCCCACAGGTCAATGTTAGCGACGAGGAGGTACCACGCCCCTGCTGTCCCCCACCAGAAGATGCCCTCAGTGATGACAGCAACTCTGGTGCTCTCAATCTGGATGAACTACTTGACCCATCTGGGACCAGTGGTCAGTCGGCTATCACATCCCATAGCCAGTCCACCATTGGCCCTTCCACCCTCACTAGCCTGTGTACTTACCTGTCCTCCGCATCTGCTGCAGCTAGTGGACAGGAGGCCCTACCACAGACCACCAGCATCCCTCCCCTGCAGAAGGTGACCCACCTAGCAAACATTCCCTGCGAACCAGACAGACACCAGAGACAGTTGCCAAGACCACCACCAGGAAATTACCCTCTCCAGAATCTCCCCCTTGTGTTCCACTGAGTCACCTTGTACACTTTGGACTGCCGTTGCTCCACTTCCTATGGCCCCTTGTACACTGGACCTCTGCTACAAACAGATTGTGCCACTACACTGGACTTTTCCCAACCATCAACCCAACCCATTTCACTTCCCATTGTTTTTGTAAAAGTCAAATAAACACCCTTGAACACAACTAGAGTAATAGTGCTATATTAGTAAGAAATGTGCAATGTATTGAACTGTATTTAACTGCATGATCCTGTGCAAATGTCCAGAAATGTGTCAATCCATCCAACAAATGTGTCTCAGCAGTACACTGTTGTAACAACGGTAAACATCTGCAATAAGGGAAGGCATAGGGATTTGGGATGCAAAGGTAGTGACTGGCATTATACTACAGCCACACAGCACATCACTTAAATGGAGACATGTATAGGTCAACAGTCTTAGCTGAGTGCTATTGGAAAAAACTGCTGGGTGATATGTCCTCCTCTTCCTCCTCCTCACTGTCCTCAGTGTCCACTGTTGCCACAGGTGCATTCTCACCCCCATCCTCCTGCAGATAGGGCACATGGCATCTGAGGGCCAAATTGTGCAGCATGCAGCAGACCACCACAATCTGGCAGACCTTTTCAGGGGTGTAGCATAGGGATCCGCCTCTCAAATGGAGGCACCTGAACCTGGCTTTCAGGAGACCGAAAGTGCTTTCCACAGTCATCCTGGCATGCCCATGAGCATCATTGTACCTATTTGCAGCCCCTGTTCTCGGATTCCAGGCAGGGGTCAACAACCAAGACAGGTTTGGTTAGCCAGAGTCACCTGGAAGAAGTGAGGGACACACTTTAGCCATGCACAATGGCATGGGGTATGACTCCAGTAGGCATACACTGACTTGCTTTGGGTGGGGACTCAAGCTCACCAGTGAGCCACATGGTGTGCCTCTGTAGTCGTGCCATCACCTGTGGGATGCTGCTGTTCCTCAAGACAAAGGCATCATGCACAGATGCAGAATACTTGACAGTGATGTGGGAGATGTACTGGTCAGCAAGGCATACCATCTGGACATTGAGGGAGTGGAAACTCTTCCTATTCCTGTACACCTGTTCATTTGCCCTGGGAGGGACTAAGGCAATGTGGGTCCCGTCAATGTCCCCGATCACATGTGGTATGCATCCCATTGCGTAGAATACAGCCTTCACTGTGGACAAAACGTAAATCTGGTGGAATGCGATGTAGCAGCACATGTGTTTGTGCAAGGCAGCCAAAACCCTTGCAAGCACAATGGAGAACATTGGCTGTGACATTCCTGCAGCCAAGCCCACAGTCACCCGGAAAGAACCAGTAGGCAGGAAATGGAACACTGACAGCACCTGGAGAAGAGGGGGGATTTCTGTGGTGCAACAGATAGCAGGTAGCAGATCAGGCTCCAATTGTGCACACAGCTCTAAGATTGTTGTCCTGTCCAGATAATAGGTGAGTATGATTTGACTGTCCTCCAGTATAGCCAAGTCCACAAGGGGTCTGTACACGGGTGCTTGCCTCCTCCTCCTATTCCTCCACAGTGGTTGGTACCTAAGTGAGCCAAAATTAAAATGTGTGTGTGACAGGACCTATGGAAACCCATCAGGGTACAGAGAGCATATATGTGTGTAGGACACTAGAATTGTCTAGGTGTGTACAGTCGACACCTAAGTCACACATATCAATTCATTACATGAGTACTAGGGTAAGGAAATGGCAACTGTCTATCCTGTATGCAGGGACAGGTGGAAGTGAGCTGACTCTGCCGGCATCATAGTGTAATGCAGTCTGCACTGCCGTGCAATTCCTCATTGGATAAAATGGGGCTCTATGGAGTACGGGAACCAATGTTGATCAATGTCAGTGGTGACGGTGTTCACCGCCCTGGACGTGACAGCCATTTTCTTTCTACCACTTCACTTGAATCCTGACTTTCCACACAAGGACATCTCCACTGTGTGTGCTGCTGCGACCTGTGCCTGGAACCTGCCATGGCCCATCCAACAGGGTAAAGCGCCCCAGCCTTCACGTCGGAAGAGTTGGAGAGGCTTGTGGATCGGGTCCTACCCCTGTATGGGCAGTTGTATAGGCCTCAAGACCAACAGGTTAGTACTTCATGGGTACGTTGCATGTGACATGGCTGCATGGAGATGTGTGTGTGCTAACAGTGTGTCATTTGGGGGGAATGGCTGCAGGCAATGTGAGTGCAGAGGTACAGGTTGTGTGAGTGATTGATGAGGGACAGATGCAGTATGTAGGCCATTTGTGTGACAGACTGGATTGTCAGGTTCATGGTGTCTGCCCCCTCCAAAGATTCATAAACGCTCCCACTCAGACCCCCAACAGCCATCCACCTCACACACACACCTGAAGACTACCAGTTCTGGTTCCATGGTGGCCTTGGACTCCTCTGATTTCCTGGAGGTGAGTGTCTCCTTTAGTTGAGCCCAGAGGCTGGGAATGGACTGCCACGTAAAGGCAGCAAGCTGGGGATAAATTGATGGTCACTAAACTGGGAAATTCCCCCTCTTTACTTTGTGTCCCTGTATTTCCAGCACAAAGTGTGGGGGGGGGCACTGGAGAAGAATTTGGATAACCGAATATTATCAGGATTCCTTACCAAGTTGTTAGAGCAAGTCAATTAAGACTGACTAGATAAAAGGCCCTTCATAGGGCCAGCAGTCCTGGTTGAAATCAACTCCCCCACTAATGTGGAAGGCACTCCTACACTGTGGGACCCAGAGACTTGATTTTGGAGGGGTTGAAAGCAGTCATGATGTGTAGCAGAGGAGCAACTGTCCAAATGGCTATCTTTTGGACAGTTAAGGGAAGGGTTGGGATTGGTTACAAACAGGTCATGGACAGTTTGAGAAGCCCCAGGGGCTGTCATATAAGTAGATTGAGCCACAGAGCTCTCTGCGGTAACGAGGTGCAAGACCTTAAAAGTACATAGACGTTCTTCAATCAGCTGCAAACATTCAATAATAGGGTAAAGCAAGCTTTCCATCATCCACTATATCTCCCTCTCTGCTGAATAAAACATTACCATTTTTTACAAACAAATGCATAATCATAACACTTCAATAAACCTTCTTGGTGCTTTGATGACTCGTCCTGATCGTGCATTTGGGAATTGGGAATCAGCAACAGGAATGTCCACAATCCGCATTGGCGATGCAGGAGCAACAGCAGTCTGTGGTTTTCCACTTGTCTTTTCCGAACCAGCCTCTTTGCTGAAATCAGTATCTGATGAGCCACATGGCTGAAATGCAAGGAATCTTGTGTGATGGATTTCTCAGGACTTTGGGCAATCACTATGGCCCTCATTACAACCCTGACGGTAAATCCCACTTACCGCCATGCAGAAGACCGCCAACATACCGCTTCGGCTACGGAATTCCGGTACAGGTATTATGACCCACAGCTCGGAATCCACCACAAAACAGATGCCCACACAAGTCCGCCACACCAAAAGACAGCGATAAACTGGTGATAACAAAACTGTCATGCCAACAAGAATCCACACTATCACGACCCACGAATCAACGCAGCGGTCTTTCAACGCAGTAAACCATTGGCGGTGCACAACGCTGTGCTCAAAATACACACACATTTACAAAACACAACCACATTGGACAATTCGAAATAGACACACCTGATACACATACACATACCACACATTACCCACATTACCCACAAACCCTTACTACCAGAAATTAGAAAGCAGGCCAGAGAGAGACACTACCAAAAACAACACCAGCATCCACAGACAAACAACACCATCACTTACACAACATCCACGCACCTCAAACAACACACACCAGCACATCTCCTCACACATCACAACAGACACCACCTCACACATCACCCACCACATCATGGCACCTCAAAGACACCCCAGGTTCTCGGAGGAGGAGCTCAGGGTCATGGTGGAGGAAATCGTCTGGGTAGAGCCACAGCTATTTGGATCACAGATGCAGCAGACATCCATTGCAAGGAAGATGGAGCTGTGGCGAAGAATTGTCGACAGGGTAAACGCAGTGGGACAGCATCCAAGAACACAGGATGACATCAGGAAGAGGTGGAACAACCTATGGGGAAAGGTGCGTTCTGTGGTATCCAGACAGCAGATTGCTGTACAGAGGACTGACGGTGGACCCCCACCTACTCCCCCACAACTAACAACATGGGAGGAGCAGGTCTTGGCAATACTGCATCCTGAGGGCCTCACAGGAGTAGCAGGAGGACTGGACTCTGGTAAGGCAAATCTTTACTACCTTATCCCCCCACCCCACCTGCATGCCATCACATACTCCCACCCTTACCCTCACACCCATCACCCCAACACAACCCACACATCCCAAAAACAAGCCCTGCATGTAACACCAATGCATGGACACCCATCACCCAAGCATGTCCAGTACAGCGACTCACTCATGCCCCAAAAGCACCAATCACACAAGGACCAAGCCAATAATGCAAGCACTGGAGTAGAGGGTCACTCACCCATTGCACACGATGGCACACACAGATACAATAACTATGCATTTACACCCCAACAGGACCCCTACTCAACGTCACCGGACAGGAGGTGCCAGACATGTCCAGTCCCCTCAAAGAAGAGGCCCACAGTGATGACAGAAGCTCTGCATGCCTGGATCAAGATGACCAGCCTGGCCCATCTGGGACCTCGGGACAGTCGGTTCCCCTGCCACTGTCACAAGCCACCACAGAGCCTCCCCCCTCAGGAAACACCACCACAGCACCCACCCAGCAGGCCCATCCCTCTGTCCCCAGGACACGTTAGTCAGCAGTGTGTCCACCACTACAGGAACCCAGGCAAACCCACTAACACAGGACGATCAGGGACCTGGGGGAAGTGGGCACACAGTTCAGGGGACAGAGGCACAGGATAACAGGGAAACTGGGAGGACTGCTGTGTGACGGGGGGGGACAGGCCCAGTGAACCGATACTCCACAAGGCACTCTCCAACATCATGGGAGCTTACCATCATTCCCAGGAGACCATGGCAACAGTACTGGCCAAGTTTCAGGAGACCCAGTGGCTGCAGGAGGAACACTACCTTGGGATCAGGGAGGACTTGAAGTCCATTAACACCACCCTGGTCACCATTGCAGGGCTTCTGGCAGACCTGGCCATCACCAGGAGGGACACAGTGACACAACAAGGGGCCCCTGACACTAGCCTGGACGATGAACAGCCCTCCACCTCTGCCGGCCCTAGTGTACAGGAGGCACCGCCACAGGAACAACAGGACGCCAGCACCCCACCCCCTGCAGATGGAGAACCACCCCCCAAACGGTCCCTGAGATCCAGGAACAAGACAGAGAACATTGCCAAGACCCCCACCAGGAAATGAGACCCCCCTGAATGTCTCCCTACTGTCCCACTATGTCACCCTGTCCATCCTTAAACTGCCATTGCTCCACTTCCTATGCCCCTTTGGACAATGCATTTGTGAAACAAATAGACTAGACTCTGCCATGGACATTCCTCCACCATCACCCCAGCCCATTTTACAACCCCCTCCACTTATTTGCACAGGAATAAACACACTTCAATCACAAAACAATCTGGAGTCAGTCTGTGCTTTCACAAATGTGTAATTGCAATAACTATGGAATATAGCAATTTCAGTTTACTTGTTCACATACCAATGTAACACAGCTGTAGGCCAGGAGTAAACAGATCAGAGGGCACAAAGTGGGACCCAGATCTGTGAAATAGAAAGTCAAAGTGATAAGTCAGGGTCCATACACTGAGTGAAAATGACAGACTTATGCTAGCTCAAACAACAGTATGAGATGTGGGAAGCAGTTACATCTTCTTACCTGTGACTCGCTGGAAGTATTGCATGATTTCGGTTGACGATATCCTCTTCTTCTGCCTCCTCTTCTTCACTGTCCACAGGCTCCACAGCTGCCACAAGACCACCATCTGACCCATCCTCCTGCAGAAAAGGCACCTGCCGCCACCTGCGGTCGCAAAGCCAGGTTGTGCAGCATACAGCAGGCCACGATTATCTGGCACACCTTCTTCGGTTAGTAGTATAGGGAGACACCTGTCAGATGGAGGCACCGGAATCTGGCCTTCAGGAGGCCGAAGGTGCATTCGATCCCCCTCCTAGTTTGCCCATGTGCCTCATTTTAGTGTTCCTCTGCCCTTGTCCTGGGATTCCTCACTGGGGTCAGTAGCCATGACAGGTTGGGGTAACCAGAGTCACCTGCAAATGTCGATGGATATCTTTTTGACACACACTAACCCTTAGGGACAGCTCAATACCCAGACACCTATGTCAACTGTATTGGGACCTTGCCCTCACCTATTAGCCACACACGGTGCCTCTGGAGTTGCCCCATCACATAAGGGATGCTGCTATTTCTCAAAATGTAAGTGTCATGCACAGAGCCGGTATACTTGGCATTGACATGGGAGATGTGCTGGTCTCCCAAACACACCATCTGCACATTCATCGAATGGTAGCTCTTCTGGTTTCTATCCATCTGTTCATTCCTGCGGGGGGTACAAATGCCACATGTGTCCTATCAATGGCACCAATGATGTTGGGGATATGTCCCAGAGCACAGAAGTCACCTTTCACTGTGGGCAAATCCTCCACCAGAGGGAAAACGATGTATCTGCGCATGTGTTTCAGCAGGTCAGACAACACTCTGGAAAACAAGTTAGAGAACATTGGCTGAGAAATCCCTGATGCCATGGCCACTGTTGTTTGAAAAGACCCACTGGCCAGGAAATCGAGTACAGACAGGACCTGCACTAGAGGGGGGATTCCTGTGGGATGGCGGATAGCTAAAATCAGGTCTGGCTCCAACTGGGCACACAGTTCCAGGATTGTTGCACAATCAAGTCTGTATGTGACTAGGATGTGTCTCTCTACCATTGTCGACAGGTCCACCAGGGGTCTGTACACAGGAGGATGCCGCCATCTCATCACCTGCCCCAGCAGACATGCCCTATGGAGGAGAACAGCGATCAGAGGGTCATCCAACACTGAGGTATCACAATTTGTTATTTGCAGAAACGTTATTATTCCGCAATGTGCCGACATCTGTCTATATTCCTGGCCCAGATAGGTGTGACGCAGTTAACATTCATCCCATGTGGCTTCCTAAAATGGCGGCTGCCTGACCTGTAAGGTGGGACAAGGGGATATGAGGTAACTGCGCTGGCGTTGTACACCGTTGCGGTCGGCGGTCGGAGACCGCGGCACAATTCTGCATTGGTTATAATTGGGCCCTATGGGTCCCAGGAGCCAATGACAATGTACGCCGGCGGTGACGGTACGCACCGTTGCGGACGTGACCGCCATTTTCTGTCTGCTCACTCACTTGATTCCTGACCTTCAATAGGAGAGGACCTACACTGCAAGTGCTGCTGTGACCTGTGTCTGGAAGCGACGGTGGCTACAGTGTCTGGGGAAAGGGCCCCTGCCTTCACTTCGGAGGAGTTGGAGAAACTAGTGGATGGGGTCCTCCCCAGTACACGCAAATGTACGGTCCTCCAGACAAACAGGTGAGTACACTATGAGCATGCTGCATGGGCAATGCCTGTTTTGAGTGGTGTAGATTGAAGATACATAGGGGGGCAGAGGCCTGCATGTGCCCGATGGTGAGTGTATGTGCATCAGGGCATGGGTGGGAACTGGTGGGCAATGAGTATGACGGTCCGGACATGTAAGTAATTTCCTTTCCCCCTGTACCATTCCTCTAGGTCAGCGCCCACCAGAAGAAGGGTATTTGGCATGCCATCGCCAAGGACGTCCGGACCCTGGGGGTCTACCACAGACGGAGCACCCACTGCCGTAAAAGATGGGAGGGCCTGCACCGCTGGAACAAGAAGACGGCGGAGGCCCAGGTGGGGATGGCCTCCCAACGTGGGAGGGGTGCCCGTCGCACCATGTTCCCCCTGATGTTCCGGATCCTAGCGGTGGCCTATCCGGAGTTGGATGGGCGCTTGAGGGCATCACAGCAGTCACAAGGGGGTAAGTACACTCTCATTCAGCTGATTCTGCACAGATTATGAGGTGTCTGGGTGGGGGAGGTGGGCAGTGGGTTCCCCTAGGCCAGAGCGAACTTGGTAGGCAAGGTCCCTTGTGAGGCAGGCTATGTGGCACCCCAACCCCACCAGTGGTAAGAGCCATCTACACCTAGTCAGGCTCCTGTGACTTCCAGGTGTACAGCAATTGGTCTTAGGCCTTGTACCCCATGGTCAGCTGAAATTTCTAGGAACTGTCATTGCATGGCATAGTGCACAGGGCTGCTCCATGTGTGTTGTGTCCGCCAACTGTAGTGGTGTTGCATGCACTGAACATGTCTTCCCCCCCTTTTGTGGTCTCCCTGTTCTTGTGTGCAATCGCATCATAAGGTGGAGTAGCATTGGCACCGGAGCTGGAGGGAGCTGCATCCCACTTGGCCATGGAGGGTGAAGCAACGGAGTCTGAAGGCACCAGTGGGACGGAGGGTGAGGGGAGCTCCACGGCGGGGACAGGAGCAGACAGCAGTGACAGCAACTCATCCTCTGATGGGAGCTCCCTTGCGGTGGCGGGCAACTCAGTGCTCACCGCATCAACAGGTACAGCCACCACCCCCCTCCCAGCACCCTCCTCCCAGGAGCCCCTCATCGTGTGTCCCGTGCATGCTCACCCAGGAGGGTGGGCATCTCCTTCGCCCCAGGCACCTCAGGCCCTGCCCCAGTCAGCCCTGCTGCCCTCAGTGAGGAGGCTAATGACCACACTGTTGGGCAATCTACCATTGTGAATGCCATCCAGGGTGTAGAGATGCATTTCCAACAACCAAATGAATACCTGGAGGGCATTCATTCTGGGCAGGCAGCACAACAGAGAGCATTTCAGGCTATGGACTCAGCAATGATGGCAGCCATTGTCCCTGTGTCCAGCCACCCCCCTCCAACTTCCTCCACCCAGACCCAATCCCCTGTACCTCAGCCTGTCCCAAGCACACCATAAGACCAGCATGCACACACATCAATACACAAGAGTGGACATGGCAAACCTAAGCACCACACATCCCACAGGCACTCACACAAGCACCATCCCCATGCAGACACACCAAAATCCACTGCCTCCACTATGTCCCCTCCTCCATCTCCTCCTCCTCCCTCCCTGTCTCGTCTCCACTTACACCTGCATGCACTACATCCTCAGCCACTACCTCCATCACCAGCACACCCATCTCCATACACCACTCACATGCACTCACTACCCCCCTACCATTCTCACATCCCCAGTGTCCTCTCCCAGTGTGTCAGTGAGCCCTCCTCCCAAAGTAAACAAATGCAGGCACACACCCACCCAATAGCCATCCACCTCACAACAGCCTCCGGCCCATGCACCTTCACACAAATTCAGCAGACGTACACCTCCTACAACCACTACCTCTACAAGCTCCGCCACCTGCACTGCCCCCGGCACGTCTATAGCCTCAGCGACAGTCCCCAGTCTCTTCCCCAGTGGGCAGCCATCCGAGGCTGCAGGAGACATCCTGCTTTGTCCCTCTGCAGGTGCTGACCCATGTACCGCCGCCAGCACCGCCAACACAGACACCGCCGCAAGCACCACTGCCACAGACACCACTGCAAGCACCGCCACCAGCCCCGCGGCATCCTCGGACATTGGCACCGCTGACATGGCTACTATCCCCAGTGGTCAGTCGTCTGCGGCTGGAGGAGAGTTCCTGGACCCTGGGCAGCTTCCATGAGGCATGACTTCCATCACTGTTTGCACCTGCAGGTGGAATGTGAAGCCGCAGCAGTGTGGGGTATGTCACTGCCTCCATGGCATATCATGCTACCTGAACCTCGCCAATCTTGTGGCACGCACACCCAGGTGAGGGAATTGTACCAGCCACACTGCACGTGGAACACTCTGGGCACCAGGCCCCCTCCAGAACCAGTGGAGAAAGACATCCACTACCTTAGTCCTTGGGAGGATGTAGCACACTGGGCACCAGGCCGCCTCCAGAAACAGTGGAGAATGACATCCACTACCTCAGTCCTTGGCAGGATGAAGCACTCTGGGCACCAGGCCCCCTCCAGAACCAGTGGAGAAAGACATCCACTACCTCAGTCCTTGCCAGGATGAAGCACTCTGGGCACCAGGCCCCCTCCAGAACCAGTGGAGAATGACATCCACTACCTCAGTCCTTAGCAGGATGAAGTACTCTGGGCACCAGGCCCCCTCCAGAACCAGTGGAGAAAAACATGCCCTACCTCAGTCCTTGGCAGGATGAAGCACTCTGGGCACCAGGCCCCCTCCAGAACCAGTGGAGACTGTTATCCACTTGAGAGACCGTGGCTTTGCACTCCCCAGGATAGAGCAGTGGGCAAACCACCCACTGGAGAGACTTGAGAGACTGTGGCTTTGCAAGCCCCAGGTCCCCAGGATAGAACAGTGGGCAAACCACCCACTGGAGAGACTTGAGAGACTGTGGCTTTGCACTCCCCAGGATAGAGCAGTGGGCAAACCACCCACTGGAGAGACTTAAGAGACTGTGGCTTTGCACTCCCAGGATAGAGCAGTGGGCAACCCACCCACTGGAGAGACTTGAGAAACTGTGGCTTTGCACTCCACAGGATAGAGCAGTGGGCAAACCACCCACTGGAGAGACTTGAGGGACTGTGGCTTTTGCACTCCCTAGGATACAGCAATGGACATGGAGCCCCCTCGTGCAGCAGTGGCGTAGTGCGTTCATCAGGCTGAGGTGCCCCCCCTTCCCCCTCCCTCTGAGGTGCCTGTGTATTTTCGAACTGATGCCCCAGCAGTGTTCTCTCCGTTTCCAGTCAGGTATCATGTGTGGGCTTCGCCCATGCATTTTGGGACCAATGGTCCACGGACAATGATTGGTACACTATCCGGACTTTTGTTGTTGGTGTACATATTTGGATATACTGAATTTTTACTTTTGACTAATGGATTTTTCATGATTACAATCGTTACAATCATTTCCTTTTGTCATTGCGTTCTTCCAAGGGGTAGGGTGGTGTATGTGTAATGTTGATGCATGTATTTGTGTTTAGGTTGTTGGGTGTGAGGGTGAGGGTGAGGGTGGGTGTGTTGCATGTGTGTGTGTCACTCTCTTTCCTCCCCCTCCCCTGTGTTGAAGGTGCAGAACTCACCGTAGTCGCTGCTGCTGCCGTTCGTACTCCTGGTAGAAGAGGAGGTAAACCAACAAAGGTAACACCTGAAGTTCGGGCTCCATGGCATCCTGGTTCCTCGTTGGGTGTCGAGTGGTGAGTGGTTTCCCTTCTGTGTACTGTTTCCGGTGTGCTTTTGATAGCGTTGGATCCGCCCCGGAAAAGGTGGTGGATAGGCGTCTTGGAATACGGTGGGACGGTACTTTGTCTTCCACCGTCTGTTGGCGGTTATCACTGCGGTGTTTGTTTCTACCACCATGGCGGTCGAAGTGTTAAAGTGGCTGTCTATGTTGGCGGTTTCCGCCACGGTCATGATCCCTTTTTTTGTTTTCACGCAGGCCTGTTTGCGGTATTACCGCCGCTTTAACACCGACAGCCAGTGTTGTAATGAGGGCCTATGTGTCCTTTGCTGGTTCCAACATGTCATAGCTCAGCATCAAATGGAGCATTAGATTTATTTTTCTTAGCTGATGGACATGCACTCGACCTCCTCTTGTGAAAGCAATGTCTTTTGCATGTTGTCGCTTGTCAGCAGAGGCCTTCTTCATCAGTTCTTGATCTTGTTGGTGCGCTGAGGTAACTTAGTCACCATTGCTCTCCTGAATATCAACATTGCAGGGTATTCACCTGTGGTTGAATGAGGAGTTGAACAGTAAGCTCATAGAGTAGAATTCAAGACAGTCTTGAGGTAGAGCTTTTCTAATGCAACACGTTGAACAGCTTTCATTAATGTACTCATGAAATGTTCAACAAGGCCATTACCCTTTGGCCAAAGAGGAATCCTCTTCTGATGTTTCACAGTAAGCAGATTGAGAATGTCTCTGAATACTCAAGTATTGAATGGTGGGTCATTGTCAGATTTTAAAATTGCAGGAATGCCCCATGTAGCAAAGATGCCATCTAATCTCTCGTTTACTCTTTCCTGAGTGGTAGATGAGATATCTTCTGTTAAAGGAAAGCAGGAGTATTCATTCACAATCACTATCAGGTGATGTCCATTGTCAACTGTACAGTAAACAGCAATTCTTTCCCATGCATTCTTTGACAATTCTGACATATTTAAGGAGGGTTGAGTAGTTTTCAATGACAGGCAGTTGCATAAATGACAAGCCTTCAACTCCCTTTCAAATCTTTCATCGAGATGAGGAACACAGTTTCGATCTCAGAGAGTTTGTTTTGTGGCAACCATTTCACGATATCCTTCATGGGCTACTTCAGTAATCTATTGTTGCAGACTTTCCGCAATGACAATTCTAAAACCTCTCAGGATAATGCCTTCTTGTGTCACAGATAGTTCATCTTTGACATTTTTTAACTTCTGGTATCTTCTATCAGTGATAAGATGTCGAGTATTTTTGTTCCATGACTGATGTGTAATTATGTCTTTCAGTTTTAACATGTCACTATCTTGACGCATGGCAATGACAATTTGTTCCAATGAAACAGCAGCTGGTGTGTTTGATTTCACAGTGAAGTTTGCTCAGGCTTTAGCTGTCTTAGATGGGTTACCTTGTCACTGTACAGACACTTTGGAGAAGTAGTTTTCAAGGTTTTAATCTCACCTTGGAAGATGCTGAACTGTGTAGTTGTAATCCTGTAATCGTAGACCCCAATGTTCAATGCGTGGAGGCATCTTGGTCTTTGGATTGCCAAAGATGGTCAGCAATGCTTGATGATCTGTTACAGGTATGAAAGGTTTTCCATTTAGGACCACATCGAAATGTTTAAAAACCCCTACCACTGCTGGACATTCCTTTTCAGATTGTGAATAAGCATGATCAGTCTGGGACAAACTTTTGCTTGCATACAGTACAATATGACTTTGAGCATTTGGGTGTCCATTGTGCTGTGGAAGGATTGAGCCTAACCCGACCGGGCTGACGTCCAAAACAATTTTTGTTTTAGTTTTGGATCAAAATATGCCATTTCTGTAGCATTTTCAATAGCTTGTTTGAGTCTCACATTCATGTGACTGGTGAAATGACACATTCTTTTTCATCAACTCTCTCAATGGATCACTCACAGTGTCAAAGTTTTATATATATCTAGAACAATAACTGACCATGTCAAGGAATGGATGTAACATGAAAACATCTTATGGGGAACTGGCAGTTGACAACGATTGTAGTTTAGCTGGATCTGGTATCATGCCCCCATCAGAAAATATGTGGACAAATAATTGTAGCTTTGCCTTTTTGAATTCACATTTCTAAGCATTTAATGTTAAGCCTGCATCAATGAGTAAATGACGCACTTGCCCAAGAGCTTTATCGTGCTCCTTCTGTGTAGCTCCAAAAACGAATATGTCATCGCTATAGTTGACAGCATTCACAACAGGCTATATGATATGTCTAATGACATCTTGAAAAATCTCTGCAGCTGATGACACACTGAACCATAGTCTTTTGTATTGAAACAGGCCAATAGGTGTAGAAAAGGTTGCAATTACCTGCAATTCTCAGTCATCACCACCCCAGTCCATCACCACCCCAGGGTTTGTGCTCAGAGCTCCTCCAAAGTCCCTGGATTTTGCAACCTTGAATTCAAGGTTGGCAGGGAACTCTGGGAGCATCTGAGTGGCCAGTGCCAGCAGGTGACGTCAGAGCCCCATCGTGATAGGTTGTCACCCAGCTAGATGACCAATCCCCCTTTCAAGGCTATTTAGGTTCTCTCTCTTGGGTGGTTCCTCAAACCTGGATTGCAAGACTCCAGCAGGAATCCTCTGCATCCTCCACTTCGACTTCTCACCGAAAAAAACTGCATCTGGACTCTTCAGGACCCTACAAGTTGCAACAAAGAAGCAAGATGTCTTCTGCAGCATTGTATCTCCGGCTCTTTTCAGCAACTGCAACATTTCTGCAGTTGTGCATCCTCTGAGGACAGACCGTCTTCAACCTGCAGAAGAACAAAGTACTCTCCCTGCATGGATCCCCTCTTCTGCTGAGCTGCGTGGATCCTGCATCATGGGTGGTGGACTGAAGTGGTCCCAACGGTCCTCTCCTCCAACTGTCCAACTTTGGTGGGGGTAAGAGATTGCCTCCCCACGCAAAACAGTACCCCCTTGCACTGTGTTCTTTGCAGCTGCCAAGTCTTGTTGGAATCCTTTCTCCAGGATCTTCATGCCTCTTGAAGCTCTGGCCCCCAGCACTCTATCCTGCAATGCAAAGCTTCCTGAGTGGTTCTCCAGCGGCATAGGAGCCTTTGTTGTAGTGCTTTGTGGGCCTCTTCTGCAACTTTCCTTTCCCCATCCTGTGGGACTCCTGTGTGTGCTGCCTGGTCTTCTGTGGGCTCTCTGTGTTGCCGTTAGCCCCCTCTGACTTCCCCTCCAGGGTAGAGTCCACCTGGTCCTTTCTGGTCCCCGGCAGTGCCATTTTCTGTTACCCGCGAGCTTTGTGTATGCCAAGGCTTGTTAGCAGACTCCAACGACGCAAACTTGACTGCAATCTTCCATCTGACGTGGGACATCACTTGCATCCTTCAGGAACCCGTCTTCTTGGGTGCAGTGCTGAATTTTCTTCATCCCCAGTGGTTCACCTTTTGCACCTTCAATCAGGTTAGCAGGGGCTCCTGCTCTTCTTGGGCGCTTCTGTACTTCTTGGACATGGGCCCCTTCTTCAACAGGTCTTCTTGTCCAGGAATCCACTGTTGATGTCTTACAGTCTCTTCTTGGTCTTGCATTATTCCTCTTTACTTCTCTGTGTGTATTATGTGAAACTTACGGTGACTTACTCTTGTTTTCCTGGTATCTGGGGTGGGTTGTGGTACTTGCATTTGTGTGTTCCTATTACTCTCAGCTCCCCTCTACACACTACACTTGCCTAGGTGTGGGACCAACTTTTGCATTTCACATTCTTAGTATATAGTTTGTGCTCCCCCTAGGCCCATTTCTAACTATTGTGATTTTCACTAATTGCACTGTTTTCTAACTGTGTTTTTTATGCCTATTGCTGCATACTAGTGCATATAATGTGTGTATTACTTACCTCCTAAGGGAGTATAGTCTCTATGGTATTTTTGGTATTTGTGTCACCAAAATAAAGTACCTTTATTTTTGTAACACTGAGGGGGTCATTCCGACACTGTGCTTCCTGGGCTATTCTGACCGCGGCGGTAAAGCCGCGGTCAGAAAAGGGGAACCGGCGGTTTCCCGCCGGTTTTCCCCTGGCCCAGAGAATCCTCCATGGCGGCACTGCTTGCGCCATGGGGATTCCGACCCCCTTCCCGCCACCCTGTTTCTGGCGGTTCTTACCGCCAGGAACAGGATGGCGGGAACGGGTGTCGTGGTGCCCTGGGGGCCCCTGCACTGCCCATGCCACTGGCATGGGCAGTGCAGGGGCCCCCTAACAGGGCCCCACAAAGATTTTCACTGTCTGCTTAGCAGACAGTGAAAATCGCGACAGGTGCCACTGCACCCGTCGCACCCCTGCATTCGGAGCCGGCATCCTTGTTGCAGGGGCTTTCCCGCTGGGCCGGCGGGCGGGCTTTTGGCGGTCGCCCGCCGGCCCAGCGGGAAAGCCAGAATGGCCGCCGCGGTTTCCTGACTGCGGAGCGGTCATTCGGCGGTAACCGCCTGAGTGTTTTATTTCTGGTATAAGGTGTAAGTACCATAGGTACCCACCACACACCAAGCCAGCCTCCTACAGTCGGCCAGTCATTTTGTCTTCTCTCTGTGATGCACTTACTTTTTACTTTGCATTGCAAACCATTACAAAATGGTTCTGTTTGACGTAGCATTTGCAATGGCAGGATATTTTTCTTCATTTGAAAACGATAGTCCACATCTGAAACACAACTTCTTTTTCTGTGACAACAACACCTTGTATTCTTCAGCTCTGTGTCTCACCTTGCTTTTTATATTCATGACTGGCTCACTTTGGGCATTTCCGGCCTCCATGTCACCAGTTTGTTTATCTGCACGCACCATGAGAACTCACTCTAGAGTAATAGTTTCTCTCTGCATTCGTTGTCTGAAGGAATCTGATATTTAGACATCAAGAACTCAGAGACATATTGCTTCTTCGTCATTAAATTAATTGAATCTGCATTGTTTTATGAACATATCCAGTCTCTTTACAAATTTGTCAATGTTTTTTTCATCTCTTTGTCACTCTTGACTGAAAATGTACCTTTCATAATCTACATTTGGTGTTGGATTGAATTTAAGATCCAAGGCTTCTTTAATTTGCCAGTGACTTTCTCCACACCATAACCAACAAGATAATCCAGGTACTTGATGATATTTTTGTTATCAGGTTCTTCTAGTGCATCAATGAAATCATCAAATGTCTCTATCCTCTCACTAGAGAGAATGGCACTGAGGAAAGTCTTCCTTTTTGCCCTGGTCAATCACAAACCTTTTGGACAGACACTGGTGGTTACTGACTCTTGACTCTAACCTGGGTACTGCTAACCAGTCCCAGGGCCAGTGCTCGGTGTAAAGTGGATATGCAAGTTAGTCTAATTATAATTGCCAGTATCGACCTTCTTATAAGTCCCTAGTTTATGGTAGAACATGTAGGTTTCGAGATCCCAGAATAGGTACTGCACCCATATGTGCACTGCTGAGGTAATGAGTGTCATTTTAAAGGCAGACCTGCTTTGTTGGCTGCTTTTAAATTAAAGTTACCTTCAAATTTGACTTTTGAATTAAGGTACTTCCAAAGTTTTAAACTACCCAATTTTTACAAACAAGTCACCCGAAGGTGTGTCCTGGGTGCCCCCCACGGTTGGGTACAGTCTAATTATAAGCAGGTACCTTATAAAACATGTTTTATAAGCCCTGGTGAGGAAAAATAGCCAAATTCATGTTTTACCTCATTGTAGTGAACGGGTTCCATACTCAAAAATGGGGAGACTTTGGCCCATATTTATACTCTGTTTGCGCCGGATTTGCGGATTTGCGTCATTTTGTTTTATGCAACATCGGTACAAACTTAACTCCATATTTATACTTTGGCGCTAGACCAATCCAGCGCCAAAGTTATGGAGTCTGAGTCATTTTTTGTACGTGAAAACCTACCTTGCGCTAATGACATGAAAGGTAGGCGTTCCCGTTTTAAAAAATGACTCAAAGGCATGTGCGCCTTACTTATCCTCCGGCGTCAAAATGTCGCACAGGAGGAGGCGGGCCTTAAAACATGGCGCCCAGCCGGATTTGCGCCATTTTTTTTAACGCATGGGTCAGGGCAGGTGTTAAGTGACCTGTGGGCTCATTTCCATGGTGGGAGACCATGGAAGTAGTCCACAGGTGCCCTTCCCTGCACCCAGGGACACCCCCTGCTAGCCTCCCCCACCCCTAGAGGACACCCATGGATGGGGGGGCCATCCATGGTGAGTGCAGGTAAGTATATTATATATATATATTTTTAAGTGGCATGGGGGGCCTAACTTGGGCCCCCTTACATGCCACTGTGCCCAATGGCCATGCCCAGGGGACAGAAGTCCCCTGGGCATGGCCATTGGGCAGGGAGGCATGACTCCTGTCTTTGCTAAGACAGGAGTAATTTCTATGTGGGTTGTGTATCAAAAAAGGGCGCAAGTCAGGTTAGAGCCAATTTTTTGTACTCTGACCCGGCTTGCACAATACTTTGGCACACAACCCCCAGTCTTCCCTTGGCCTCCGCTGCCCGGTTAGAGTCATTTATTTTTACGCTAACCAGGCCGCAGCACCGGCTATGTCATTCCATAAATAAGGCGCCCGGCTGGCGCATTGGAATGGCATTAGCGGGTGGGAAACTTTTTGACACAAATCTGCCCAAGCGCTGATTTGCATCAAAAAGTATAAATATGGACCCTTATTTTTAATTAATAAAGTCTCACAATGAGTTAAATATTTTAAGGTTGGTATCAAACTGATCATTATAATAAATCCAACAACTTGTCATTGTTGAATTTAATATAACTAGTTCAGGGAAAGAGTTTAAACTCTACCTGACAGTTGCCAACTTCAGCTCTGTAGTGTCCTTCTCCGATTGGCCAGCCTCTGGCAGCCTGGCCAGGCTGCTTTGATGAGGTGTGAAGTGGAATAGGCTGAATACAAAGGAAGTGCCTGGGGGAGGAGATCTGCCTCAGCAGATGGTGAAACTGAATGGGGGGAGAGCACCCAAACTGGTTGATTAGATAAGGAGAGGGCAGGAAAGGGGTATGTTAATGAATTTTAGCCATACTAGTGGGTGGACTAAGCCAGATCCAGCATCCAAAATTCAGATTCTGCCATTTTGATTTTTTAAAGAATTTTGCTTTCTGGGATTGTTTTTTTTTGTTTTTTGCCACACTTCCCAGGAAGTGGTCATCCAAGATGGTGGTGGCCTGCCTGTGATTGGACAGTTGCCCCCCTCCTCAGCTTTCCACCACAGGAACAAGGATAAATATGGAAGAGCTGCATCCACACCTCAGATCCCTGCCTGGAACAAGACAAGAAGAAGAAGGACTGTCCTGCTGGACCCCTGACCTGTACCTGGACACTGAACTCTGAAGGACTGCACCAGCTGCACACTTGGGCTTCACCACAAAAAGGACTTTGCCTGGCTTCAACTGATTCAAGAAGGGACTCCCTGTTTGCTACAGGTAGTAAATAGCTAACCAGAGTCCCCTGAATCAAATCCTGAAGAAACTGACCAGATGACCACTGTCCAGTGGTCATTTTTCAGTTTGAACCAGGTGCATTCTGGGAGTTGGAGTCCTAACCCAAGAGAAGCAACTCAGAGCTTCTGGAACCTTGGGGTGAGCAGTGGACTCCTTAAGTACCTTCAAAGACCTTCTGGAAGAAGAGCAATAAGTTTGGAGAAGATTATAATACTTGAATACTCAATGAAGGGACCGACCCGCCCTCGTGTGTCAAGCCGGCTTACGTCAATCCAATGAAGTTGACTCGCTTGCTGTGGAGGATCGCCCGACGTCAAAGAGAAAAAGTTTCAAAAAATGACGAAGTCTAAATGTAAAAAGTGGGGACTTCCCATGCAGCATATCTGAGGAAGGCTCCAGGGATGTTGGATCCAATACTAACTCTGGCCTGGACAAAGATATCGATCCTGAAAAATTGTCTAAGTCTGAAGAAAGCATTCTTTGCCGAGATCTCCTGTGACGCATATTGAATAGGGCTTCAGGGAGGTCAGATCAGAATGGTGACTTCGTCCCAGTGAGAAAAATCTTCAAGAAAAAGACTAAGGCCCATATTTATACTTTTTTGCGCTGCGTTTGTGTAATTTTTTTACGCAAAAGTTATACAAATTTACAAAATATATCCAAAGGAAAATTTATGATCAAGGCCTCCTGCTTGCTGTAGAGAAGAGCTCTATTGCAGTTGGCCTCAAAGTTTGACTTTGCCCTGGTCGAGGTGAGATCAGGTATCCCGGGGGGTGCTTTTAGTTTCCTTCTGCTAAAAAACATTTATTCTTTAAAAAATCATATCTCCGGTTCCCCTTATCTGATTGTATTCATTCTGTTTTCAAATTAAAGTTAAAATATTTCCTAGTTTTTTTTAATTGTTTTTGTTTTTTAAGCAGTTTTCTGTGTTTTATTTTATTACTGTTTTGTGATATTTGAATGCTTTACATCCTTTGGACCAGACGGACGAAGGTCCGCAATTGCGAATCCCAAATACCGATTTCTACTGAATAGCTATTTGGGATTCACAAAATGCGATGTAACAAGGCAATCACAGATTTTTTTGCAATTACCAAAAAATGGGAATCGCAAATAAAGAGTACCAAATAGCGCTTCGGTTAAATAGAGAATGGGTTTTTGGAAATCTCAAACCGCGACTTCTGTGTTCTGGAGCAGCATGATGACATCACAACCAGGAAGTGAGTCAATGGATGTTGTTTCTAGAAGTCACAGCCACATGAGCAGGCACACACACCCAGCACAGTACCAGGGAGGCACTCAGGAGAGTCAGCCAGGACCATAATACACAATGGCCACTGATGGGAATGGCAAGGACACAGGAGGGAGAAAAAGAAAACTTAAATTCAGTGAGCAGGAATTGGAGGTGCTCATAGAAGAGTGGTCAGGAACCATGACCAGTTATTTGGCAAACACTCACTGCATATTCCAGAAAGTGAGAAGAGGAAATGTTAGACTGACATTCAGGCCAACATCAGCACAGTGGGTGTTGCACAGCGTACAATTGAGGAGATACTCAAGTGCTGGTACCACTTACAGTCACATGCCAAGGAGAGCGTAGCAAGCAGGCTAAAGGACACAAGCAGCACTGGTGGAGGGCCATCCACCCAGACACCGTCCACCTCCTTGGAGGACATGGTGGAGTCAACACTGCTGCCTGAAGCAGTTGGTGGTGTCACTGACATGGATACCTTAGGCACACCGAGCACCAGCAAAGGTAAGGGCAGTAATGAATTGAATCACCATATCTGCATGGACAAATATCCCTTAGATAATTGCAATGTCACCATGCATTGTGAAAAACCGTCCATGCCACATTTTCCATTCAACACAACAATGCCTTATGGGAGTAGAAGGCCATACCCCAAAAGTGCACCTACTACATAAATAGCAGTAGTATGCAAAACCAAACAGAGAGACACATCAGACAATTAGAGACATTATGCAGGGGAAAATCTTTACTAAAAATGTAGATGTGAAATGAGACATGGAAAAAGTACATCATGACTGACATGCTGTGAATTGTCGTTGAAAGTGTTCCTCCAACTGATGCAACAGATACTGAATCAGGGCAGAATGAGGAAAGCCAGCCACAGTCTGATACTGACATCATTGAGTCCACTATACCAGCACCAGCCAGACACTGGGCAAGAGTGGAACCCCTCCCTGAATTTACTCAGGACTCTGATGACTTCCAAGAAGATGTACACACACCACCTTCTGTTGGTAGATGCTCCCAAAGACATCAGTATGAAGGACAGCAAGCAAAAGCAGAAAAAATAGGGGAGATGGCTAATGCAATAAAGGAACTCTGCACTGTAATGCAGCAAGACAATGTCACCCACCATAGGTGCTGTCAGACCTGATAGCCTTGGGGTGGTCACCCCTAACTTTTTGCCTGCCTCCCTCCACCTTTTGGACACTGTTTTTGCTGGTTTTAGGACTCTGCACACTTTACCACTGCTAACCAGGGCTAAAGGGCATATGTGCTCTCCCTGGAAACATGGTGAGATTGATTCCTACCCAATTGGCTTATTTAATTTACTTGTAAGTCCCCAGTAAAGTGCACTACATATGCCCAGGGCCTGTATATTAAATGCTACTAGTGGGCCTGCAGCATGGATTGTGCCACCCACATAAGTAGTCCCTTAACCATGCCACAGGCCTGCCATTGCAAGGCCTATGTGTGCAGTTTCACTGCCAATTCGACTTTGCATTTAAAAGTGCTTACCAAGCCTTAAACTCCCCTTTTTCTACAAATAAGTCATCCCCCCCTAAGGTAGGCCCTAGGTAACCCATAGGGCAGGGGGCTATGTAGATAAAAATCAGGACATATACCTGTATAGTTTATATGTCCTGGTAGTGTAGAACTCCTAAGTTCGTTTTACACTGCTGTGAGGCCTGTTCCTTCCGTAGGCTAACATTAGAGCTACCCTCCTATACTGGTTGAGTGGTAGATTCTGATCTGAAAGAAGTAACAAGGTCATATTTAGTATGGCCAGAATGGTAGTACAAAAACCTGCTGACTGGCGAAGTTGGATTTAATATTACTATTTTAGAAATGCCACTTTTAGAAAGTGAGCATTTCTCTGCACTTAAATCCTTCTGTGCCTTACAATCCACGCCTGGATAGGTTAGTTGTCAGCCCCCTTGTGCATTTCACTCAGACAATCCCAAACACAGGATGCTCAGTCACACCTGCACACATCTTCATACTGAATGGGTCTTCCTGGGCTGGGAGTGGGAAGGGCCTGACACTTACATTTGAAAGGACAGTGGCCTTCCCTCACACAATGGACCACCAAATCCCCTATTGGGACCCTGGCAGACAGGATGGAACTGAAAGGGGACCTTGTGCACTTCTAAGCCACTCTTTGAAGTCTCCCCCACTTCAAAAGCACATTTGGGTATTTAAACAGGGCCTCTGACCCTACCAACTCAGACATTTCTGGACAAGATACCACTGGTGAAGAAAATCTGAACCAGACCCTGCAACCTGCCAAGAGGAACTGCCTGGCTGCCCAAATGACTCACCTGGCTGCTTCCTGCAAAGGACTGCCACCCTGCTGTTGCCCTGTTGTCTTGCTGCCCTCTGGCTCTGCTGAGAAGTGCTCTCCAAGGGCTTGGATAGAGCTTGCCTCCTGTTCCTTGAAGTCTCAGGGCCAAAAAGACTTCATCCTGCAAAGAACTCCTTGTGCAGCATGGATTCGACACACAGCCTGCCAGAAACAATGCACAGCCAGCATCGCGGTGGGAAAATCAGCGCACGCCGAACCAGGACAATACAGGCCAGCTCCCCGAGAGGAGATCGACGCAGCGCCAGCGTTCTGACTAGAACTTTGACACACGGCCCACTGGATTGATGCATAGCTGAGCCAGAACAATGCAGCCTGACTTCCTGTGAGAAGAATCAACGCAGCTCCTGCCGTGTGACAGAAATTTCCCTGCCTCGCCCACCAGATTGACGAAGCTCCTGTGACTTCGTCCTACACTCTCAGGATTTCTCTTCATCGTCCCCGGGGCATCCAAATAACCCGCAACCCGAAGAGGATCCAAGTCTTTGAGCTGGAAATCGACGCAAGGCCCTGACTGTGTGGAAAAATATCGTTGCATCGTCTGTGTGCCCCCAGAGAAACTGACACACACCTCCCAGTTTTCCACGTATCTCTTCCTCCATGGCCCCTTGCAGAGAATTTAGACGCAAATCAGATACTTTGGCCCATATTTATACTTTTTGACGCAAAACTGCACCACCGCAGTTTTGCGTCAAAAAAATTTGCGCCGGCTAACGCCATTCTGAAGCGCCATGCGGGCGCCGTATTTATTGAATGAAGTTAGCCGGCGTTAGCCGCCGGCGCTGTCTGGTGTGCGTTAAAAAAAACGAAGTACACCAGGCAGCGCCGGCGTAGGGGGAAAATGGCGTATGGGCGTCCACAAATGGTGCAAGTCAGGCTGAGGCAAAAAAATCGCCACAACCCGATTTGCGCCATTTTTTTACCACGCCCATCCCCCATTGAAATGACTCCTGTCTTAGCAAAGACAGGAGTCATGCCCCCTTGCCCAATGGCCATGCCCAGGGGACTTCTGTCCCCTGGGCATGGTCATTGGGCATAGTGGCATGTAGGGGGGCACAAATCAGGCCCCCTATGCCACAAAAAAAAAAAAACTTACCTGGACTTACCTTAATGTCCCTGGGGTGGGTCCCTCCATCCTTGGGTGTCCTCCTGGGGTGGGCAAGGGTGGCAGGGGGTGTCCCTGGGGGCAGGGGAGGGCACCTCTGGGCTCATTCTGAGCCCACAGGTCCCTTAACGCCTGCCCTGACCCAGGCGCTAAAATCCGGCGCAAATGCAGGTTTTTTAGACGTCATTTTTGCCCGGGAGTATAAATCCGACGCAATAGCATCGGAGTCATTTTTTAAGACGGGAACGCCTACCTTGCATATCATTAACGCAAGGAAGGTGTTCACGCAAAAAAATGACGCTAACTCCATGAACTTTGGCGCTAGATGTGTCTAACGCCAAAGTATAAATATTGAGTTAGTTTTGCGTCGAAGTTGCGTCGAAAAAAACGACGCAAATTCGGCGCAAACGGAGTATAAATATGCCCCTTTGCGCTTGGAAGAGACACTTATTGCTTTTCAGAACTTAAGACTATTTTTATCATTCTCTAAAGTGATATTTCAACATCTACTTATCAAATCTTGATTGTTTTGACCTGCATTTAACCAGATAAATATTCTATATTTTTCTAACCACTGTGTGGTGTATTTCTGTGGTGTTATACTGTGTTATTGCATGATTTCTTGCACAAATACTTTGCACATTGCCAAGTTAAGCCTGACTGCTCAGTGCCAAGCTACCAGAGGGTGGGCACAGGATAATTTGGATTGTGTGTGACTTACCTTGACTCGAGTGAGGGTCCTTGCTTAGACAGGGGGTACCTGCCAACCAAAGACCCCATTTCTAATATGCACAGTCACCAATTGATGGGTAGGTTGGATGGGTTCAGCAGATTTGTTAATTGCCTCACTAATGCAACTGCTTTGCTGTCACAACGTATTGTGAGCATGCAAGTGGAAATGGCACATTGCAGTGGAGACACTGCACGATGATTGGTGCAAGTCCTCCGCACCCTCCGCAGGATCTACAAGTGGATCCCGACCGCTACCAGGAAGACAGTGACCCACGCCCGCGACAGCAGCAGATTGGACTACGGCAACGCACTCTATGCAGGAATCCCAGCAAAACACCTCCAACGACTTCAACGCATCCATAACGCCTCAGCCCGACTCATCACCAGCGCACCCCGCCACAGCCACATCACCCCACACCTCAAAGAGCTCCACTGGCTTCCCGTCGACAAGAGGGTCACCTTCAAGCTCCTCACCCACGCACACAAAGCACTACACAACGCCGGCCCCACCTACCTCAACAACAGACTCAATTTCTACACGCCGACCCGCCATCTGCGATCCGCGAGCCTCACCCTCGCCACCGTCCCCCGCATCCAACGAACCACCTCCGGCGGCAGATCCTTCTCCTACCTCGCTGCCAAGACCTGGAACACGCTCCCTACCTACCTCCGACAGACCCAAGACCTACTCGCCTTCAGAAGACTCCTCAAGACCTGGCTCTTCGAGCAGTCACCCACCCCCCCCCAGCGCCTTGGAACCCTAACGGGTAAGTAGCGCGCTTTTATAAATGTCTGTGATTGATTGAGTTACCAATGCACTGGAGACATTGCAGACAGCCCAGAATGCTGCAAACAGCGAGATGGGTGGTGAGTATACTGTGGAGCTCTCTAGCCTCAGTTTTGTCACAGTCCCTGTAATGGATCCTAGGTGTCACAGTTCCAGGCACATTATTGTCTCAGAATCTTCAAAAAGAGGTGCCGCTGAGCCCACTGAGCATTCTAGAGGAGTGTGTGTATGTAAAAAGTAATGTGGACATGTGCTGGCCTTTGCATAGTCTGTGTCAATGCATTGATACCATGCTGTTAATGGTATGACTTTGTAATTGGGTACAGATTGTGCTTTTAGACTATGTATGTCCTATGCCCACATAACTGACCTGAAGTTAAGGCAATAAATGTGATGCGTGTTGCAAAAAATTGAACAAGACGTGGTGCTGTCATTACTTACATCAGAAATAGTTGCACGTAATCTCAGCACGTCTTTGCCTGCGGTCTGTTGTTCTGGCTCTGACTGCTGGGTGAAGGGGTGGCAAGGGGTAGTCATCCTCATCTGAGTCTGTATCTGTGGGCTCCACTTGTATGCCTCTTGTCGTAGTGATTTTATGCAACACAGCACATGTGGCCCCAATCTTACAGGTGGTTTCCAGACTGCATTGTCGTGCGACCCCACTTTTATGCAGGCACCGGAAGTGACTCTTCAGCAGGCCAAAGGTCCTTTTAATTACACTTCGCATCAATCTATGTACTGCATTGTATCGCCGTTCACTTGGCGTGGCTTCATTGAGGTATGGTGTTAGGATGAAGGACTGCACTGTCTTCTACAATGACAGGAGTGTAAAATTAGTTATTGTTATCTGTGGCGTCACTTATATGATTTGTTGCATTGTTCTCTGTAACATTACCAAGTAGGTATCCTTCTCCAAACTCTCTAGCAAGAATCCTTGTGTACATTCCACTATGTCTAAAGATAGACAAATCATGTGTGTTACCAGGGCATCTGGCCACTAAATCAGTAATGATATGGGAAGCATTGCAAATGACCTGTGGAATAGCTATTTTTTCTATTCTTGTATATGTACTCAGTTTCAGATGTTGGACAGATTGCCAAATGTGTCCCATCAATGCAGCCAATGACATGAGGAAATTGGGCTACCTGGTAGAAATTCAAATTATTTAGCTGCAAGTCCTGTGGGATGCTGGGGAATTTGATGTGCAGATTAATTTGTGTTAAAATTGCATTGAGGAATGCATTGAAAAAGCGTGAGAGTGCACCCACCTCCGCCTGCTGCTATGATCCCCTGATAGTTCCTGAGGTTAAGAGGTGGAGGGAGCATAATACCTGCACATGCGTGGGTATGGCATCGGTTCTATGTGTGTGTGTGGCTGCAGTTGCTGTTGTATGGCATCGGTTCTATGTGTGTGTGTGGCTGCAGTTGCTGTTGTAAATATGCTGTTAGGTCCAGTATAATGGCAGAGTTCAACATATACTGATCAAATATGTCCTCCTCTGTCTGATCAAAGAGAGAAATGCACACTCTGAAAATGCGCTCTTGTCCCCTCCTCCCTCTCCTCAAACCTGCCAGGATCCTCATCCTACTCGCTATGATGTAGAGTGCAGCCATTGTTGAAAAGGGTTGATGCACTCCGGGCCTCTTTTTATAGGTTTTACCTGATTACCACCTGATTTGAGTTGGTGGTAAATTGCACATGCAAAATCCCTGTTTTGCTACCATTCCCAATTTGCGAATGGTTCATACATTTATTTTGTGATTCCTTATTGCGATTTGCAGTTTGTGATTCACAAAATAGAGTTGTAATTTTAGGGAATCACTATTTTAATGATTCCTTAAAATTTCACTGCAAATGCCTTTCAAAAAGGGCTATTTTGCATTCGCAAATGGTGGAATTTTGTCATTCACACTGTTTGAGAAGGCAAAAAAGTTTGATACATCTGTTGATTTGTCTACTAGGTTAATCTTTGTTGCTCATTGCCAAGCTACCAAGGGTTGAGCTGGGGTTAATTCAGTGAGACCGAACTGAAACTAGTGGGGGTTAGTGGCCTATTGCTAAGTGTAGGTACTTACCTGCCCTTACCAATAATCCACTTTCCAACACACTGTGAAGGTGAAGCTCGCTCTGACTCCATCTGGCGGTCTTGGTGAATTTGCTCATGCACACCTTCTCTGAGGCCTTGTGATGTACTGGCCTCTGGGAAGTCCTGGACTGTCTGTCGAACGGTGACCTCTTCCTTGGTCTCCATTGGAGCCCTTCACTTTCTGGAGTCTTCCATAGTTGCACAGCTTCGGTGGTGTTCCACTTTAGGTATAGGACAGCTCAGTAAGCACAACCCCTATGTTTTTTTTTGGGTCTCCTTGCCAGCCGTTAAGGTCCTAGAGCTCTTCTTCCTGTGGCTCAGGTAAGTGTAACTACAACATGCTTTGTTACCAACGGTTCTGCCAGCTACCTCTCTTTTCTGTATCTGTTTGGGGCTGCCTTTGGCATTATTACTTTGTGCACTGTAAAGCTATATATAGCGGAGTATCACAGTACCTTTCAGTAAGGCCTTGCTTGTATTTACTTGGCTAATGTTGCTTAGACTTCTCAGTGAAGCTTTCATTATCTTCAAATGCTTCACACCTGCTGGAGTTGCACTTTGACTACATACGCCAAACGCTGATTCTGCACCTCAATGAAGGTGTGGAAGCTCCTTAAAATATAGAGACACAGACAGAGTCAAGTTCAAGTGCAATATAATTGTGATCATAGAGCCATGTGTCCTTGAACAACATGACAAGTTTGGAGAAGTTCCATCAGATCTTTCATACATGTAATCCACAAAGGCGTGAAAATATATTAACCAACTAAAATTCTAACCAATCACAGTATAACAACATTTCATGATGACAGCATGATACAAGATGATCACAAGCATGACTTTCACATTACTCAAATGGATGGGACTTTCAAAGGCATCAACAAAACAATTTCTTCACAACCCCTGTTCAGACCTATGTGGACATCCAGACGTCTGTCTGTTGCTGGGCAAATGAACTAATGCATGTCACGTGAGGTATTTCTTTTAAGCAAGCCTTGCATTACAAGCTATCTGCCAGGGTACATTAGTTTAAAGGTCATCCAAACATTTGCATACATTTTGCAGGACTGTTCATCATTAAGTATCAAAGACTGGGGACAGGCCTGTGGAAATACAAAATGGGTTCTTTAGCCAGTTTCCACAAAGGCACATGTGGCATGCACAAGCAGTTTGCTAGGACCACAGCAAACTCCCTAGGAGAGCACTGTAGATCTGCGGGGTATTTGTACCCTATCTCATTGTCAGTTGTAGCCACGCGTAACTAACCGCGAACACAACATTTTCAACCTGCACTCACTTCACCATGTTCTAACACTCACGTCATCACTCTATGGAGTCTTTCAAGAGCCAAAATGGGTCTGTCATTCACACTCATATGACTCTACAGGACAGATCCAAGCTGAAGTTCTACAGCCTGATCTATCTCCTGGATTCCTTGGCTAAATTGATGGGTAGGTTTCTCCTGGAGAGATTACAGCAATGGGCAGCCTAGAACTCCATTCTTTTGGAGGCACAGTATGGATTCAGGAAGGGGTTAGGGACAGTGGAGCAGTGCGTCAATGTAGTCATGCTCATCGGGTAATATACTAGGGTTATGCCAGGGTCCCTATCTTTATGTTTTGCCAACCTAAGCAGCGCTTTTGATTTGGGTGATCACTTGATTCTTTGGCTTACATTGCGTTTGCTTGGGGCCCCTGAAAATATTGTCCTTTTTATTTTGTCCAGGCTTTTTGAAAATCTGTCTGCCAAGGTCCACTATGGCCCCAATGGGGAATGTACTCCATCATTTAAGATTAAGAGGGGAATTACACATGGTTGCGTCTTGGCATCTTTCTTGTTTACTCTTTTTATTATTTGGGTTAATGATGTTCTTAGGGCTCTGTGGCCTGACACGACCGTTGTCACCAGACATTCAGTTCCTGTGTTGTATGCCAATGACCCTGTGCTGATGTCAAGGGTTTCTGTCGGCCCACAGAAACTGATGGACACATTCACTTATTTTATAGAGGCCAGAAAAATGAAGATTAACAACACTAAAGCACTTACGATGTCATGTGGGCTGGCCCTTCTATACTAGGGGCTCTCCAAATTGAGAAGGTCAACTCCACATTTTATTTGGGAATAGCCAGTAGTGGCTCATGGTCCTAACATATACTCATATACTAAATGCCCGATCAAAAATGATGTCCTGTTTATGAAATAATTAATATATATATATATATATATATATATATATATATATATATATATAAGGTAAGAGCATTGTCAGCTGCTATGTACGGTGGAGGCCAATGGGGCTATACACCTTGTGGTCCTCTCCAGGTTGAGGAGAATGTCTTTCTAGGCATCGTTGTGTACTCCTCCCTCCATACCATCATTTATTTTTCATAAGGAAGTAGGGCTTTGAGAACCTTCTTTAGTTGAAGCCTATATTACTTTGGAATTCCATCAGAGCAAAAGCTGAAACAGTTTTTACAAACTCAAACATCTTGGATTGTCTGGCAATAGGCCATGCTTTTCATATCCCCTGGCTTTCTTACATCAGTGACACTTTTAGATCACTCTTTGGTCTCCCTATGTCCCATAATCCACACAGTATGCTTATCTTCAATAAGAACAACCTTAAGGCCTTTTTGCTAAGTGCTAGATCATAAAACAGAGCCCTTGTTGAGTTAAAGAAACCTACTGTTGCTTCTTATATGTCAAATACTTTCCCAAAAGGGTTACTAACCATATTTGTCTTAGGTGACTAGTACCCAACACAGCCTCATTTTGAGTAGGCTGCGGGTGGGCATAGTATATTTTCTTGTCGCCTTCTCCACCAGGAAACAACAGCCTAAGGAAACGGTCACATGCCAATATAATGGAATTTTGAAGAAGATTGCTCAGCGCTTCATCTTATTCCATAGCTTTCATTATGGCCCCAAAAAATAGTACTTGACACTGTTCTTTCTTGCACATAATGTTAGAGATTATAATGCTGCTTGCCATATCCGTGTGCACTGGAGGATTCGTTTCTTCTTACATTTGGGGCACAATTCGAATGAGGAAAAGTATTTTATTCTCACTTGTAGTACGAGGATGGATCTGGGATTTCTAACTGTAAAGTCCCTGATATTGAATATTGTAAATCTGTTATTAAACATTTAATTATTATTTATTGTTGCATTTTATTCTCTGTACTTTTATGGTCATTTTTGATTGTGCCAAATAAAGACTTTGAATCGAATTGGCAAAAGCAAGAAAATGCCATAATTCTAAAAGTGTAATTTTCAGAATTGCAATTTAAAATCAGACTTCATCATAAGTTAGGACTTTCAATTGTGATTCTGGAGACACCAAATTTGAAGGGGATATATCTTACCATTTGGAAATCACACTTATAAATGTAGTTAGGCAACTCCATCGTTATCCTATGAAGAACAAGTGGAAAACAAATTCCACTTGTTATCCATTGTAGTGGAAAACAAATTGATATTTTTTAAAAACATTTTTTAGTATTTTTGGAGAAGAAAAAAGAAAAAAGGGGAACTCAGGAAAGGAAACAGGAGGCAGAATATATTCAACGTCGAGCAAAAAATAAAAACAAGGCTTACTTAAGAAATAAATCCAAAAGGGCCATGAAATGGGTCAACAACTCAAATACAATTTCATTATTCATACTGAAAAGTAAAGGTAGAGTGGAGAAATGTGGTAAAAGGAACAAAGGTTTAAACAGTCTTAACACCCATGTCCTAGGTATCAGCAGTGACCATCATTCAGAGACAACCAGAATCCCAAATCTCACTCAATGTACTCCCCTGAGGGTCATTCAATATCAATTGTATTTCCAACATGCTGATGTAAAAAAAAATCCTGCCACCAAATGCAGGGATCAGAAGGCTCAGAAGAGTGCCAAAAACATGTCAACCCAGTCTGGCCAAGGAGATTGCAAAAAAATATATGCCCACTAACTGAGGACGAATAGCCAGTGAATATCACAGCCTAATCAGCTTTGAGTCTGCTGCAGGCTGAAAATGAGATGTAACACACATCTTACCACAAACAAATTCCCAAAACAAATGCAGAGTAGGGATATATCTTACCATTTGGAAATTACACTTATAAATGTAGTTAGGCAACTCCATCGTTATCCCATGGAGAACAAGTGGAAAACAAATTCCACTTGTTATCCATTGTAGTGGAAAACAAATTGATATTTTTTTAAAACATTTTTTAGTATTTTTGGAGAAGAAAAAAGAAAAAAGGGGAATTCAGGAAAGGAAACAGGAGGCAGAATATATTCAATGTCGAGCAAAAAATAAAAACAAGGCTTACTTAAGAAATAAATCCAAAAGGGCCATGAAATGGGTCAACAACTCAAATGCAATTTCATTATTCGTACTGAAAAGTAAAGGTAGAGTGGAGAAATGTGGTAAAAGCAACAAAGGTTTAAACTGTCTTAACACCCATGTCCTAGGTATCAGCAGTGACCATCATTCAGAGCCAACCATCATCCCAAATCTCACTCAATGTACTCCCCTGAGGGTCATTCACTATCAATTGTATTTCCAACATGCTGATGTTAAAAAAAATCCTGCCACCAAATGCAGGGATCAGAAGGCTCAGAAGAGTGCCAAAAACATATCAACCCAGTCTGGCCAAGGAGATTGCAAAAAAAAATATATGCCCACTAACTGAGGACGAATAGCCAGTGAATATCACAGCATAATCAGCTTTGAGTCTGCTGCAGGCTGAAAATGAGATATAACACACATCTTACCACAAACAAATTCCCAAAACAAATGCAGAGTAGGGATATATCCTACCATTTGGAAATTACACTTATAAATGTAGTTAGGCAACTCCATCGTTATCCTATGGAGAACAAGTGGAAAACAAATTCCACTTGTTATCCATTGTAGTGGAAAACAAATTGATATTTTTTTAAAAACATTTTTTAGTATTTTTGGAGAAGAAAAAAGAAAAAAGGGGAATTCAGGAAAGGAAACAGGAGGCAGAATATATTCAATGTCGAGCAAAAAATAAAAACAAGGCTTACTTAAGAAATAAATCCAAAAGGGCCATGAAATGGGTCAACAACTCAAATACAATTTTATTATTCGTACTGAAAAGTAAAGGTAGAGTGGAGAAATGTGGTAAAAGGAACAAAGGTTTAAACAGTCTTAACACCCAGGTCCTAGGTATCAGCGGTGACCATCATTCAGAGCCAACCAGCATCCCTAATCTCACTCAATGTACTCTCCTGAGGGTCATTCACTATCAATTGTATTTCCAACATGCTGATGTTAAAAAAAATCCTGCCACCAAATGCAGGGATCAGAAAGCTCAGAAGAGTTCCAAAAACATGTCAACCCAGTCTGGCCAAGGAGATTGCAAAAAACTATATGCCCACTTACTGAGGACGAATAGCCAGTGAATATCACAGCATAATCAGCTTTGAGTCTGCTGCAGGCTGAAAATGAGATATAACACACATCTTACCACAAACAAATTCCCAAAACAAATACAGAGTAGGGATATATCCTACCATTTGGAAATTACACTTTTAAATGTAGTTAGGCAACTCCATCGTTATCCTATGGAGAACAAGTGGAAAACAAATTCCACTTGCTATCCATTGTAGTGGAAAACAAATTGATAATTTTTTTAAAACATTTTTTAGTATTTTTGGAGACGAAAAAAGAAAAAAGGGAAATTCAGGAAAGGAAACAGGAGGCAGAATATATTCAATGTCGAGCAAAAAATAAAAACAAGGCTTACTTAAGAAATAAATCCAAAAGGGCCATGAAATGGGTCAACAACTCAAATACAATTTCATTATTCATATTGAAAAGTAAAGGTCGAGTGGAGAAATGTGGTAAAAGGAACAAAGGTTTAAACAGTCTTAACACCCATGTCCTATGTATCAGCAGTGACCATCATTCAGAGCCAACCAGAATCCCAAATCTCACTCAATGTACTCCCCTGAGGGTCATTCACTATCAATTGTATTTCCAACATGCTGATGTTAAAAAAATTCCTGCCACCAAATGCAGGGATCAGAAGGCTCAGAAGAGTGCCAAAAACAAGTCAACCCAGTCTGGCCAAGGAGATTGCAAAAAAATATATGCCCACTAACTGAGGAGGAATAGCCAGTGAATATCACAGCATAATCGGCTTTGAGTCTGCTGCAGGCTGAAAATGAGATATAACACACATGTTACTACAAACAAATTCCCAAAACAAATTCAGAGTAGGGCAAAATGCAAATACTTGAACCCCATTATTCACCTCAAGGCCAAAAAGAAAACAGCAGCCCTCCAACCATATCGTCATAGCAAAGAGGCTGTGAGGAGTATAGTACAGTTTGTTGATACATTTGAAATGATGCACCTTGATATGATACACATTTAGAATCGAATAGGCCAAGATATTGCTATGCTGCAAGTCGCCATTCCTCACTTCTCTATTGAGGATTTGACTCCACTTATTCGACTTAGGTGAAACAATTCGACCGAGTGGTCCTAAGAGAAGAAATATTAACTTATAGACCATCCCAATATCCCTTTCTAATGGAGCTTTTATTACAATCTCCAATAGAGAGTTATCAGAATATCTTAACTCATTGTCCTTAATCAAGAGATAAAATGTCGTAGCTGCAGACATCTATAAAAGCAGGTATAAGGAAGAGAGAACTGTTGCCGTAGGTTCTCAAAAGAAAGAAACACTTCACCCTCAAACAGTAGTCCTAAGATAGAAAGATTAGCCCTCTCCCAGATTTCTGGAAATCTGTCATGGGCACAAGAGGGTAGGTTAGGGATATAACCTATATGTGTAAACTTGTTAAACAAGGTAATACCACAAAGAATGTGCTTAACAGAACCCGAAATTAAATGGAAAATGTTTAAGGACTTGAAACAAGTTCTCTTAAAGTACAATGTGTTCACAATGCCAACCCTAGGGCCAATTGATTCACCCAAAGTTAGATAATCAGTAAACATATGCCCTTGTTCCCACACCACCCACTCCAAGACCAGATGAAGTCATGAGAAAAATGAGACCAAATAGTAGATCCGCAATACAGGAAGTGCAACCCCCATCCTCCTTGAGTTGTTCTAAAAAACTGTTTCTTGCAGCGGGCTTCCTATAACACCATAAAAACCTCTGCCAAAAAGCCTGGAGAAAAAAATCACTGGAAGAGAAATAGGAATTCAGTGACAAAGAGGAATGCATCAAGAAAGAGAGCTACTGTGGAAGAATAATCATCCTAATAAAATTACAATGGCCAATCAGGCCCAAATGAAGATGCTTCCATTTAGTAAATACATTAACAAAATGTTCATAAAGCTTCCAGTAGTAGCTCTGCACAATTTCCATGATATGGACAGATAAGGCTACCCGTAAATACACCACCTACCGTACCCATCTGTAATCCTGATCAGGGGGAGTAACATTAGACAAAACCTGAGTCTTATTGGAATTCAGCTTACAACCAGAGACTTCCCCAAATTGTTGAGTCCCTACTATAACTGCACGTAAGCCAGTGATTGGGGTGGGAGGTAGGAGTGCAATGTAGATAACATAAGCTGGGACTTTAACTTCATGCTGATACATTTTCAGGGGCATAGTCTCTTGAGACTTTAAGTGATTGAATAAAAGGCTCTATATATAGAAGAAATAGCTGGGGAGTGAGAGAGCACCCATACCTGATGCCACAAGAGATGGAAATTTCAGCTGAGAATGAAGCAGACTAGCAAATCCATGCTTTAATGACAAACAAATTCTAAAGATAAAGACAGAGCCTAAACCTGCAGTCTCCATTAACCCCCGCAAAGGAAGGGCCAGGAGCCCAGTCAAAGGCATTCTCGGCATCTAGAAATATCATGCCCAAGGGCACTCCTCCAAAGGAGGCCACCTCCAAGGCTGTAATTGCTGTGTTCATGTGAGATGTAGTACCACAGCCTGGAATAAAGCCATGCTGATTCAGATCAACCCTCTGAGATAATTATGGAATGTCGATTGGCGAGGACACATGGGTAAATCTAAGAATCAGTGTTGATTAGGGATATTGGATGAGATGATCCACAAAGCGTGGGATATTTCCCTTTTGTTGGAAAGATAACAATATGGGCCCCCACCCCAAGGCTCAGGAACTCGATAAACAACTCAAAGGAGTTAAACAGGTCCCGGAGCACTGGAGCCAGGACCTGCGAAAAGATGCCATGAAACTCTAACTCAATCTATTCAAGACCGGAGGCCTTCTGTTTAGCAAGGGAGGCAATAGCGTTTTTCACCTCCAAAAGAGTTATAGGTGCTTCTAATTTTGCACGCTGACTGTGGTTCACCTTATAATGGAAGATATCTTCAGCGGAGGAGGAACAGTCATCAAGATAATGGTCTTGAAATAACTATTTAAAGATATCTCTGATAGCTGCAAGATGGACCATGTGCTCCCCATTCTCACCCCTCGTCTGCTGGATGGTGTTAAAACTAGAGCTACCCAATTGTGTGTTGTAAGTTTCTGCCACTTTTGCATCAAAAACTGGCACAAATGCGGTGCAAAAAAAGTATAAATATGGGACTGAGTGTGACAGACTTCTATAAAAGCTGCTCAACCCAAAACCCGTCCTGTGTGCCAATGCTATAACATTAACTCGAATTCTACCAAATTACGGCCCTCATTACAACCCTGGCAGTTGGTGTTAAAGCGGCGGTAATACCGGCAACAGGCCGGCTGAAAAAAAAATTAAATCACGACCATGGCGGAAACCGCCAACATAGACAGCCACTTTAACACTCTGACCGCCACGGCGGTAGAAACAAACACTGCACGGTCACTGCCAACAGACAGGCGGAAGACAAAGTACCGTCCACTGTATTTCAAGACGCCTATCGGCCACCTTTTCCCAGGCGGAACCAACGCGATCAAAAGCACGGCGGAAACAGTACACAGAAGGGAAAACACTCACCTCTCGACACCCAATGAGGAACCAGGACGCCATGGAGCCTGAAATACACGTCCTGCCCATGCTGGTGTATCTTCTCATCTACCAGGAGTACGAACGGCAGCGGCGACGACCACAATGAGTACTGCACCTACAACACAGGGGAGGAGGAAGAGAGTGACACACATACACCCAACACGCAACACCCCCACCCCCACCCTCACCCTCACCCACAGCAACATACATACAAATACATGCAGCAACATTACATATACACCCACTCACCTCCTGGAAGAACGCAAGCACAAAAGGAAATGCTTGTAACCAGTGTAATCATGAAAAAGCTGATAGTTAAAAATAAAAAAATCAGTATATACAAACATGTACACCAACTACACAAGTCCGGCTATTGTACCAATTATTGTCTGTGGACCACTGGGCCCAAAATGCATGGGCGAAGACCTCACTAGATACCTAGGGGGAGGGGGGCACCTCAGCCAGATGATTGCACAGCGCCACTGCTGCACGAGGGGGCTCCATGCCCATTGCTGTATCCTGGGGAGTGCCAAGCCACAGTCTCTCAAGTCTTTCCAGTGGGTGGTTTGCCCACTGCTGTATCCTGGGGAATGCAAAGCCACAGTCTCTCAAGTCTTTCCACTGGTTGGTTTGCCCACTGCTGTATCCTGGGGAGTGCAAAGCCACAGTCTCTCAAGTGGATGCCTTTCTCCACTGGTTCTGGCGGGGGCTTTGTGCCCAGAGTGCTTCATCCTGTCAAGGACTGAGGTAGTGGATGTGATTCTCCACTGGTTCTGGAGGGGGCTTGGTGCCCAGAGTGCTTCATCCTGCCAAGGACTGAGGTAGTGGATATATCTCTCCACTAGTTCTAGAAGGGGCTTGGTGCCCAGAGTGCTTCATCCTGCCAAGGACTGAGGTAGTGGATATGATTCTCCACTGGTTCTGGAGGGGGCTTGGTGCCAAGAGTGCTTCATTCTGCCAAGGACTGAGGTAGTGGATGTGATTCTCCACTGGTTCTGGAAGGGGCTTGGTGCCCAGAGTGCTTCATACTGCCAAGGACTGAGGTAGTGGATGTATCTCTCCACTGGTTCTGGAGGGGGCTTGGTGCCCAAAGTGCTCCACGTGCAGTGTGGCCGGTACAATTCCCTCACCTGGGTGTGTGTGCCACGAGATTGGCGAGGTACAGGTAGCATGGTATGCCATGGAGGCAGAGACATACCCCACACTGCTGCGGCTTCACCTTACACCTGCAGGTGCAAACAGTGATGGAAGTCATGCCTCATGGAAGCTGCCTAGGGTCCAGCAACTCTCCTCCAGCCTCAGATGACTGACGACTGGGGATGGTAGACATGTCAGCAGTGGTGCCTCTAACTGAGTACGTCGCGGGGCGGGTGGCGGTGCTTGCGGCTGTGTCCGTGGTGGTGGAACTTGCGGCGGTGTCTGTGGTGGCCGTTCTGGTGGCGGTGCATGGGTCAGCACCTGCCGAGGGACACCGCAGGACGTCTCCTGCCAGCCTCGACGGCTGCCCACTGGGGAAGAGGCTGGGGACTGTCGCTGAGGCTGTAGACGTGCCAGTGGCAGTGCAGGTGGTGGTGCAGGTGGCGGTTGTGGTGGTGGGGCAGCTAGTGGTGGTCGACGCCATACAGGTTGGTGTGGTCATGGACAGAAGTTGTGACACTGGTCCCTCAGTTGGTGCCACCATGCCCTCTCTTGACCTGCTCTTCTGCTTTTGGCCCTTCCCCACCTTTGATGGTGCCTCAGTTGTCTTGCCACTATCCCCTTTTATTTTTGCTGAGCCCTTGGTGGCTGGTAGTTTCGGCTTCTCCCTCCCGGATGTGGGCACCTTTTTCACCTTGGCAGGTGGCCGACTGTCCTTGCCCTCACTACGTGGCACACTGGCAGCCCTGATGGGTGGCACACTCGATGACCCCATAGTTGCTGGCACCACTGTGCGTGGGGATTTGGTGGCTGAGGTGCTGGACTGGGACCTGGAAACCCTGGCCCTAGGGAAAGGACGGGGGGAGGTGAAGGGAAGAGGTCAAAGTTTGCCAGGAAAAGTTTTTTAGACACACTGGGATGGGAAGATGGAAGGGGTTTGGGAATGGAGGAAGAGGTAGTGGTTGTAGGAGGTGTACGTCTGCTGAATTTGGGTGAAGGTGAATGGGCCGGAGGCTGTTGTGCCTGCGTTTGTGTACTGTGGGAGGAGGGCTCACAGACACACTGGGAGAGGACACAGCGGATGTGTGAATGGTAGTGGGGGTGGTGAGTGCACGTGAGCGGTGTGTGGTGATGGGCGTGCCGGTGATGGAGGTAGTGGCTGAGGATGTAGTGCATGCAGGTGTGAGTGGAGACAAGACAGGGAGGGAGGAGGAGGACGTGGAGGAGGGGGACACAGTGGAGGCAGTGGATGATGGTGTGTCTGCATGGGGATGGTGCTTGTGTGAGTGCCTGTGGGATGTGTGGTGCTTATATTTGCCTGAGCCACTCTTGTGTGTTGATGTGTGTGCATGCTGGTCTGATGGTGCACTTGGGATAGGCTGAGGTACAGGGGATTGGATCTGGGTGGAGGAAGTTGGAGGGGGAGGCTGGGCACAGGGACAATGGCTGCCATCAGTGCTGAGGCCAGAGCCTGAAATGCTCTCTGTTGGGCCACCTGCCCATAATGAATGCCCTTCAAGTATGCATTTGTTTGTTGCAGATGCTTCTCAACACCCTGGATGGCATTCACAATGGTAGATTGCCCAAGAGTGAGGGATCTCAGTAGGTCAATAGCCTCCTCACTGAGGGCAGCAGGGCTGACTGGGGCAGGGCCTGAGGTGTCTGGGGCGAAGGAGATGCCCACCCTCCTGGGTGAGTGGGCACGGGACACACGCTGAGAGGCTGCGGGGAGGGCGGTGCTGGTAGGGGGGGTGGTGGCTGTATCTGTTGATGCGAGGGGCAGATAGGTGCCTGCCAACACAAGGGAGCTCCCATCAGAGGAGGAGTCACTGTCACTGGTATATGCTCCTGTCCCCGTTGTGGAGCTCCCCTCGCCCTCCGTCCCACTGGTGGCTTCAGACTCCATTCCTTCAACCTCCAGGGCCAGGTGGGTTGCAGTTCCCTCCCGCTCCGGAGCCAATGCTCCTCCGCCTGATGATGCTATTGCACACGAGAACAGGGAGACCACAAAAAGTGGGGGAAGACAGAAGAAAAACATGTTCAGTGCATGCAACACCACTACCGTTGGCGGACACAACACACAGGGAGCAGCCCTCTGCACTACGCCATGCACTACCAGTTTCTAGAAATTTCACCTGACCCTGGGGTACGAGGCCTAAGCCCAATTGCTGCACACCTGGAAGTCACAGGAGCCTGACTAGGTGTAGATGGCTAATACCACTAGTGGGGTTTGAGTGCCACATAGCCTGCCTCACAAGGGACCTTGCCTACCAACTTCGCCCTGGCCTAAGGGGAACCCACTGACCACCTCCTCCACCCAGACACCTGGTTATGCGCGTAGAGTCAGCTGAATGAGACTGTACTCACCCCCTTGTGGCTGCTGTGATGCCCTCAAGCACCCATCCAACTCCAGATATACCACCACCAGGATCCAGGACATCAGGGGGGTCATGGTGCGACGGGCACCCCTTCCACATTGGGAGGCCATCCCCAGTTGGGACTCCGCCATCTTCTTGCACCAGCGGCGCAGGTCCTCCCATCTTTTACGGCAGTGGGTGCTCCATCTGTGGTAGACCACAAGGGGCCGGACGTCCTTGGCGATGGTGCGCCAAATACCCTTCTTCTGGTGGGCGCTGACCTAGAGGAATTGGTGCAGGGGGAAAGGAAATTACTCACCCGTCCGGACTGTCATAGTCATTGCCCACCATTTCCCACCCATGCCTTGACGCACATACACTCACCATCTGCACATGCAGGCCCCAGGCCCCCCATGTATCTTCCATCCACACCACTCAAAGCAAGCATTGCCCATGCAGCATGCTCACAGTGTACCCACCTGTTTGTCTGGAGGACTGTACAGTTGCGTGTACTGGGGGAGGACATCATCCACTAGTTTCTCCAACTCCTCCGAAGTGAACGCAGGGGCCCTTTCCTCAGACACTGTAGCCATTGTTGCTTCCAGACACAGTTCACAGCAGCGCTTGCAGTGTAGGTCCTCTCTTGTTGAAGGTCAGATATCAAGTGAGTGAACAGCCAGAAAATGGCGGTCACGTCCGCGGTGGTGCGTACCGTCACCACCGGCGTACATCGCCATTCGCTCCTGGGACCTATAGGACCCAATGTTAACCAATGCAGAATTGCGCCACGGTCTTCGACCTCCCACCGCAATGGTGTACAACGCCAGCGCAGTTACCTCATATCCCCTTGTCCCACCTTACAGGTGAGGCAGCAGCCATTTCAGGGGGCCACATGGGATGGATAAAAACTGCGTCACACCTATCTAGTCCAGGAATACTGACAGATACCGGCACATTGCGGATTAATAATGTTTCTGCAAATAACACATTGTGATACCTCAGTGTTGGATGACTCTCTGCTCGCTGTTCTCCTCCATAGGGCATGTCCGCTGGGGCAGGTGATGAGATGGTGGCATCCTCCGGTGTACAGACCCCTGCTGGACCTGTCGACAATGGAAGAGAGACACATCATAATCACATACAGACTTGATTCTGCAACAATGCTGGAACAGTGTGCCCAGTTGGAGCCAGACCTGATGTCCGCTATCCGCTATCCCACAGGGACACCCCCTCTAGTGCAGGTCCTGTCTGTACTCCATTTCCTGGCCAGTGGGTCCTTTCAAACAACAGTGACCATGGCATCAGGGATGTCCCAGCCAATGTTCTCTAACGTGTTGTCCAGAGTGTTGTCTGCCCTGCTGAAACACATGCACAGCTACATCGTTTTCCCTCAAGTGGATGATTTGCCCACAGTGAAAGGTGACTTCTATGCCCTGGGACATATCCCCAACATCATTGGTGCCATTGATGGTACACATGTGGCATTTGTACCCCCCTGCAAGAATGAACAGGTGTACAGAAACCGGAAGAGCTACCATTCGATGAATGCGCAGATGGTGTGTTTGGCAGACCAGTTCATCTCCCATGTCAATGCCAAGTATACTGGCTCTCTGCATGATGCTTACATTTTGAGAAATTACAGCATCCCTTGTGTAGTGGGGCAACTCCTGAGGCATTGTGTGTGGCCAATAGGTGAGGCCAAGGTCCAAATACAGTTGACATAGGTGTCAGGTTATGGGGTTGTCCCTTAGTGTTAGTGTGTGTCTAACAGATGTCTCTCGACATTTGCAGGTGACTCTGGTTACCCCAACCTGTCATGGCTACTGACCCCCAGTAAGGAATCCCAGGACAAGGGCAGAGGAACGCTACAATGAGGCACATGGGCGAACTAGGAGGATAATCGAAGGCACCTTCGGCCTCCTGAAGGCCAGTTTCCGGTGCCTCCATATGACAGGTGGTTCCCTAAGCTACTCACTGAAGAAGGTGTGCCTGATCCTCGTGGCCTGCTGTATGCTGCACAACCTGGCTTTGCGACGCCAGATGCCTTTTCTGCAGGAGGATGTGCCAGATGGTGGTCTTGTGGCAGCTGTGGAGCCTGTGGACTATGAAGAAGAGCAGGCAGAAGAAGAGGATATCGCCAACCAAAACAACATCACCAAGCAATATTTCCAGTGAGACACAGGTAAGAAGATGTAACTGCTTCCCATATCTCATACTATTGTTGAAGCTAGCATAAGTCTGTATTTTTCAATCAGTGTATGGACACTGACTTGACACTTTAGCTTTCCATGTCACAGATCTGGGTCCCACTGGCGGGTGTCTTGGCAATGTTCTCTGTCTTGTGCCTGGATCTCAGGGACTGTTTGCGGGGTGGTTCTCCATCTGCAGGGGCTGGGGTGCTGGTGTCCTGTTGTTCCTGTGGCAGTGCCTCCTGTCCACTAGTGCCGGCGGAGGTGGAGGGCTGTTCATTGCCCAGGCTAGTGTCAGGGGCCCGTTGGTGTGCCACTGTGTCCCTCCTGGTATTGAGAAGGTCTGCCTGCACCCCTGCAATGGTGACCCCCATGACCCTGAGCTCCTCCTCAGAGAACCTGGGGTGTCTTTGAGGTGCCATGATGTGGTGTGGGTGATGTGTGAGGTGGTGTCTGTTGTGATGTGTGAGGGGATGTGTTGGTGTGTGTTGTTTGAGGTGCGTGGATGTTGTGTAAGTGATGGTGCTGTTTGTCTGTGGATGCTGGTGTTGTTTTAGGTAGTCTCTCTCTCTGGCCTTCTTTCAAAATTTTGGTAGTAAGGGTTTGTGGGTGATGTGGGTGTGTGCTTTATATTGGATTGGGTGTGTGGGTGTGGTGTGTGTATGTGTATCAGGTGTGTGTATTTCTAATTGTCCAATGTGGTTGTGTTTTGTAAATGTGTGTGCATTTTGAGTGGGACGGTGTGTACCGCCAATGGAATACCGCGGTTGAAAGACCGCTGCGTTGATTCGTGGGTCGTGATAGTGTGAGCTTATTCCTGTTGGCGTGACGGTGGAGGTTTTGGTATCGCCAGTTTATCTCTGACCTTTGGTGTGGCGGACTTGTGTGGGTGTCTGTATTGTAGTGGATTCCGAGCTGTGGGTGGTAATACCTGCAGTGGAATTCTGTGGGTGCAGCGGTATGTTGGCGGTCTTCTGCACAGCGGAAAGTGGGATTTACCACCAGGGTTGTAATGAGGGCCTAAATGTCCTATGGACTGCCTTTTCCCCCCTCAGTGGCATCTAGCATTGGGGAGAAGCAAATTGTAAAGTTTGTCCTTGGCACAAGGCCATAAGTGTGTACCATACTACCGATGGGGATGGAGAACCGATGTTGAATGCCAGAAACCCACGTAAATGGGGATTCATGGAGCTAACATATCCCTCGTCAAGTAATAGTTTGTGTTCAAAAGTCCAGACCCAAGGCCGAGGTTTGAATAGGCAGACGTTAGATGAAAATACAGTTACAGACAGTCCTCCTGGCTGAAAGAAAGGGACACAAGAACCAAGAAAGAGATACAGAGGAATAATGCACAAACAAGAAATAAAAGCAAGTTCCGTAAAACAATCGCCCCTTTCTGGTCATTTTTGTTCTAAGAGACAAAACATAGCCACAGACAGTTCATAAACCGTGACACTGTGACATTGGCTATAACTGACTTTCAATTGGAATTTGCATACAACTATGTTGTATTAATTAACGTAGTCACCTATCTTCGCAGTTTTGATACGTAGCTTCACTGTGTCACATTATTTCTCCTGTATATGATTATGAAATCTACATATTGCATTTTAGGCAAGTTCCTCTTCTATATCACTGTGTTTGTGTTTGGTGATGAAACACGTGTTGTCTGCTTTCTTCGATTGGCATATAGTATCTGGAAACACATGAAGAATTGTACTGTTACAGAATAAATTATGTTTTATGGCTATACAAATATATGGACTTGGATCTATTCATCCACATTTTTGTTACCATGAACTTTTGTTATGAGTGCTGTGGTGTTTAATGATTTTACATATTTGCAATGGTTAGTCAAATGTTATAATTTTTATTACACCCGTGATTGCCACGTTTTAGGAGATACTATTTTAAACTTTGCTTATGTTTGTAACATATACCATTTGCGATTACATTTGTTAGCAATCAGTTTTTTTAAAATAACCATTGGATCGTGTTGGCGAGGCCACACCTATTATATGTCCTTGATTTATCTTCTTTATAAAATAATGTATTTACCATTTTCTGATTCGGTCAAAAGATTTGCTACGTGTTTTTGTAGTCTAAACTGCTTTGTCAATATTTTTTACACATGAAATGTAAAAAAAAACTACATTTAGAAATAGTGCCTGTGTTTAAATATTTTTGTTGTGTTTTACTTATAATAATACTTTCATGGGCTAAATGAAGACCATGTATTGAAAGGAAAATGGAAGAGAAAACTAACAGTGAACAACACCGAAGAGCGATAATGAAGACCATCAGTAAGAGCAAAAGTCCAAATACAAAAGAGAGTTAGGAAAATTGAATAAAGAGTTCATTAAGCTCTGTTTTAAGACAAAACTTGAAATGTGTCTTTTAAACAATTGTTAACATAATTTTCACATGTATTACTGTCCCAGACTGAGCATGGTGTGGGCTCGCTTGCAAGAAAGTTAAATATTACTATGCAGGGAGTAGTATCTGCATCAAAAAGGAGCAATAGTTAAACAATTATATATCTTTAGGAATGGGTGATGTGTGTGAGGAAGATTACCCTAAGAGAGCTGTCCTTCAAGTATTTAATGCAGTGTGTGAGGGCTCAAGTCTGGTGAATTATGTGGCCTACTAAGCTCTGAAAACAGAGATAATTGCTTTGCATGTTTCTTTACTTTTGTTTTTTTTAAATGAGCTGTAGTGATAGCGCGTCCAGTCCTTATAAATTACTTATGTTTGGACACGCCGGAGGTCGGTGAATCTTTTGACCAAGTTGAGCCCTCCTCATCCAAATAATTTTCGGATCCCTCAATTCAAAAGTCAATAACCATTTATAATCAATAACCAATACTCGATTAGTAATCAATCAACAAATTAGTTGAACAGAAAATCAATAATTAGACACGCCATGACCTTTCAGTCATGAATTACCACACCTGTTTATTAAAGGTTAATGAGTTTATTTCCCTATATTAACAAAGCTTGCACAATATAAGTAAGTCTCAAAATCAAATGGTATACATATACGAATATTACTAGCTGTCCATAGCGACGGAAGAAACACAATCTACTCAAAATTTGGATTATAATGCACTCGGTTATAGCAATGCAAATCACTAATATGAGTAACTGAATTTGACTAATTGCATACATTGGTCAGCATAACAAGATTTCAATTCAGCATGGTGCATCAAGTGAATACCTCAACTAACCTCTGATTAGCATTGGCATGTGGGGCTTCATGCAAAAGAATTTAATCAACATAAATTTAGAAAACTTCTAGCTGAGGCTCTGTCAAAATAAGCAGTTGGTACCTAAGAAGGAAAATACAATGAATAATACATTTATCTTTTCATAATTACCAAATACAATCAGCATTCAAGGTAAATCTTCGTCCTTCAGGTACCGGTTCGATCAGCATGGGGCAAATTTCAAAGGGGCAAAGTTTAAGTCAAGTTTTCCTTGCAGCAGCCAGGAAAATGGGGGCAAAAGTTATTGCATGGGCAAAATGGGGTACAATTAAAGTTAAAGTCTCTAGGGTGAGAATTCTTTAAAGTCTCTCTCTCTGGGATAGAGGAAAAGCATCAAAGTGTCATTAAAATGGCGTCTTGAATCCGGCTTCAAAATGGCATCAAGAAAAATGGCTGACTTCACTTTGTCTGGTGGGTTTGAGTAGGAAAACGTTCCAAATTCTTCAGGGTCTTCCATTGGAGGGTTCATAGGGTGGAGTATTTTTGACCAATGAATAATGTCTTTCTCTTAGTACTCATTTATGCATAAGGTGTCCTTGGAGCTTTGGAACACAAGTAGCAACAAAGTTTGCCAATTATCTCTGTATCAGTGTCTTTATTGTCTGCACCCGCAGAAACTGACCTTGCTTCAAAGGGGATGAAACTTGCCTAGCACGAAACCTTGAGATAAGTGTATTAGTCATTCTACTGGAAAAATACAGCTTTAAAGGCACAAAATATATGTTTGTTAATACAAGTGAAAACCACGCAGTTAAAATTGAGACCAGGTGACTAGGACAAAGCCTCTGCTAAATTTAAGCTAAGCATATAACAGTTTAAGGAGAAAATCATAAAATACATCTGCAATTATGACGGATTACTAAATTTTCGATTCTTCATGATTAATCAAGCTCGCTTATACTAAAATGCGAACTACCCCGAGGGCACATTTTCTACATACATTATTTTTCTTTGCTAAAATCACGTTGCCTTGTTCGATTTTGTTACATGATATATGAGTATTCGTTAGCCTTTCTTTTTCTGCTTCATCAATCCCTCCTCTGATGACTAATTATGTCATCACATTAAATCTTCCACCACAAATTTTATTTCATTAAAATTCTGTTTTAGTAATTTGACATTTCAGTCAATTCCCTCTTTCTTTTTGTTCCCTTTGATTTTTCCCTGTATATTTCCACTATTTTATTCTGTTCTTTCTCTTCTCTTCTCTTGTTTCTTGATTTCAATATTTTAATAGCTTTCCATATTCCCCATATACCTATTAAGCAAATTAATATTATTAATAATCCTTTTACTATTTTCAGTAATAATCCATTCCAAATGTTGCTGAGCCAATTTCCCACAGAAGCAAATCTTTTTCCAACCTTTTCCCATACTCCTGGTTCTTTCAATTCTTTCAAATCTGTACTTTCGTTAGTTAAATTTGTAAGCATATTTCTAATTTGTCCACTGTTGTCTGGTATATAAGAACAACAGTGCCGTGCACTAAGCATTTTGCAAACGCCGCCATTCTTTGCTAAAAGAATGTCTAAAGCAAGGCAATTTTGAAGAGTCATAGCTCTTTCTGCAGCTAGTTCAGCATCAATCAGGATCATTGCTCCTGAGAATTTTGTCAACATGTTATCCACAATAGTAGACAACTTTCATATTTTGATTGAATTCAACATAACTCCTAAGGAAGGAATCATTGCTCCAAATATATCTCCTACCACACCAGAAGCTGTCTCCCTTTTCTGAATACGATGTAATTCAGACAGCTTTGGAAATTTCTTTAAGTTGTCCAGTTAAAAAATCTTTCCCAAATAACATCTCCCATACCATCCTTTTGGAAGACGATAATAGGCATTGAGTCCACAAATATAGTATACTCCTGGAGTAGCTGGATCTAGGCCATTTAACATGAATGTCCATTTAGCCTGAAACAAAAACATGTGTTTACATTCACTCGTTCCTACAAAGATGGTGTCATAGTATGATTTAGGTCTATATATACAAAGCTTCCCTATGTGTATTGCATCTAAAGCTAGTTTCCCTTGTGTCTTTATTGCGGCAAAAGCATTGTTATCTACAGATATCCTTTTGTGTAATTCTTTTTCGAATTTTTCCTTTACCACTTTCCTTCTTTCTTCAGTGTGAGTTAAAAAACGTTTCTCTACTGGTGAAAGCAAGCATGTAAGGTTTTCTTTATGAGCTTGAAACGTGGAAAAAGATGATAATGGTTCAAAGAAACCCCTAACTATTTTTATATAATAATCTCTTGCTACTTTACTCAAGTACTCTATTATGGGGACATATGAAAATATGACATCATGATTGGATTAGAAGTATTGAATATACTCCTGGCCATAAAATCTGGTTAGTAGCAGACTACATGTTATTCCATACGTAAGAGGCATGCTATGATATGTCACTCCTTCTATCACTGAGGTAGGTATTTGTGTGCACACATAACAATCTTTTGCGTCCATTGTCTCAACATACTCATTCAGCAAGCGATAGAAGACATTAGATGAAAGCTTTTTCTTGTCGTGTAAATATTTTTCGTCTTGTTCGAGTTTCTTTAAAGGAGTTAGTTCAGTAGTAGTTTTAAGAGTAGAAACATAATTCGCGTCTCTTTCATTCCCTCCATGCATTCCAAGAATTATTGCCATAATTATTAGTACACATGCAGTTATTAGACCTATACACATATATTTACAATACTTAATTTTATGTCCTTTTGTAGTACTGCCTGGCATGATCTGTATAGAATCAGAAAGTCGAAGATACTTTATCAAATCAAATTTCCAGATATATATATAAAAGATGAACGAGGTCAAAGTTTACACTGTTTTCTTTAGCAGCTTAGGGCCAGATGTAGCAAAAATAAAAATTGCGACTCGCATTTTGCGAGTTGATGCGACTCGCAAAATGCGAGTCGCAAATTGGAATGCCAGAAAAAAAAGCGATCCGATTTTACGACTCGCAGCCGGACTCGCAACGCTGTGTGCGAGTCCGCAGTTTGCGAGGTCGCTGTTTGCGAGTGTGCAAAAAACGAACTCGCAAGTAGCGAGTGGGTGTCGCAAATTGCGAATACCTTCAAAATTGCTTGCAGATGCAGCAGAACACTCCAGAAAGCATAACAGAACACCCTGGAAACACTTCCTGGCACATGATGATGACATCACAGCCAGGAAGTTAACAAATACACCTGGGAGGAGGGCTCAACAGTGAGCAGTGTCTCTGCCACTCACAGTAGGGTGCTGAGGAGTGGTAGGCACAGCACCATGGACGCAGCAGGGACCAGCCAGGCTGGCAGGAGGGGCAGGAGATCATAGATAACAGCCAGGACAGATTCATGTGGCACATGGCGTTAATGTGCCACATGACTGGTTGGCATTTTCCTGCCCATGGACAATTTCAACTTGTATATAGTTTCTTCATGACATTAATAAAACAGTTATTTTTGTTCCACTTAACAAATGGTTAATAGGTGAGTATGGTGGGAGTTGACACGTACCGTCCAAAATATTGCGTTGCAATGTGGTCCCGTCTCAGTCTGCCTTGATTAGCTAGACTCCTATCCCCATGATGGCGATGTGGTTGTTCTTGCTCTTCATCATCAGGATCTGGGTCTGCAGGGGTGAGAGGTAGCCCACGTCGGGTGGCTATGTTGTGGAGGATGGCGCATGCGACCACAATTTTGAAAGCGGTAATGGGGGTGTATTGGAGAGCGCCTCCACTGCGGTGGAGGCATCTGAATCTTGCCTTCAGCAGTCCGAAGGTGCGCTCGATCAGGTTCCTGGTCCTCTTATGCGCACTGTTGTATTGCCTCTCCGATTCAGTTCTGGGTGTTAAAAACGGAGTCATGATCCAAGGCCTGAGAGCATATGCACTGTCACCTGTTGGGCACAAAAGTACACGGTTAGGAAGTCCAGATTGTCGTGCACAGTGACCTGTGTGTATGTCTGCAAGTGTCTGTGGCTCTACCTAGGAGGTAACCGTCTCCAAATTCCCCACGTTCCAGGCGTTGATGTATCCCACTATGCCTAAAAATGTATGGGTCATGGGTACTGCCAGGAAACTTAGCCACGATGTCCGTGATGACATAATGGGCATCACAAACAACCTGTATGTTGAGTGAGTGGGTACACTTCCTGTTGCGGAAAATGTGTTCCAGATTAGCAGGGGGGCGTATTTGAATGTGTGTTCCATCTACACACCCTATGACATGAGGAAAGTGGACAATGCGGTAAAAGTCCAGCTTGGTGCTGTTAATTTCTGCCTCATTCCTTGGTAAGTATATGAAGTGAGACATGTGCGTGACTAAGGCATCTAGGAATGCCCTGAGGAACCTTGACACTGCACTTTGGGATACCCCACCTGCCACGGCAATGACCCCCTGATAGCTCCCTGGGGCCAAGAGGTACAGTGCGCATAGCACTTGCACATGCGTAGGGATGGCGCAGCCACGCAGAGTCTTGTGTTCTAGCTGTGGTTTCAGTAAATCTATTAATTCTAGAATGGCTGCGCTGCTAAGGCGGTATTTGTCATAGATCTCCTCTTCAGTTTGCTGAAAAAGAGTCTGCCTGGTTCTATATATCTTCTCCTGTCTGTGGCCCCTCCTCCTCCTCTGCTGGGCTGCGTAGACTCTCCTCCTCACTGCTATCAGGTATGTCTCCGCCATCTTGAGTAACCCAGATGCCTTCTGGGTCCCCTTTTATACTTTGGTAATGGTTACCACCTGCTCTGAGTTAGTGGTAAATGGGACATGCAAACTGGGCTTTTTGCGACTAGTCGCAATTTGCGAGTTGCAATTGCATAAGGTTTGCGACTCGCAAATTGCGACTTGCAATTTGCGGGTCGCAAAATGAGGTCGCAACGGATGCGACTCGCAAACGGGTCCCATCGCTTTTTGCGAGTCGGAAATGGGCTTTTTGCATCCCATTTCCGATTTTGCACTGTCGCAAATTGCGAATCGGCCCGTTTGCGAGTCGCAAACGTTTGCTACATCTGGCCCTTAGTCTCTTATCAGTTTAGCAGCTTGTCTCAAAATCGGTTTCAAAAGTCAATCAGGTTATCAATGTCTTATTCGGTAATATTCATGAAATTTCACTTTTCAAGTACCAAAGTGTCGTTCTGCTTCTTCGTTTTCAAGACTAAGAGATAGAAATTCATCTGACCAATCGTTAGTGGCTGTTTATGACCGTTCAGGACCAGAATATCTTCTGCTCTGTATTCTTTTCCTTTTCAATTTTGCATCTCCTTTCGCTTCCCTTTCGCTTATGTCTTGTTCTTTGGCTGTGTCTTTTTCTTCGTTCAATGTTGTTGTGAAGGATACTTCCTTTCTTTTCTCCTTCTACTTTGGCCCTTCGTATTCGTTTAATGTTTCTTTAGTCTTTGATTTCACTGGCGATATGCTTTGTCTTCGTTTCGTATTGTTGTCACCGGATGGACCTGCAACCGGTTCTGGAATATTTGGAACAATTTCGCTTTGCTCTGCCTTGTCTCCTTCTTCGAGGAGGTCAATCAGGTTTTCTCCTTCTTTTCCCGTCTCGTCTGCTTCTGGGAAAGCCCTCCTCTTATCAGGCTCTCCTGCTTCTTCACTTGAGATAGGATCTTTGTCACCTCCTGAGGCTTCTTCTCCCTTTTCCTCAAAGGGAACGACCTTGTCTTCTTCAGAGAATATTTCTTCTTTCCCAATTTCTTCTTGTTCGTTTACAGGCTCTCTTCGTTCTGTTGCAGTGCCTGGTACTTCCCTGTCAGTTGTGGGTCAATTCAGTGCTTCAATTTCCTCTTCTGTGGGACACGTCACCCTTTTCGTTTGACTGGCGTGAATCCAGTTGGGAACACCTGCACACTTCACAGCGATGGTAGTTGTCAGAATCACTTGAAAAGGTCCTTTCACGTGCTTCTTTATCATCACCCAGTCACCTACTTTCAGTGCGTGTCCTGGACCTTGGATCGGTGGCAAGGTGGTTGCCTCCACCTGGTGAGAGAAAGAGCGGACCACATCAGCCAGACCTTTGCAGTAGTCCAATACCATATAATCTGTAATATTTACAAGAGCATTTGCAGGAACTTCTGGAATTCTCACGGCTCTGCCCATAAGGATTTCATGCGGTGAGAGTCCAGTCTTTCTATCTGGTGTGTTTCTCATTGACATTAACACCAAAGGCAACCCGTCAGGCCATTTCAAATTTGTGGATGCGCATATTTTTGCCATTTTTGATTTCAGCGTGCCAGTCATTTGTTCCACTAGTCCTGATGCTTCAGGGCGATAGCTACAATGCAATTTTTGCTCAATGTCCAATGCTGCACATAGTAATTTGATTACTTCGTTATTGAAGTGACTTCCCCTATCTGATTACAAAGAGATCGGGAATCCGAAACGTGATATTAGTTCTCTCAAGAGTAGTTTTGCAACTGTTAGACTGTCATTTCTGTGGTGTGGGGTATGCTTCAATCCAGTGACTAAAAATACACACAGTCACCAACACATATTTCAAGCCTGCATGCATAGGCATCTCAATGAAATTCATTTGCATCCTGCTGAATGGCCCACCTGCTCTCCCAGTGTGGCTCAAATTTACTACGGTTCCCTTTCCTGCGTTCATTTGTTGGCAAATGACGCAACGATGGCAAACTGCTTCAGCAACTTGGCGGAATTTGGGATTAAACCAATCAATTTTGAATAATCTAATCATGGCATCCCTTCCAAGGTGGGCTTGTCCATGATATAACCTGACTAGTTACGTCAAAAGACTGTCTGGCAAAACCAATCTCCCTTCACTTGAAACACATAAGTCATCTGGTTTCTTTACACATTGTAACTTACTCAATGAGAGTTTTTCATCTTTACTAACATTATTTTGTAGGAATTTCAATTCTTCTATTGTGGCCACAACCTTTAGAGTGAAGGCTTCACTTGGTTCAAGTTCTGGCTCATTTATCAAATTCCATTAGTCTCTGAGCAGTATACAGTTCAATGCGCAAAACCTTGCGACTTGATCCGCATATCCATTTCCCAAAGAAACAAAGTCTTGTGATTTTGAGTGTGCACTGCATTTTACCACTGTTACTTCTCCTGGTAACTGGATAGCATGTAACAATTCTCTTATTCTTTCACCAATTTTCACTGGTGATCCTGAAGAGGTCATAAGGCCTCTTTGTGACCACAATTGCCCAAAATCATGCACTATTCCAAATCCGTACTGACTGTCAGTGTAAATGGTGACTTTCATTAATGCGGAAAGTTGGCAAGCTCTAGTAAGGGCTACTAGTTCCGCTACTTGTGCAGATTAAACTCCCTGAAGCCAAGATGATTCTAGAACACCAGTTATTGTGCATACAGCATATCCTACTTTCAATATTCCTAGTGCATCTCTCAAACATGAACCATCAACAAAAATAATTTGATCATTTTCTTCCAATCGAGTATCTTTGATATCAGGTCTTGGTTTAGTACAAAACTCAGTCACCTGAAGACAATCATGTTCGATGTCTTCGGCGTTTTCAATTTCAACATTTTCACTGGGAAACAAGGTTGCTGGATTCAACGTAGTGCACCTTTTCAGCTGCACATTTGGTGATCCCAAAATTATTGTCTCATACCTTGTAAGTCTGGCACCAGTCATGTGCTGTGTTCAGGAACATGTCAAAAGTATTTTGACTGAGTGAGGGACCATAACTGTTAAGGGATGTCCCATTACTATTCCCTCACTCTGATTTAAGCTTATACCAAGCATCCTGGCAAGGCTGCTGCGACTGGATCCAAAGTAGCTGAAAAATATGCTACTGGTCTGTTTACGCCACCATGGGCTTGAGTCAAGACAGACAAGGAACATGCATCACGTTCATGACAAAACAATGTGAACGGCTTTGTGTAATCAGGCATACCTAAAGCTGGAGCTCTGCACATGCATTCATTTAATTCAACAAAGGCATCTATTTAATCTCTCTTCAACACTATTTCATCCTGCGCACCCTTCTGGGTCAGTTTCAGTAAAGGTTTGGCTAGAGTTGAGAAATTGGGAATCCATTGGCGACAGTAGCTCACCATTCCCAAAAACTTTCTCACCTCTTTTCTCGTTTTGGGTGGACTCATTTGAAGTACACTCGTTACTCTTTCTTTCATGATTGTTCTCAACCCTTTTTCTATTTGGTGACCCAAATATTTCACTTTCCTTTGGCAGTATTGCAATTTCGAAGGAGACACTTTGTGTCCATTCCTTCCCAAATGGTTCAGTAGGGCAATAGTGTCAACTGTACAGTCATTTTCCGTTTTGGATGCAATCAATAAATCGTCAATATACTGTACTAAGGTTGATTCAAAATGTAATTCCAATGATTCCAAATCTTTCTTTAGAATCTGATTGAAAATTGATGGTGACTCTGAAAACCATTGAGGAATTCGACACCAACTGTAGACTCTGTCCAAGAATTTAAAACAAAAGAGAAATTGGCTGTCCTCATGAAGAGGCACAAAAAAGAATGCTTGTGACAAATCAATGACTGAGACCCACTCTGCATCACAGGGAATTTGAAACATTATTACAGCTGGATTTGGTATTACAGGAAAACATTGTACTATTATGTCATTTATTTTTCTCAAATCTTGAACAATTCAGACCTTTCCACTTGGTTTTATTAGTCCCATGATTGGCAAATTACATGGACTACTTAGTACTTCTTTCAGTACTCCCTGTTTCACAAACTCGTCAATGAGTTGGGAGACTTTCATGAGAGTGTCTTGTGACATATCGTATTGCGGAGTCTGAGGAAAATTCACATTAGGTTTTACAGTCACTTTCACTGGTTCTGCTCCTTTGACCAATCCTACTTCTTTCCCTGTCATATCCCACACTTCCTTTCCAACTGTTTCTTGTAAATCAGCTGGAATATCTGCTTCAGTGAGCATAGGATAAAGAGTAATCAGCGGATACTCTTCATCGACAGTTTCCACTTCGTCTTCTTCTAAACTGTCCTCTTCTTCCTCATCACTGTTTGTCTGAATTTTAATTCCATTATTTGAGCACATAATTGAGCATCCCAATTTGCATAATAAATCTCTCACTAACAGGGATATCGGACTTGAGTCACACACCACAAATTCATGCACCCCTTGAAAGTTACCAATTTTGACTTGCACTGGATCTGTAATTGGGTTTGTCAGATACAATTTGCTACTCCTACTACTTGAACTGTTTTCCATGAAAGTGGCAAATTTGGTACTTCCGTGCTTCTAACTGTGGAGCGTGGAGCTCCTGTGTCAACCAAAAATGAAACGCTGTGACCCATAACTCTTCCTTCCACATACGGTCCCTTTTGATCAACTTCCAAAGATGCTGCAAGCATACAATTTCCCTCCTCATCTGAACTTTCACTCTCCCATACATTGTTTATTCCATTCTCACTGTGTAACGGGAATTGGTGTACTGTGTCATTTTGATTCATTCCTTGACCTGTTACCTGTTGAGGAAGCATTACTTGCTGCTGATTCATTGGTGCTAAGGGTACTTGCATTTGCTGATTAGGTACCAAAGGAAACTGCTGCTGCATCGGCTGCAACTGTGCCATTTGTACACGGGGCATTTGCACCTGCTTTGGTTGTATGGGTTGTAGGCCCTGCACCTGATTTACAATATTTTGGAAATTTGGATTTGGACCTCTCAATTTTGGTCCTCTCATATTCTGAAATGTATTGACATCATTGTTTTGCTGACCTGTACCATCCTGCACCAACAATGGGCACTCCCGTTTCCAATGTCCGACGATTCTGCACGTGTGACATGGCATCACCTTCTTCATTGCCTGTATACCATTAGGAACCACGACAGTATTTAAATTAGGACCATTATTCACAAAACCTCCTCGGCCTCTGCCTCTCATCTGTGGCTGAAACATAGCATTTCCCTGCTGTTGCTGCTGCAGCAACTGTTGTTGGAAACCTTGCAAACCTGACTGAGCTGCTCTAATCTGCATCACCATCACTTTCTCTTCCAACCTTTTCTGCTTGGTTTCAATCTCATTACTGCAGTATTTTGCATAGTTCAACACCTCATCGATCGATTTTGACTGCCAACAAATCAAGTGCATTTTAATCATTTGGCTGATTTCGGGTCTCAATTCTTCCACAAATCTGAATACAAAATGGAGCATGTCCTTTGTCTCAATCGTTTCCGTGCCACTGTAATTTTTTAATGCTTTCAACAATCTCTCATAATATGCGTGTATCGACTCCTTAACTTCTTGTGCTGTTCTGTCAATTCTCTGCCAATCTACATTTTTCGACGCAACTTTTGTTTTCAAATGCTCAATCACCTTATGGTATAAACTCATTACCGTAGGCGATGGTGCACCTGTGTCCCTATCTCTTTCTGGTTCACTTGTTGGCCAACCTACAGCCCTTTTACAATCTTCCCACAAATCTGCCAGGAACTACAATTTCGAATAAAGTATTCAGGTCTTCCCAAAGACATTTTGCGAGTTTCACAAATCTGTCTGTCTGTTGATACCATTCGATCGGTTTCTCTCTCAACTTAGGGAAATCATCCGTAAAAGATTGAATGTCACACCTGTGCCATGGTTCATGTTCAAGTTTTCCCCCTGCTGTTTCTCTCATTGGTAACATCATTATAAGATCATCATTCTGTTGTACTTTCTCATTCCGATCTGGAGTACTTTCTTTCTTCTTGTCCTTTTTCTTAACCCACCTACTCTCCCATTTGTCTAAACATCTCCAAACCTGCACGCTTTTCAATATCTCTTTAAGATGTGTTTTCATTCCTGCAGACCTCATGTGTTCAAAATCTTTTGTCTCAAAGTCTAACCTGTAACTTCTGCTCAAGTGTTTGGTTTTACTTATGTCTATTTTGTGTCTGTCTGCAATTTCTTGTAACTTTTTATGTATGCTGCTCACTTCTCTTGTAATTTTAGGGCAAATGTACCTCAGCTCTTCTTCTGTGTATGATTCTAACCTGTTCAGACCCATCGTTCCCTCTACTAGTTCATCTGCTTCCATGCCCAATCTTATTATGTTCAAATATTCTTCTCCTTTCCCGCTAGGTGTACTCTGTGGGGAGTTCAGGCTGTTCAACCATTGTGTTAACTGTTGTGCGTTTAGTCCCATTAATGTGGCATTTACGTCTACTGCTACTGATGGTTTCTGTAACATTTTTGTTTTTGAAGTCAACGGTAGTATCAGTGGTGGACTTGACCTTACCACCGTTGACGGAGCACAAATTGGAATTGGACTAAATTCCAACAAAGACCCAGATCTATTTGACAGTGTTCCCACGGGAGTCGTTTCTTGAGTATTTTCTATGTATCTCCTTCCTGTCTCATTCTGCGTCATTACACCTTGATCGCATACATTTGGCTTTGCCTGTATAGATAATGGTACTGGCGGACCTACAGTGATAGGCAAAGATATTGTTTCCAGATTCTGTCTGTTACCCAAATTCTGTGGCATGTTAATTCCCACATTATGGTTCATCATTGCTGGCATGTCTAACTGTGTTTCTGCACTTTGAATGTACTTCGGCATGTCTTGCATCTGCTTTTGGGACATCAAAATTTGTGTTGGTTCTGTTTGAATCAATGTCGATCTTTGGTTATTCTGTCCCCTCCTGCACCATTGAATTAGAGGTCATTTCCAAATTATGCTCATCATAATAGCGTCTTTGGACCTGTGGCTGATAATCATTAACAGGTATTAGTTTAGTCAGGTCAGGATATATTCTCTGAACTTGTGGTATTTCTGGTGTAAAAGGCATAACGGGACTACTTTGCCACTGCAATACTCTCAAATTTGGGGTTACAGTACTCTGTATTGGTTCTGGAGGGGCAGTACTAGTGCTTGGACCATTTTTGTTTTCCACATATGGTGGTGGACGGTCATTTAGCAATTGCAGAATGAAATCCTCATCGTCTGATTCGTCTGATTCGTCTGATTCGTCTGACCTTTTCGAGTTCCTTTCCTTTTCTCTATCTCCGGACTGACTCCTGTTTGTTTTATGGGTAGCTTTCCTTCCTTCCATCTCTGCTTCGTCAGTAATTGCTGGAAACAATTTAATTCTCTGCAATACGTCTGATCTCCAAACCTTTTGAGTACTATCCCATCTAGCATCCGCTAGTGTCTTTTCTACTTTTCTCACTCTTGTCTCAAATTTATTTTGTAATAGCCTTCTAGCCATTTGTTCCCAAATTGCTAATGCTTCAAACTGTGCTGGTCTTGGAGGTATTTTCATGTCATATAGCGCAAATCTCAAATTCTCCAAAACTCTTAAATTAAACCACCCATGAATAGGGAACGCTACACTTCCATGCTTTTCTGTTAATTTACACCATTGCTTTAACCAAAGACATGGTGCAACACCCTTTTCTTCAATTACGATGTAAGCTGGTGTACCATCAGGCGGTGTTTCTTCTCCTACATTTGCTTTAATATATACATCTCCCCTCAAGGCACTCTTAAGTGCTTTGAAAAATTTAATCTTTCCGTCTTTTATTTTCTCAAAAAAATATAATCAATAAGTGACCTTAATTCCCAGAATACTCTTCGCTTGCCTTTACCCACCAATTGCGCTTCACGGACTGCATCCAATCCGTGCGCAACCCTTCTCACCAACCAACCTATCCCAGCGCGGCTCCTAGTGACGTCACACTTACACACTGCAGCTGACAAAGTCTTGTGGCTTGTCCTACTTCATTCAGCTTCACTCAAAACTAACTTCTGCAATATATCGCGAGCACTAACCAAAAAGAAGAAAACAAATCTGTAGGTTTACTACAGGAAGGTAATACAATCGCTTCAGAAACCTTAGGGATTTTTCACTAGCCTCGGCAGTTATTCCATCTTTCTCGGTTTCCCACTTTCGCAAGCAAAATTTGAACTGCAAACTTTACTCTCGACTGATCAATGAACTATTCTAGTGCACTTTAGAATTCGTCAAATCTCAAAGTCGAAAATGTTCTTTTATTCCTCAACATTCGTACTGACTTGTTGACCACGCCCGATCATCCTATTAAACCAAACAAATTACAACATCAATCAAGTGTCTCATATACTTTTCAACATACTCCAGAGTCTCTTGACCTCGCAGGGCCAGTCTCAACATCAACAACCACGTGGACAATTTTTCCTGCACAAAGCGCTACACACATATGAAGTTCGACGACTTCCCTACTCTCGCACTTTGGAGTATCACTCCTCAACAAATTTTGATTGGGGTTCGTAACCCCCTAAAAATCCTCACAAACTTCACAATTCATCTGCGGCATAAGCTGTGCAAGCGCAAAACCCTAACTTCACTCATACTGTCACTAGAAACACCAAAAACATTCTCACACCTCCATTTCCTCCATTCGCAAGCTCCGAGATTCCGGGAAAGTCATTGGGGATTCAGGGCATCATCATCTCTCCAACTTGTTTTATCAAAGAAAATTCTAACTTGAATCCGTCTATCGTTCGGATGGGGTCGCAAAGGGCGAAACCATCAATCTCTGCTACCATCTACTGATAGCACGTCCAGTCCTTATAAATTACTTATGTTTGGACACGCCGGAGGTCGGTGAATCTTTTGATCGAGTTGAGCCCTCCTCATCCAAATAATTTTCGGATCCCTCAATTCAATAGTCAATAACCATTTATAATCAATAACAAATACTCAATTAGTAATCAATCAACAAATTAGTTGAACAGAAAATCAATAATTAGACACACCATGACCTTTCAGTCATGAATAACCACACCTGTTTATTAATGGTTAATGAGTTTATTTCCCTATATTAACAAAGCTAGCACAATATAAATAAGTCTCAAAATCAAATGGTATACATATACGAACATTACTAGCTGTCCATAGCGACGGAAGAAACGCAATCTATGCAAGATTTGGATTATAATGCACTCGGTTATAGCAATGCAAATCACTAATATGAGTAACTGAATTTGACTAATTGCAGACATTGGTCAGCATAACAAGATTTCAATTCAGCATGGTGCATCAAGTGAATACCTCAACTAACCTCTGATTAGCATTGGCATGTGGGGCTTCATGCAAAAGAATTTAATCAACATAAATTTAGAAAACATCTAGCTTAGGCTCTGTCAAAATAAGCAGTTGGTACCTAAGAAGGAAAATACAATGAATAATACATTTATCCTTTCATAATTACCAAATACAATCAGCATTCGAGGTAAATCTTCGTCCTTCAGGTACCGGTTCGATCAGCACGGGGCAAATTTCAAAGGGGCAAAGTTTAAGTCAGGTTTTTCTTGCAGCAGCCAGATAAATGGGGGCAAAAGTTATTGCATGGGCAAAACGGGGTACAATTAAAGTTAAAGTCTCTAGGGTGAGAATTCTTTAAAGCCTCTCTCTCTGGGATAAAGAAAAAGCATCAAAGTGTCATTAAAATGGCGTCTTGAAACTGGCTTCAAAATGGCATCAAGAAAAATGGCTGACTTCTCTTGGTCCGGTGGGTTTAAATAGGAAAACGTTCCAAATTCTTCAGGGTCTTCCCTTGGAGGGTTCATAGGGTGGCTTCTTTTTGACCAATGAATAATGTCTTTCTCTTAGTACTCATTTATGTATAAGGTGTCCTTGGAGCTTTGGAACACAAGTAGCAACAAAGTTTGCCAATTATTTCTGTATCAGTGTCTTTATTGTCTGCACCTGCAGAACTGACCTTGCTTCAAAGGGGATGAAACTTGCCTAGCACGAAACCTTGAGATAAGTGTATTAGTCATTCTACTGGAAAAATACAGCTTTAAAGGCACAAAATATATGTTTGTTAAAACAAGTGAAAACCACGCAGTTAAAATTGAGACCAGGCGACTAGGACAAAGCCTCTGCTAAATTTAAGCTAAGCGTATAAGAGTTTAAGGAGAAAATCATAAAATACATCTGCAATTATGACAGATTACTACATTGTCGATTCTTCATGATTAATCAAGCTCGCTTATACTAAATTGCGAACTACCCCGAGGGCACATTTTCTACATACATTATTTTTCTTTGCTAAAATCACGTTGCCTTGTACGATTTTGTTACATGATATATGAGTGTTCGTTAGCCTTTCTTTTTCTGCTTCATCAGTAGTCAGACTCTTTGTGCCTGGAAGTAAGGTAGCATGTGCACAGACGCACAAGTCGCTCAATTTCTTAACACACTGGAAACTTGAAAAAGCACACTAGGGCAGAAACAATGGTCAAAACAATGACAATGAAGACATTTGGGGAGCCTCCCTTAAACGAGTTTGTGTCATGGCAAATTGTGTGTCACAAGCACATTATGTCAGTAACATTTTTGAAAATGAATACAATTGCAATGTATTTTTAGTAAAAGGTGCTTCCTTTCGCCTCAATATCTTTCTCTTCAGTCATTTTCTGTCAACATTTTATCTCTGAATTATTTTCTTCTACATGGTTCTGTCTCACTTCCTTCCCTACCTAGGATATTAGGCCAACCACACACTTTTCCGTCACTTGAGAACAGATACATGACATGACAGTCTGCGAAAGTGCAAAACCTATTAATGCAGTCATTCTTTAAAAAGTCCACCTACAAATCTGAATCTGCAGCACCTCTCTATCCAGGAAATGTGCATTCTGTTGGGACACACACAGCAGTAGTGGACCTATTTATCTCGAAAAGGTACTCTTTATCCGAGAAGTGCTGATAGTGTTCTGCTTCAATAAAAGAGTCGGCTGTAGCGTCGCACCCATTGCATAACGGGGTCGCGATCACTATCATGTGGGCTCAGCTCGGCAGGGTGTTTTAGTGTTGCCCCTGAAGTGTCGGTGTAATGGAGTGACCCGTAGGTCATGTGTTGGCTAAGTATTAAATTGGCTGTGGCCACCAGGTGTGGGCAGGTATGCCTCAGGACGACAATGGAGGAACACCCCCGAGCAGCTGAGCCCCATAAACCACACACACCGGTGTCTGCGAGTTTGTGTCCCGCGAGCATATATGTTCGTAGTGCAGCGTGACACCAGGGTGTTTCAAAACACCATATTGGCAACGAGGGAAACTCACTACATGTCTCGGTGATGCGGCGGCCGCTAGCCTCTCCACATGGCTTGTGTTGCTCGTGCCCATCCTCCGAAGCTGTGCTGCTGTTTCCAGGTCACGGTGCGGCCCGCACTGGTATTTCAATGCCTCCGCTGCGAAGAAGACTCTGAACACCCTCCAGGGAGCAACGCGTGCACCAGGAAGGACCGGTGAGTCTGAGGAGGCCCCCCCATCCCTGAAGCCTTTTAAAGCGGCAGTGTCCCTCTAACCTGGTGCTACCCTACCAAGCCGGGAGAGTATTTCAGTGTGCAACCTGTTGCCCCCAAACCAGCCAAGGTAGAAAAGAAAAACTTAAGGAAGCAATAAACAAATAAGTTTAAAAGGAAAAGAAGAATCATGAGGATATTGTACACACAAAGGAAATAGGGGGAGAGTACAAGGTAAACGGAGGCAGGTGCACATAGGGAGAGTATCCACTGATACCTCTCACCTTCAAAGATGAACACCATAACCCCCATAGAACCATTCATAGTGGAGGGCGCACCATCAGCACAAGCAGCCCCAATGGAAGGACTGGGTAGAGGGAGTGCTGTTATTTTTCAAAACCATGAAAATCGACAATGCACAGAAATGGGCCATGCTGCTGCATTTAGGAGGGAAAGACATATGTCGGATATCTAAAACGATAATCGAAGCAGCACCAAAGTCACACCTAACCCTCATCACAGACCTCAGAGCCCACTTTGAACCCATTGTCAACGTTGACTACGAAAGATCCATATTCAGGCAAGCCTGGCAATGCCCTGAAGAGTCCATTGACATGTTCTATATGAGACTCAAAGAATTAGCTAACACCTGCAACTTCCATGATAAAAACGATGAAATCAAAGGGCCGATTATTCAAGGGTGTGCCTCGTCCAAGCTACGGGAATGAATCATGGAAGAGTAAGGACGGTCCCTAGCAGACATTCTGACAATGGGAAGATCAAAAGAGCTGTTGAAAGCGAGAGCCTCACACATGGAGGCAGCGCTCCAGAGCCCAGTCAAAGTAGAGCAAGTTGCCGCTATTGCGCCCGCACCCCACAGACCCAGAACTCGGAAACAACCGCCACTGCAGAGAACATGTGGTCAGTGTGGAGGATCACCCCGCACCCTGTCAGAATGTATGGCCTAAGGAAAGACATGCTTAGGATGCGGCAAGTTCAACCATTTCATCAAGGTGTATTGCCTGACAAAAAGTACACCAACCTGAACCACTGGAAACATCGCCCTCGAAATTCAAACCTGTGGCAGTGACATGGACGAAGAGGAAATGCAAACCGTGCACTTCATCTTCATGGTCAGTGCTGCCATACAAAAGAATGAGAAACTGCCTAAGTGCAAGGTACACATAGCAGGATGTCCATTCGCAGCCATAGTAGACACAGGGGCCTCCATCAACATAATGGCAGATGCCACTTACCAAAGCCTGCACGGGTGACCACCCCTAACGCGGACACATATCAGAGTGTTTGCCTATGAACAAGCTAAGCCACTCACAATGAGAGGGAAGTTCCGGTCTCCCATCTGTCATGGATCACACAAGATAGATGAATATGTATATGTTGCAGAGGAGGGCCAGCACATATTTTTGTGATGTCACATGGCTGAAGCTCTAGGCATCGTGACTTTCGCGCTTAGCATCTATGTCGAGTCTCTTGGTGACATTCTTGAGTCCTTCCCACAAGTGTTTTAAGGAATAGGGTGCCTCAAAAACAAAGAAATCACTCTACACAGATGGATCACCTTCCACTTCAGGCCTCTCGCTGAAGGGGAGCTAGAGAAACTGGAAGCTGCTGGTATTATTAAAAAAGTAAAAGATCCAACACCATGGGTGTCGCCGATAGTAGTGGCCAAGAACCCAAAACAACCAGGAGAGGTCAGAATCTGCATCAACATGAGGATACCCAATGCTGCGATAAAGAGGGAATCACATTTGACTCCCACCATTGATGATTTCATGAGGGAATTGAGTGAAGCCCGCTGGTTTTCAAAACTCGACCTTTGGTCTGGATATCATCAACTAGTCCTAGCGGAGCAGTCGAGATACATCACAACATTTTAAACTCATGTGGGACTTCAGCAATACCGCTGACTAAATTTTGGTATTTCCAGCATGGTAGATGTTTTTCAAAACACAATTTGCGAACTACTGAGAGACCTACCTGGAGTCATCAATGTCAGTGATGACATTTTGATTTATGCCAAGAGCATTCCAAAACATCATGCGCAACTAAAAAGAGTCCTTCAGCGCATCCATGAATCTGGCCTTACTCTCCATAAATGTGAGTTCCTAAAAACAAACTAAAGTTCTTTGGTTATGTGTTTTCATCAGAAGGTGTCGCTCCTGACCCTGACAAAGTAACTGACATAAAGAACGCTCTCCCACCTACCAGCATAACAGAAGTCCATCGTTTTTTAGGTACAACGAATTACTGCAGAAGATTCATCAAAGATCTCACATCACTCACACAACCACTGTGGGATCTGATTAAAGTCACCACAGCGTGGTCATGGGTTCCAGCAGAAGATCCAAGAAGACAAATGGGTCCCAGTGGCATATGCGAGCCGGTCCCTGAGGGACACTTAGAGAAGATACTCGCAGATCGAGTGAGAGGCTATTGCCATTCATTGGGGTTGCAAGCATTTTCATCTATATGTATAAGGGCACCTGTTCACGGTCACCACTGACCACAAACCGCTGATCCCTTTGTTCAATGGCACCAACTCCAAGCCACCTCCTCATATAGAAACGTGGGTGCTACAACTACAGGAGTACAACTGAAAAGTTGAATATGTGAGATGTGTGGTAGAGAGATCTCGACCTCTGCCCATATCCGTTGAAGCTATCCAACAAGCAACCGCCAATGATGAAAATCTACAACGAATCATGAGGTTGATGGAAACTCATGCGTGGCACACGACGCAGAAACAATGGTGTTGTCTCACCCCAGAAGCACAAGCAACGATGGAAGGGCTGTACCTGGTCCATCAAGAATTGACTGTCATTGGTGATGGCTGTCTCCTTTGAGGACACCGACTAGCGATACCCGCCAGCCTCACTGACAGAGCGGTCTAACTAGCTCATGCTGACCATCAAGGTATGGTGAAGACCAAGAGTAGGCTGAGGATAAAAGTATGGTTCCTGATGATGGACATGAAAGTCGAGGAGCTAGTACACTCCTGCCATTGGTGTTAAGTGACCGGAGAACCAAGCACACTGGTGCCCATTAAGACAGAAAGCGACCAGAAAAACCCTGGGTTGCGGCCAGCCTCGACTTTGGGAGCCTGCTCGATGGAAAACACATGATGGTGCTAATTGATGACTTTTCACACTATCCAGAAGTACAAATTGTTCAGCACCTGACAGCAACAGAAGTAATACTAAAGCTGGAAAAAATATTTGCCACCAACAGAATCCTCAAGGAGATTAAAACTGATAATGGTCCACCTTTGAACGGAAGAGAATTTGCAGAATACCTCAACTCTCTTGGCATCAAGCACCGAAAAATAACACCACGATGGCCGCAAGCCAACGGGGAGGTAGAACGGTTCATGCAAACTTTGAAAAAGGTGGTACAAATTGCTAATGCGAGGTAGGAAATGCCTGCGCTAGTGGTATATTCATTTCTAAGAGATTACCGTCAGACCCCCGACTCTACGACGGAGGTTGCTCCGAGTCACCTCTCCATGGGGCGGTTTGTTGCGGGCGTCATTCCTCATCATGAATCCTGGACACCTGCACTTATGGATGAATATAAAGAATATTTCACAAGCTTTCCAATGACAAAGCAAGTGTTCAACTGCGGTCCGCCCCTCAAATTTGCAGGTGGGAGATTACATCTTTCTTAAGGAAGGATTCCCCGATAGCAAGTTATGAGTACCATTCGAGGATCACCCTTGGGTCATCGCTCGGTGACATGGATCCCTGATAGTTGCACAGAGAGGAGCAGAACAAGTTGCCCGCAACATCTCTCATTTTAAAAGATTCCATCCCCCGGCTTCTACAAATGAGATGGTCACCTCTGAAAATCCAATCCAGCCGGACGCTGATGACGAATCAGATGATGACCGAGTGGAAGAACCTGTGTTGAGAAGTATCGCCGTGGGTGAATCTCATGAACCGCCTAATCCAGAGAGCAGCCCTGGAGCCAATCCCAGCAAACCCTGGTCACTTGCTGGACGAGCTATCAGCTCTCAGTATGGGTTGAGAAGCAACCCTGTACCTTCGACTCCTTTGCAAGATTACCTTATATGATTTGAATAGTAATTTTATCTGTGAACAGTTTGGATGCTGCAATTTTGTTTTGTGTTTTGGGAGGGATGTAGTGTCGCACCCGTAACGTAACGGGGTCGCGATCACTATCATGTGGGCTCAGCTTGGCGGGGTGTTTTAGGTTTCCCCTGAAGTGGCTGTGTGATGGAGTGACCCGTAGGTCACGTATTGGGTAATTAATAAATTGCCCGCAGGTATGCCTCAAGATGACAATGCGGGATCACGCACGAGCAGCTGGGGCCCCAAAAACCACACACACCTGTGTCTGCGAGTTTGTGTCTTGCGTGCATATGTTTGTAGCGCAGAGTGACACCAGGGTGTTTCAAAACACCATATCGGCCTCCTACTGAGAAGTTCCACTCATATTTGATGATTCACTCTTTTCGACTGAATATGTTTAAAAAAATTGATTATATTTACATGGAGGTTCCTACTCGAAACACAGGTTGAAAAGGAAACTGCACCGTGAGGTAATCAGGTTTACTCATTCACATGTCAGATTAAGAATACACACAATGTAATTGGCATAGGCATACACATTTGCAAGCAAGAGCTATCTTTGGTGAGTCTCATCAGGGATAAGATGACTTCTATGATAATACAAGCCTATGTCCTGACCAGAATTTCAGAAACATTGCAATTTAATACATAGAAGCATTTTGAGAAATGATGGTACAGCCCACAAGTATTGGAATTGCTCAAAGGTGATAAAATATTGGCATTGACAGTATGAGAACACTGCAGGGGCATCATTTGAAAAATAGGCAGGCACCTCAGGGGGACGGGGAACGGGGGCACCTCAGGCGGCAAATGGAACAACCCCACTGGTCCTGGAGGGGGCAACATGCCCTGTGCTTGGTCCTGGGGAGTGCAAGGCCACAGTCTCTCAAGTGGGTGACTTGCCCACTGTCTCTGGAGGGGGCAACATGCCCTTTGCTTGGTCCTGGGGAGTGCAAGGCCACAGTCTCTCCAGTGGGTGACTTGCCCACTGGCTCTGGTGGGGGCAACCTGCCCTGTGCCTGGTCCTGGGGAGTGCCAGGCCACAGTCTCTCTAGGGGGTGACTTGCCCTCTGGTTCTGGAGGGGGCATCGTTCCCTGTGCTTCTGATTCTGGGGAGGATGGGGTGAGTGAGTGTCATACCCACTGGTTCTGGAGGGGGCATCGTGCTCTGTGCTTCTGATCCTGGGGAGGATGGGGAGAATGGGTGTCATATCCACTGGTTCTGGAGGGGGCACCGTGCCCTGTGCTTTGGATCCAGCGGAGGATGGGGTGAGTGGGTGTCATACCCACTGGTTCTAGAGGGGGCATCGTGCCCACTGGTTCTGGAGGGTGCATCGTGCCCTGTGCTTCGGATCCTGGGCAGGATGGGGTGAGAGGGTGTCGTACCAGCTGGTTCTGGAGGGGGCATTGTGCCCTGTGCTTCATATCCTGGGGAGTGCAAGGTCACAGTCTCATACCTGGGTGTCATTCCCACAGGATTTGCAGGGGGCGGCCGCACAGCAGCCCATGGAGGCAGGACTAAAGACCGTCCGCCAGCGGTGACGGCTGCTCAGTGGTGGTGCTGCTGAATCTGCTGTTGGTTGTGGAGGGAATCTCCGGCCCATCCCCTGCAGCCTCGGATGGCTGCTCACTGCTGGTGGTGCTGCTGATGCTGCTGATGGTGGGGGGAGGCTCCAACCCATCCCCTGCAGCCTCAGACGGCTGCCCACTGCTGGTGGTGGTGGTGCTGCTGATGGTGCTGGTGGTGGGGGAGGCTCCAGCCCATCCCCTGCAGCCTCAGACGGCTGCTTACTGCTGGTGGTGGTGCTGCTGCTGATGCTTCTGGTTGTGCGCGGAGGCTCCAGCCTATCCCCTGCAGCCTCGGAAGGCTGCACAACCATGGTTGGTGGCGGGGGCTCCTTGCCCTTCCTGGCAGCACTAGGGGCAGGCTCCTTGCCCTTCCTGGCAGCACTAGGGGCAGGCTCATTGCCCTTCCTGGCAGCACTAGGGGAAGGTTCCTTGCCCTTCCTGGCAGCACTAGGGGCAGGCTCCTTGCCCTTCCTGGCAGCACTAGGGGCATAGGGGCAGGCTCATTTCCCTTCCTGGCAGTGGTAGGCTCATTGCCCTTCCTGGCAGCACTAGGGGCAGGGTCCTTGCCCTTCCTCACAGCACTAGGGGCAGGCACCCTTTCCTTGAGGCTGCCTGGTGCTCTGGATCCTTTTCCACCACTAGTAGGTGTTGAGACTACTGGGCCTGTGGACTGGGTGGCTGATGAGCTTGCCTGGGTTTTTGCCAACCTGGCCAGACGTGAAGGGCAGGGGGAAGGGGTAGGGAAGAGGTCAATGGTGGAGAGGAAAAGCTTCTTAGGGACATTCTGGTGGGATGTGGGAGAAGGTGTGGGAGTAGAGGAAGAGGGAGTGGTTTTGGGAGGTATCTGTCTGCTGTGTTTGGGTGCAGGTACATAGGCTGGATGCTGTTGTGAGGTAGATGGCTGTTGGGTGTCTGAGTGCTTTCGTTTGTGTACCTTGGGAGGGAGGGGACACAGTAGGAGAGGACGTATGCATAGCTGTTGTGGTGGTGTCTGCCAGTGAGGTGTGTGTTCTGATAGGTGTGGTGGTGATGGCGGTAGTGGATGGAGATGTAGTGCATGCAGGTGTGAGTGTTGATGCAACTGGGAGGGAGTTGGAAGAGGAGGAGGAGGGGGACACAGTGGAGGCAGTGGATGTTGGCATGTCTGCATCTGGATGGTGTTTGTGTGAGTGCCTGTGGTATCATGTGTGGTGCTTGTGTTTGCCTGTGCCACTGTTGTGTGTTGTCGTGTGTGCATGCTCGTCTGCCTGTGTGCTTGGGATAGGTTGGGGTTGAGAGGAATGGGATTGGGAAGATGAAGTTGGAGGGGGAGGGTGGAAACAGGGACAATGGCTGCCATCAGAGAGGAGGCCAGAGCCTGGATTGATCTCTGTTCGGCCGCCAAGCCAGTGTGAATTCCCTCCAGGAATGCATTTGTCTGTTGCATTTGGGCTGCCAGCCCCTGGTTGGCATTCACAATGGTTGACTGCCCAACAGTGATGGATCTCAGGAGGTCAATAGCCCCCTCACTCAGGGCAGCAGGGCTAACTGGGGCAGGGCCTGAGGTACCTGGGGCAAAGGAGATGTGCACCCTCCTAGGTGAGCGGGCACGAGCAACTCGCTGAGGGGCTGCTGGGAGGGCAGTGCTGGTACGGGGTTGGCGGCTGTACCTGTAGTTGGGATGGGCACTGAAGTGTCCGCCACCACCAGGGAGCTTCCATCGGAGGAAGTATCTGTGTCCGAACTGTCCCATCCACTCTCTGCCGTGGTGCTCCCCTCGCTCTCCGTCCCACTGGTGCCCTCACTGTTGGTGGACTCTGCCTTCGGGGACTTGTGGGATGCACCTCCGTCCGTCGCCTGTGCCTCTGCTCCTCCGCCAGATGATGCTAATGCACATAAGGACAGGATGACAAAAAAAAGGGGGGGGAAGAGACAAAGGATACACTGGGTCAATGGCTGCACCAACACCACCGTTGGCATACACAAGACTGTCACAAACAGGGTACAGCCCTATGCACTGTGCAATGCATCACCAGTAATAATTCTAGCCACCAAGGCATGGGGAGGGGCACAGACCGCCAACTGCAGGACACCTTAGACCCACACAGCCCTGACCAGTAGTGGATGCCTACAAGCTAGGTAGCAGGATTATCACTTCAGCACCCTGCCCAACATGGGACCTACTCTGCAATATGAAGCCTGGCCTAGGGGCACCCACTGACACACATCCCCCACCTGGGTACCCCCCTACCATGCATAAGTTGTAATAATGGGCAGTGTACTCACCCCCATTTCGGCTGCTGTGATGCCCTCAAGCGCCCATCCAGCTCCAGATAGGTCACCGCCAGTATGTGGGCCATCAGGGGGGTCAGGGTTCAATGGACACTCCTTCCTCGTTGAGAGGACATCCCCAGTTGGGCCTTCGCCATCTTCTGTGCCCAGCGACTCAGGTCCTCCCACCTTTTCTGACAGTAGGTGCTCCACCTGCCATAGACCCCCGGGGGGCGCACGTCCTTGGCAATGGCATGCCATATACTCTTCTTTTGATGGGCCCTGACCTGCAGAGAAATACACACAGGAAAAGGTATAAGTCAGACTGTCCTGCCTGTTACACTTATGGCCAACCATACCCCCTCACTTCGCCATTTGCACACACAGGGCCCAGCACACAACCTGTACGCTGCCCAGGGGACATCCACCAACCCCCCTACACAGGCCTTCACACACACCACTCCATGCATTTATGCCCTAGCATCATGCTCACAGTGTACTCACCTGTTTATCTGGAGGCCCATACAGCAGTCCGTACTGGGGTAGGACCCCATCCACTAGTCGCTCCATCTCTGCTGAGGTGAAGGTAGGGACCCTTTCCCCAGTTACACGTGCCATGGTAGGTTCCAGACGCAGGTCACACCAGCACATGCAGTGTAGGTCCTCTCCTGTTGAAGGTCAGGTAGCAAGTGAGTGATCAGATATAAAATTGCGGTTCCATCCGCGGCAGTGCATACCGTCTCTGCTGGCGTGCATAATCATTGGCCACTGTACCCCATAGGGCCCAATAATAATAAAAGAGGAGTTGCACAGTGGATCCCGACCGCCTACTGCAACGGTGCACAATGTCAGCAGAATTACCTCACACAAGACAGGCAGATGCCATTTCGGGGGGGGGCAGGCCTTGGATAAAAACTGTGTCACAGTTCCAAATTGGACATACAGGACAAATGCCACTTATACATTAAAAATTAAAATCATGCATTGTACTGTTGTGGTTACGTTGTACAGTTTGTGACCGGCTCCTCAGTCTTTTGCCCCATAGCTTGCTACCGCTGCGGATGAATAGGAGATGGAGACATACCCCGTATACAGACCCCAGGTGGACTTGGCAACAATGGAGGATAGGCACATTATCCTCACCTATAGACTTGACAGGGCCACAATCACAGAGCTGTGTGCCCAATTGGAGCCTGACCTGATATCTGCTATCCGTCGCCCCACTGGGATCCCTCCTCTTGTGCAAGTCCTATCTGTGCTCCATTTCTTGGCAACAGGTTCTTTCCAAGTGATAGTAGGCTTGGCAGCAGGAATGTCACAGCCAATGTTCTCAAATGTGCTGACCAGAGTGTTGTCTGCCCTGATAAAACACATGTGCAGCTACATTGTTTTCCCCCAAGTGGTGAATTTGGCCACAGTGAAAGCTGGCTTCTATGCAATGGGACATATCCCAACATCATTGGGGCAATTGATGGTACACATTATGCATTTGTCCCCCCCCCCGGCAAAATGAACAGGTGTTCATAAATCGAAAGAATTTTCACTCAATGAATGTCCAGATGGTGTGCTTGGTGGACCAATACATCTCCCATGTCAATGCTAAGTATCCTGGGTTGGTGCATGAATAGCAGCATCACAAAAGTGATGTCCCAGCTACAGAGGCACAGGGTGTGGCTAAAAGGTGAGCCCTGGTTCCCACCCAGTAGATCTTGGTGTATGGGTATGGTGTGGGACATATGGGATAGTGTGTGGCTAAATGTTGTCCCTCGAAATTTGCAGGAGACTCTGGTTACCCAAACCTATCATGGCTACTGGCCCCTGTGAGGGATGCCAGGACAAGGGCAGAAGAACGTTACAATGAGGCCCATGGGTGAACAAGAAGGATTATCAAACGTACCTTTGGCCTCCTGAAGGCCAGGTTCTGGTGCTGCCATCTAACAGATGGATCCCTGTGCTATTCACCCAAGAAGGTCTGCCAGATAATCGTGGCATCCTGCATGTTGCACAACCTGGCCCTGAGACACCATGTGCCTTTTCTGCAGTAGGAGGTGGCTGGAGATGGCCGTGTGGCAGCAGTGGACCCTGTGGACAGTGAGGATGAGGAGGCAGAGGACGAGGATGAGTCCAACAGAACTGTAGTGATTCCACAATACTTCCAATGACACACAGGTAAGACAGTGTTACTTCCTATTTCATGGGCAATTATTTGTATACCTTTGACACTGGCATGCTGTTATTTCCCACTTCTGTGCCCACTTACTGTACCCTTTGGCAATTAATTTTGCAGATGTTGGTGCCCCACTATCGCTCCTGGTGTGATCACTGCAGCCAACTACAGGTCTTTCCGATTTTAACATTAATGTACATTTGATTTGCAATGTTTGAACATGGTTAAATGAATACATACTTAAATAAGTTTGACATTCTCCAAGGGTGTTTATTTAAGTGCTAAGAAGTAGAGGGGCAAGTGCAATGGGATGGGATGATGATGGAGGAAAGTCCAGGGTATAGTTCTAGTCTATTTGTTGCACAGGTGCATTGTCCAAGGGGACATAGGGAGGGGGGCAATAGCAGTTCAAGGTGCACAGGTTGACAGAGTGGGACACAAGGGTGACAATCAGGAGAGTATCATTTCCTGGCGGGGGTCTTGGCAACAGTCTCTGTCTCTGTCTTCTGCCTGGATCATAGGGAATGTTTGTGGGGTGGTTCACCTTCTGCAGGGGGAGGGGTGCTGGTGGCCTGTTGGTCCTGTGGCAGGGCCTCCTGTCCACTCGCAGCAGCAGAGGTGGAAGCCAGTTCAGATGTCTGGCTAGTGGCAGGGGCCCGCTGTTGTGAGGCTGCCTCCCTCATAATGTTGGCCATGTCTGCCAGCACACCTGCTATGGAAACCAGGGAGGTGTTGATGGCCTGCAAGTCCTCCCCAACCCACTGGTACTGTCCCTCCTGCAGCCGCCTGTTCTCCTGCACGTTGGCCGGGATCTGGCCAATCGTATCCTGAGAATGTTGGTATGCTCCCAGGATCTCGGTGAGTGCCTCCTGGAGAGTCGGTTCCCTGGGCCTGTCCTCCCCCTGGGGCACAGCAGTCCTCCCAGTTTCCCTGTTGTCCTGTGCCTCTGTCCCCTAAACTGTGTGCCCACTGCCACTGACCGCAGGTCCCTGACTGTCTTCAGGGCAACATGTGCCCTGGGGTCCCTGTAGTGGTGGACACACTGCTGATGGGCCAGGTTGGTCATCCAGATCCAGGTGACCAGAGTTGCTGTCATCACTGTGGGCCTCTTCTGTTAGGGGACTGGAAAGTGCTGGCACCTCTTTGCTGCTGACATTATCTGGGGTCTTTGTGGAGATGTAAATGCAGCGTTATTGTTTCTGTGTGTGACATATTGTGCATCATTGGTTTGCCCTCTTTGGTTGTATTTGCCCTGGCAGCATTTACTTGTGTAAGGTGGTATGTGGTGGGCTAGCTGATTCTCTCTAGTGCGTATGCTTTGGTGATAGGTGTAGATGCAGGGCTGTGAGTGGTGTCCATGCATTGGTTTGGCATGCAGGGCGTGGCATTGGGATGAGTTATTTGTGATGGTGGGTGTGAGGGAGTGTACTGCCATTTGATGGAGTTTGTTTTGACCAATGACTTTGTGTTTCACCACTGCGCATATTAGTTGCTCAATGTTCACCAGTAGCACATGGTATGTTTTGTTCAGTTTAGCCGCCTATTGGCTTTGACATGGCATTAGCCATTACTTTCTGTATTCAGTTTAGCCGCCTATGGGCTTTGACATTGCATTAGTCATTACATTCTGTATTCTGCCTATTGGCTTTGACATGCTGTATCCAGTCTAGCCGCCTATTAGCTTTGACATTGCATTCCTATTGGCTTTGACATGATATCATATATTACATTTTGTATTCAGCTTAACTGCCTAATGGCTTTGACATGATATTATACATTACACTTTGTATTCAGCTCTGCTGCCTATTGGCTTTGACATGATATTATACATTGCATTTTATATTCAGCTCAGCTGCCTATTGGCTTTGACATGATATTATACATTGCATTTTTTATTCAGCTCAGCTGCCTATGGGCTTTGACATAATATAAGACATTGCATTTTGTATTCAGCTTAGATGCTTATTGGCTTTGACATGACACTAGACATTGCATTTGATATTTAGGTTAGCTGCCCATTGCCTTTAACATGGAGTTAGACATTGCAGTTGAGAATCCAAGCTGTATTTTTCCAAGCTGTGTTTTTGAACCAAGATGTTTTTCTCACAGTAGACTAGACCTGATAAGAGAGGGTACATGGTGTTGTTCTCTCTGCTTGAGCTTGGGAACAGGAGTAGTCTTGGAGACCTGGCCAGTCTCCAAAAGGCTTGCTCAGTTTCCCAGGTCTGAGAGGAGGGGGCACACCTTTGTAACGAATGTAACAGGCTGCAGAGGGTCAGATTCGAATCTGCCGGACCTCGTGCTGGAGCTTGGCGCCAGCTGCCAGCAATCCCGTGTGGGTAGATGAATCTCTTTCCCGCGGCTGACAGGGGTCATCAGCTTGCAGACCTTAGAAAGATGAAGCTGTAGATAGTTCCCACACGGTGAAGTATTTGTTTTGCTTTGCATTCAATATCTTATAAATATAACCTGCTGTGTATATTGCAAACTGATATATTTTGTTTGATTAACGCGGACTTGAAAGCTACTAATTCGTCATTCATAAATATTGTGGTTGGGGAAGAATTAACAACAATAAAAGTCTTCTTTGACCTCAGAAGTGCATTTCTGTTGTGTTATGTTAGTGCTTAGAAACTAGATAAGAGGAAAGCATTACAATTGGTACCAGAAGTGGGGTCGGTCATTAAGAGGTGATTAAGAGGGTGTTGACGAGTTGGTAGATTTCTAAGTGCACACTTTACAAGTGTAATTGTTTTTTTGTTGTTTGGAGAATTACAGAAATTGTTTTCTGTTTGGGGAATTACAGAAGCACTGCAGACCATGTCTGAAAATGCATGTGTAGCTAAAATGCCTGATAATGCTTTGAGAAATAATTTCCGTTGTACATATGTAGAAAACTTGTCTTTTGGAAGTAATGATGACAGAAAGGTCTGGATACCTTTATCTGATTACAGAGAAATGCAGGAGAAATGTAGGCAGTTGGAACATGAAAATAGGAATTTACGTGAGCAAATTAGCCCGACTGAAAGTTATAAAAAGGCTGTTTTTGAAGAATCTTTCTTGTCCCATTCCAGTAATGAGGGGGTTAAGACAGCTCCGAGCTGCTTTGAGTTTTCGTGTGAGAGACCAGAATGTGATTTACGAGTTACCGTTGCAAAATGCACAAGTAAAACGAAAGATTTTAGAGCAAGAGCCGACTTTCATTAGCTTGTTTGATTTTTGGAAAAAGAATAGCCTTCATTTGAGTGAAATCCTAACACTTTTGTATATGGTCACTGTGAAAAATTATATGCAGCTGCGCGCTTGTGATTTGGCAAATGAAATAATGCAGACTTTAGGTTTCTGCGCAGTGCAAGAAGGAAATACTTATGTACATGTAATTCAAGAACAAGGGAAGAAAATAGTACCCCTAGCTAGAGTCATACAATGGATCTGGTACTTGCAAGACAGGGCTAGAGTACCACAGGTAAAAGAGTTACCAATGAAATTGTGTGCACCATTTGAATTCGTGTCTACTGAAGATAAAAAGCATGTTTGTTTTACTAATGATTCATTGACTGAAATGTTGTTTTCTGGCACAGGAGAAGGAATGGAGTTGTATAATGTGTGTCAGATTTTAAAGCAAGAGCTACGTGAGATGTGTCATTTTTACGCTGATTTTTGGTTCATTGCTAATGTTTTAGCTGCTTGTTTTTGCATATGGCTTGTACCTAACTGGTTCAATTACCTTGCAGATGTTAATGAGAAAAATTCAGAGAGAGAAGTGTACACCCAGAATTCTGCCTTAGTGGGGATGGCTAAGTGGGTGCCCCAGAAATGTGAACAGCTGAGAGAAAAAGCCACTTACAGGTGGGCAGAGATGAGAGAGATGCACATTCCCCTAGATTTGATAAAAACTGTGCAGTACGCACAAAAGCAATCTGTCATGCAAGCAGTCACAGAGCAGTTGGGGAGAGGAAAGTTACCAGAACAGAAATGGCAAATTGATCAGGTTTTAGGGAGAGTGATTGCTGCAAATTACCAAGGAAAAATCGAAATTATGCTGATATCTAGAAAAGAATCTGATTCATTCATACAAATTGGAGACAGAATGGCCCAACTTGGCAAAAATGCAGTGAATGGAGGTTTGGTAAAGAATGAGTCTGCCCCAGCCCTTCTGACAGTGCAAGAAAAGGGAAGCTGTGGCGCAGCAGATAAAAACCTCAGTACTGATGTGTGGGCTGAAGCCCCAAGTGACCCTCCAGAATCTGCAGAGAATATAACAAAGGGCCCCAAAAACGTCCTGCTGATTATAAAACAGGGAAAGAAAGAGGAAGGGTGCAGTTTAAATGAAAAATGTTATTTGCAAGAAAAGTCATACTTGTTTCTTTTGCAGATCCTACCACGTTTCGCCACTGTCCCTGAGTGTGCTGTGTGGTCCCCCTTCCGGTGTGTGCGTGTGGGGTCGGGGAAGGGACCGAACCCCCAACCTGAACCTGGCTGAGTAAAGTGCCAGCACCATGGATCCATTTTGCGCAAACTGCGCCTTCAGTTCAAGTTCAACTTGTTTGATTGTATTCTTCCACTGGAACTAAGCTGTGTGTTTTTTTTTTTTTTTTTTTTTTTTTCCCTCTCGTATGGAACTCTGACTTTTGCTTACCTTCCAGAAAACCTTTCAGGTGGACCGTGCACCTTTACATGAGGAGAACTCATGCCACATCAAATTGCTAACACTGTTGAATTAGAGACTCATTCAGAGTATAAAAATTGCCCAGTCTTTTCTATGTAGATGTATCTGATGTGAAAGGTTATGAAATCAATGTGTTAATTCACTTCTATTGCTTTACAGGGATTGTTTTGATCATTTAAATGTGACTTGCTGATAATGTTTTTTTTTGTGCTGATGTTTTTTTGTTTTTGTTTGAAATAGGAGATATGTGAAACAAAAATTCATTGGTCAAAGGGCGGAATGTACTGCCATTTGATGGAGTTTGTTTTGACCAATGACTTTGTGTTTCACCACTGCGCATATTAGTTGCTCAATGTTCACCAGTAGCACATGGTATGTTTTGTTCAGTTTAGCCGCCTATTGGCTTTGACATGGCATTAGCCATTACTTTCTGTATTCAGTTTAGCCGCCTATGGGCTTTGACATTGCATTAGTCATTACATTCTGTATTCTGCCTATTGGCTTTGACATGCTGTATCCAGTCTAGCCGCCTATTGGCTTTGACATTGCATTCCTATTGGCTTTGACATGATATCATATATTACATTTTGTATTCAGCTTAACTGCCTATTGGCTTTGACATGATATTATACATTACACTTTGTATTCAGCTCCGCTGCCTATTGGCTTTGACATGATATTATACATTGCATTTTATATTCAGCTCAGCTGCCTATTGGCTTTGACATGATATTATACATTGCATTTTGTATTCAGCTCAGCTGCCTATGGGCTTTGACATGATATAAGACATTGCATTTTGTATTCAGCTTAGATGCTTATTGGCTTTGACATGACACTAGACATTGCATTTGATATTTAGGTTAGCTGCCCATTGCCTTTAACATGGAGTTAGACATTGCAGTTGAGAATCCAAGCTGTATTTTTCCAAGCTGTGTTTTTGAACCAAGATGTTTTTCTCACAGTAGACTAGACCTGATAAGAGAGGGTACATGGTGTTGTTCTCTCTGCTTGAGCTTGGGAACAGGAGTAGTCTTGGAGACCTGGCCAGTCTCCAAAAGGCTTGCTCAGTTTCCCAGGTCTGAGAGGAGGGGGCACACCTTTGTAACGAATGTAACAGGCTGCAGAGGGTCAGATTCGAATCTGCCGGACCTCGTGCTGGAGCTTGGCGCCAGCTGCCAGCAATCCCGTGTGGGTAGATGAATCTCTTTCCCGCGGCTGACAGGGGTCATCAGCTTGCAGACCTTAGAAAGATGAAGCTGTAGATAGTTCCCACACGGTGAAGTATTTGTTTTGCTTTGCATTCAATATCTTATAAATATAACCTGCTGTGTATATTGCAAACTGATATATTTTGTTTGATTAACGCGGACTTGAAAGCTACTAATTCGTCATTCATAAATATTGTGGTTGGGGAAGAATTAACAACAATAAAAGTCTTCTTTGACCTCAGAAGTGCATTTCTGTTGTGTTATGTTAGTGCTTAGAAACTAGATAAGAGGAAAGCATTACAGGGAGGTGGTGGAGGTGATGGGCGTGAGGGTGAGGGTATGTTATGGCATGCATGTAGGGGGGTGATAGTAGTATAGAGTTGACCTACCAGAGTCTAGTCCTCCTGCTACTCCGGCCAGGCCCCCAGGATGCGTGATTGCCAAGAATGGCTCCTCCCATATTGTTAGTTGTGGGGGAGGGGGGAGGGGTCCACCGGCAGTCCTCTGTAAATCAAGTTGGTGTCTTGCTTCAATGGAATGCACCTTCCCCCGTAGGTTGTTCCACCTCTTCCTGATGTGATCCCTGGTTCTTGGGTGAGGCCCCACGGCATTGACCCTGTCCACAATCCTCCGCCATAGGTCCATCTTCCTTGCAATGGATATCTGCTGCACCTGTGCTCCAAATAACTGTGGCTCTACCCTGATGATTTCCTCCACCATGACCCTTAGCTCTTCCTCTGAAAATTGGGGGTGTCTTGGTGGTGCCATGGGTGTTGTGTGAGTTGTGTGGGTGAGGGTGTGTAGGGTGATGTTTTGGGGCATGTGATGTGGGGTGCATGGGTGGTGTTTAGGTGATGGTGGTGTGTGGCTCTGGTCTTGTTTGTGGTAGTGGTGTCTGTCTCGTGCCAATGTTTTGTAGTCGTATAGGGTTGAGGGTAATGTGAGTGTGTGTTTTATAGTTGTGTGGGTGTGTCGGTGTGGTGTGTGTATGGGTGTAGGGAGTGTATAGTTTGAATTGTCCAATGTGGTGTTGTTTTGTATGTGTGTGTGTATTTTGAGCTCGGCGGTATGTACCGCCAATGGTTTACCACCATTGAATGTCCACTGTGGTGATTCGTGGGTCATAATGTGATGGGTGTTGTTCTGTTGGCTTAACAGTGTGGGTTTGGATACCGCCAGTTTATCACTGACCTTTGGTGTGGTGGAATTGTGTATGTGGCTGAATAGTGATGGATTGGTGTGTGTGAGTCATAATATGGTGAACGGATATCCGCTGCGGCGGCAGTATGTTGGCAGCAGTCAGTGTGGCAGTATGTGGGATTTACCGCCAATGTCATAAGGAGGGCCTTAATATCCTAGTGCATAAAACTAAAGGCCAGATTTGCAAACGCAAATATACATTTGCAGATTTACTCCTACACTTGATATAACTCTCTATTTGAATTTCTGAGTGGGGAGTTACACCCAGGTGTGGTTTTTATGTCTCCCCTCTGTCCAATGGAGAAGTGAGACTCTCACAACAGAGTTTATGTGTTTAAATTACTAGAAGCAACTTTCAATCTGTTGGTGGAGATCTTCACCACTGGGGTGGTGATCTCTCTTTGAGAAACACAAAATGTAATAAACTTTGTTTATTGGAGAAGAAGTTACTTATATATTTAAATTTAAATATTAATGTGAGAGATTTACAGATTAAGACTAGCCTGGAAATAATAAAATAAAATATTCCAGCACGTTAACTTTAAAAATTAAGTTTGCATTCAATTACAAAAAATGTCAGTATACAAATTTTCCATACACAATAGTTTTAAAAAAATATGTGAAAAATACTATTATCCTCCCTCAACAACATATTCTTTTAGTAAATTTGGTATATATATATAAATATATATATATATATAAACACTGCATGAGGGGTGCTCTCCTGCTCCAGATCGCCGGGGGTGCCAGATAAGACGCGCGCCACCGCGTCTATTATTTCCACTCTCCTTCAGGATCCCAACAAAGGAAACAGCACTCCACAGTTACTTAAATAAAATTTATTGACTCCCACTCGCAAAGGCACGTGTTTCGGCATCAAATGCCTTTGTCAACCTTGAGGTCGCCATTTTGAAATCTCTTTATATACCTCGTACTCGTTATCGTAATTCAAATCACTTTTAAATCACAATTCATTTTAACCATGTTAACCACCTTTTACAATTACTAATACATTCTAAACAAATAACCATCCTAGTTTATATTTACAAATCTGTACGATTGCACATATCATTTGACATCAGCTGGGAAACTGATATGCTTCTTATGACATTAGATGTCACTGCCCTTTACACTAGTATCCCACATTGTGAAGGGATAAGAGCAGTAGAACATTTACGAAGGGCGAGTCCTGTAAACATCGCACAAACATAGTAGAATGTTGATTATGATGATTGAGTGGTACCTCAAACATAATATTTTATTCTTCAAGAATGACATTTTTTAACAGAGTTGTGGGACAGCGATGGGGGCTTGTTTCGCCCGAGTCATGTGAACCTCTATATGGGATGGTGGGAGGAAGAGTTATTGAATAATCCTCTGTTGGATGTACGGAATGACCACATAGCTATGTGGTTGAGATATATCGATGATATTTTTGTTATATGGAAAGGCAATGAGGAAAGTGCAAGATTATTTATTCAAGAAATTAATGCTAATGATCTAAGTTTAAAATTTGTGGGTAATATACATACACAAGCAATTGAATTTTTAGATGTTTAGATTAAAATAAAAACAGGTAAGTTAGAAACTACAGTGTATAGAAAATCTACGGCAGGTAATAGCATAATACATGAAACAGGTTTTCATCCCCAGCCATTGAAAGACAGTATCCCATTTGGTGAGTTGCTGAGAGCTAAAAGAATTTGCAGCACTGAAGAAAATTTTGCAGTGGTGCAAAGAAAAATAATTGAGATATTAAAAATGAGAGGTTATTCTAATACAACCCTTGAAGCGTCAAAAGGGAGATTCACTCTTGTTCAATGTAAGAGATAATGTGAAGAAAACAAATAATATCGGAGCAGGTACTCTAAGATTCTTTATGACATATAAGACTGCACATATGCAAATTAGAGGTATGCTACGCAAACATTGGCATGTATTAAAAAGTGATCTTGTGATAGGGGCGATAATACCCAATAAACCACAACTAACTTATAAGAAAAGTAGATCTATGAGAGACATATTAAGTAAAAGTGGTATTAGGAATTGTGAAAAGGATGAGGGGTGGTTGAAGCAACAGGATGGGTTCTATAAGTGTTCCAAGTGTAAAGCGTGTAAAAACGGTGAGAGCATCTAATGGTAGGACGGAAAACAATCCATAGAATTAAGGGTCACTATACTTTTAAGAGCGATTTTGTAGTATATGTTCTGAGATGTAGTTGCCCTAAAATGTATGTAGGGAGCACTAAACTTCAAGCTCACAAACGAATCTGGCAACATTTGAGAGCCATACAAAATAAAAATGATACGTACCCTGTTGCACGGCATATACATGAGAGGCACAATGGAAGAGTAGAAGAAATAAAATACAGTATTAGAGATGGGATAGCTAAGGATGTTAGAGGTTGCAACAGGGAAGTGAAATTGAGGACTCTAGAATCAATATAAATAATTAAGTTGGATACCAAGGAGACGAATGGATTGAACTGCAGTGAAGAATTATCAATTTATCTGCAATGAGAAGTAATGGTTATAAGCACCAAAAATATGGGGATTAAACATGTACATATACATCAGTACAGTAATAGTTTGATTTTGGAATATTCTAAAATGTTATATTTATGATCACTTATACCCTTTGATTTAATTTATGTTGGCATTGTTTTTTTTATAATTTATTTGATTTCATTTGTTGGTAGTTTATTTGATCTTGATATAGATTCATGAGAGTAATTGAGCATATTTATAAATTTGTAGTGAAGAGAGTAATAGTAATTATAGGTTGGTCATCAGATCTTAAATTGAATGAAATTTACATGTAATTTCAATCACGAAGTCGAACATGCGATATAGAAAGGAAAGCCAACATGGTTCCTTTGCGAGTGCGAATCAATAAATTTGATTTAAGCAACTGTGGAATGCCTTATCCTTTGTTTGAATCCTGAAGGAGAGTGGAAATATATATATATATATATATATATATACATATATATATATATATATATATATATAATCATATACATATGTACATGTACATATATATATGATTATGAATATAAATAAAACCTACTTGCAGTCGCCATTGTGTAGTTGTACTTAGGACCTAGTTTCCACAGGAAGAGTGTTTTTTGTTTTGGCAATAACTTTGGCAGCACTGGACGCTGGACGTATCTACCCAAAATTTTCATAACTTATACTTTGGTTGATTTGGCTGCTGTCTTGGAAATTTTGGGGGACTCTGTCAAGTAGGGGCCAAGAAAAAGAGGGTTCCCAAAACACATTTTCCCCATCCATTTTTCCATAGGGATTTTGAACACACCTACAGCCCAAACCTCTGGATGCAATTCACCAAATGTGTCAGTAAGCTAGCTCTTGGCCCAGAAAGCATGCTTTTCAGGATTTCGTGTAAATCTGATAAGGAGCTTTTGAGGAATTATAGTTGAAAAAATATAGATATCTAGGGATGTGGTTCCTCCATGGAGCCGACTGTCCCCATGCTGACACTTCAACAAGGAATTGTTGGCAGCCATTTTGGGACTCTGCTTCAGCTGAGTCCCACAAAAAAAGTTAATAAAAAAAGAAAAGGGGACAGGGTATGGTCACCCTGAGCCCCTAGTCTTGGTCTAGAGGTCCCTCACGGGTCCCGCCAGATCTTAGAATCTTTTTTTTTTAAAATGTGGACAACTCAGTGGATGGATCCAAGGTATTTTGGCTTAGATCATATTCCAGAACATGAAAGAGGTGAAAGGATTAAGCAAATAGAATCCAGATACATTATTCAAATGATGACTAAGATACCGTTTGGGATGAATAATGATGAGGAACTTTTTGTACATCTTTGATTAATATTTGGAATAATGAGGATGAGAGGAATGTCGTCTCAGTGATCACAAGCATAATGATGTCGAACAAGATATATAAAATTGATCTCAAATACTATATAATTGGCCATATTTTAATTAAACACAACATTTAGAAACTGAACTTCAAATAACTGTGTAGAAATCGCTTACCATCTTCAAGTGGATTGATGATTTATAATTAGAGCACATTTATCACATGTATGAGGTGTCCCTTTCTCGTTAGAATTATGATAAATTAATGTTTATGAGAATTGAGGTATATATATTGATGTATTATGGATTATTATGTTATTGTAATTTGGTATAAAAATGTTAGTTTATCGGCTGTGAATAACAGAGTACTACAATATCCACAATGCATTGTAAAAGTCTATCAAATAGGAAAGTATAAATAGTGACAGGAAGAAAGGACTTCGAAACTTAGAAGAAGACTGGTTAGTCGAAACGCGTTGTTTTTTTGTAGGTTGCATTGAATAAATTAAGTTAATCCACCTTAACGAAGTGCGCTGCCATGAGATTTTGTTTAACAAATATATATATATATATATATATATATATATATATATATATATATATAAATAAATATTACCTAGTGGCAGTCGCCACTGTGTAGTTTTAATTAGGTCAGAGTTTTCAATGAAAGAGAGTTTTTGTCAATAATAACTTTGGCGCTGTTTAAAGAATCTTCACAAAACGTTTTTTTTTTTTAATTAATCCATCTCAGCACATTTCTGGAAAGCTTAATGACAATCTTTCATGTGGTGGCCAAGAAAACTTGGGTAAGGAGCATATTTATTCCTATTGGAAATGTTGGTATACAATACAGAAATAAACTGCTGAACTGAATTATAGCAAATATGGCACAATGTAGGACTTTAAGCATCCATTTTGTGATTGGTGGAAGTCCATTCAGTCTTTTTTTCAGAAATGAGTGATTACAAAGGTGCTTGGGTAGTCCAGAAAGGATTAAAGAAATTGAAAGGTGGCAGGAGAGGGCAGCAATGCTAAGGCATTCTGGTTTCTATTAGCGAATGGAACAAGAACTCACAATTTACATTTTCTTCAATCTACAGGTAGACGTTCAGGGAGTACGATCACACACACACTTTTGAAGGCCTGAGGAAGAAAACTTGAATTGCTTAATGGACTGTTTTTCAAGTGCAAAGGCTAAAGTCGACGGTCACAGTTCAAAATGTAGTCCAACTGAGTGTTTCAAATGCGTTAGTGACTAATGGTCATCTGTTTTAGCCGAGGCATCCAGCTCCTTTGCTAAAAAAGTATGCATTCAGAGTTGTGAAAAGTTAGCCAGACTGTACAATATTAAAAAGGCAATCCTTCCAATCCAATCTCTTATAAGTGAATGAGCGTAATTGATGTAAAAGGAAAATCTTTATAAAAATAATCAGGGAAAAGGTGAGCAAATGAGCTCAAGAGAACATCACCCAAAAAATCAATTAAAGTTTCTTTTATAGCTCTCCCCACAGCATTTCAACATTTATTCTCCAGCAAATAGTCAAGAGACAGATGTTCCTGTTTTCTATCTTCCTTGAATTCGCACAGACTTTGACCTATAAATAACCAGCTTCATTAAAGCAATCAAGAAATCACAGATCTTCCATAAGGCCTGTTGAGAATAATAGCACGTTTCTATGCAGTTCTAAAAGGCCAATAAAGGTGGGCCTAACTGGTGCAAGAAGCAGAAAGTGTGCTGCAAATGGAGGATTCTAGCAAGAGCATTTTGGCCTGCTTTTTTAATTTTCACATGATCTACAAGTACAACAAAGTATGGTCTGTCTTCTTCGTTATGCCAAGGTTAAACAACAAAGTTATCCCACTGCCTTTGTAAGCTGATGATTCTGTTTCATTACACTGATCCTAACTGGGCTGCATCAGCAATTAGCCACAATGGAATACTATTGTATGACGAAGTCCCTATAAGTCAGTGCATTTGAATCCAAAGTAAAGATCTATGTCCCTTATCAAAGAGGAAGCCTCAGTATGACAGTGCTATTTAGGTATCCTTGAGAAATAATTTGGATGATGCACAGGGAGGAGAAAACATTTTCATACATTTTGCAAAGAGAGACCTGAATGCAGAACCAAAAAGCATATAAACAGTAGTACCTGTAAAAGGTATGATGCATTTCGTCTCATGGTACAAAAAGACTAATTTAACTGGAGAGGAACATGTAGAAAAATACATGCCTTTGACCATGCACAGTGGAGCTGGGGCTTTATAGTGTTGGGAGTATGGCCTACCTAAAGTCCAGACCATGCAGGTACACTTAATGAACAATTGGGGTTGGCAAGAGTACTGTCAGAACACTCCTATCCAAATTGCAATGACTGTCCAAACTGTCTTTAGTAACATTGACAGGGTGCTCGCCAAAGAGGAGGCTTGTATCAGGTTGCTTGTGTTACATTCAAAGGAGACCTGGCCTGGCAGTTTGGGCCAGATTGATCCTATTGGAGCAGGACCAAGGCTGATTTGCATATGCCTTAGGTAGCATAAATGTGCAAAAAATGATGGACTAAATTCTGGCTCACAGTAAATATCTGTGGCTGAAATTACTTGAATCAATTCGCCCATCACCTTTTGCTTTCCTCTGTTATGTGAAAACAGAATACAGACAAAACATAGGGGTGCCCCCATCATCATCATCATCAATAAACTAAGCAGAGTCATCCAAAACCAACCCAATTGAAATTTCAGTGCAACGTGCATCTCAGCCAACATTTACAATATTTTCTAGAACGTTCTTTAATCTAGGAGTAGTTCATATTTTTTTTAGCCCAGAAAAGATTTTTTTATGTTTTGTGACACAAAATTAATAGATTGTTGGAATTCAAGAACTCCATGCATGACCTTGTAGATTGTATTTCTCTGTTGTTTGATCTAAAAGGTGTATTCAGCATAACTACAGACCAAAGTATCAAGCTATTTTGATTATCAGTGTTTGAATAGTACAGAGGTTCAGATTAATATTAATCTATGCTATATCCATCTTCTGTATAAACAGACAGAAACAATCTTTAACCTTCCTTCCTGAACTGATTAATATCTTTTTTTGAGCAAGAGACACATCATTAATAGTTCCAAAAAGCCATAAAAGATCAGCATAGAGGCATCCCCATAGTCCATCATGTGGGGATCATCAAGCAATAGCACCACAATATGTGATCTGTGGTGTAGTCAGAAAAGGGCCCAGAATCATAATTCACTAAGAATCCATGGGCAGTAAAGACCTGTAAAAGTTCTTTGTATGTATACTGTTTCATCGCCATTCTCAGAAACGTTTATTTAGGATATCCTAATAATCAGGAACTAATGTGACTTGTTTATGGATTAGTTATTTGTTTTATCTTCCAGCAGCTTCAGAATGCCGTTGAAACTATCACTCCGTCACTGTTGTGTGTCCATCATTGCTATGTGTCAATAATTCCTATATGCCCATCTTCAGTTCATAAATAACAATATTTACTCTAAAATAATATTTACGAATGACAGGAAACTTCACTTTATGACTAGACATCCGTCTATCCAATCTAAGGGCCTGATTTAGAGTTGCAGAAGGGTTTACTCTGTCACAAATGTGACAGATATCCCGTCAGCCGTATCACAATTGCATAATATCCTATGGAGATTGTAATACAGCAGAAGGGATATCCGTCACCTTTGTGACAGAGTAACCTGTCCACCAACTCTAAAGTAGGCCTCAAGTGTCTTTTGCTCAGTTTTTTAACAGACTGTGTTCAGTGGATATTGGCAGGACATGGTGGAGAGAGGCTCTCCAGATCCAATAAGTTCACTAAAAGTGTGTTCCTCTGTGGGTATCTCAACTCTCTGGCATCTCACAAGTATTTAACTTCACCATTGCTGTGTTGTAACTCCCACAAGAAGCCCAAAAAGAGCTTCTGACACTTCTCAGCCACCTCATCTTTCACCTGCCACATTCTGATGCCACTTGAGGGCTCTGTACTGTCCATGTTGCTGTACCTGTGGTTGTTCATGCATGTGAATACCTGGCCTAACTAACCTCAATCATTCTCCACCTCTACGGGTAGTAAGCTGTGCACTGAAATGGTATGAAAAGGTGGTTCAATGATCCCAATGGAACCTGAACTATTAAATGAGAAGCAGCCTGTGGACCATTATCTAGTCAAATAAACACCTTTTGGGATTGGAGTAGCCTATACCTCTGATAATATTTAGATTACCAGGTAATGACAATGTTTTAGGAAAGCACAGCGAACAATCACCTCCCACCAGTGCCAATCTACTGCAGGCTGAGAGATTGTCAGTAAATGCCCTGCCAGTTCCCCAATATCTGTAGTGACCAGGTGGTCTTTATATCACACTTTACCTAAGCAATGCAAATCTTGCAGTGAAATGATCAAAGTTGGGGTATTAATCCACTACAGTTTTCTGTGAGTTAAATCCCATAAAAGGGCAATGACTACCAACCCAGTATCTGCCTTTGCAGTTCTAGTTCTCACCACTGTTCTTCAATGGGAGTGTGCAAGTAGGTCAATGAAACATAATTGAGACTCATCCATCCTGTGTTGTTAAGGAAAATGCTCCATGAATTCTGTTCTCCCAGAATGTCATTGACAGGTGAGATTATAATAATAGCTGACGTCATATGACTGAGCCCCTGACTTTGCCTCTTCTTTACCATCCTTATTTCTCTTTGAAGACGTATTAGGGAATAAAATGTTTATGGCTAAAACAGGTCATGACAGCAGGTTATGAGATCTATTTGGTTGGGTTCTGATCATGCTATTCATTTCCAGTTTTCTAATTGCTATCTGGCATGCCATCACCCTCACAAATGTAGACAATCAACTTGCTAGCACCTAGTCACCTACCTACAAAAAGGAGGGTGTTTTGCCCATCTGTTTCCTTTCAATCCAAACCACCCCAATCATGGGCATGAATTGGGATTGGATACCTACTAGACTTCTTTATTGGCCCTGTTGGTCTGGTGAAGATTTGGTGCTGGCGGAAGTCTGTTGGCGTAGTTTGTAGTTTGGGTGTGTGTGTATACATGTATGGGTGTGTGTGTATGTGTGTATGTGCCACTCATGAACACTGCCAGTGTCAGTAAAGGCTTAGGTAGGCCCTTTCAATCTGCTATGTTGGTGCTCAATTTCAAAGATAAACCTGGGAACCAAGATGTGATTTCGAAGATACAGGTGCTAATGACAATTGATTCTTTGGCAAGAAAAGACTGGTAGAATCTGATTGCATGGGCCACCTCTTGGTGGAATAATAAAGTGTAAAGGTGAGCCCCTGTTTTGTCTAGTGGTAGTTTTGACTCATCCAAGGTAGCTCGTATGGTTAATTTGTCTGCTGTAAAGAACATGTATCATGCAAAGCACAGTAGGTTATGTGCATAACACAGTGGGTTACTGCTTTAGTCACAGAGATTCTTTTGTTATAGTGCAGTTAATAAGTTGCAATCGTAATCTGGTACAGTGAGCTGTGAACTGCGATCAAAGAGCTGCATGCAAGTTGCATTGCACAAATTAGAAAGTTATGGTTTTTTTGCCACAGTCTTCCATTATCCTTATACTGCTAAAGAAGGCTTGCTTGCATAGACATAAGTTCTTATTATTAAAGTGAACACTAACCAATGTGTTATGTCCTGGGTTTGTGCTTCTCCAGACCAAATAATCTTAGCAAATGTCTACTAGTATGGATAACGTGAATCCTTCACCTTGTACTCTGCTGTGAATTGCGCTAACACCCTACACTGGTATGAGAGGTGCTATAAAACAAATTAATTACATGTGACAGAGACGCTATGGAGAGATGAGAGACCCTTATGGTTTTACTTCCTTTCCCCACCACATATTTATGTGAAAAAGCTTTCTCAGATCTTATGTACCTAAAAAATAAAAACAGAAATCATTTGGGAGATGTAGAATCTGACCTGATGATTCAGCTTTCATAAATAAAACCAAACATTGAAAAGTTCGTCGACGAGATGCAGCGCCAACCTTCCCATGAAACATTTAGATTTTTGCATATTTTTTCAATATAAAATAATTACATATTTTTTCCCCAGCTTCCAGTAGTGATTCAACGGGGGTCCCCAGGAGTCCAAAGGGTGGGAACTACTGCCCTACTATATAACAGCTATTGAAAGAGAACTCAAAAGATAACGGGGGTCTTATTTACTCCCTTTCAGGTATGGAAGTATAGAAAGAGAGTTATACATTGTAAGAAATTCTAGAAGTACAGGGCTAACGGTGCCCCTTGTTTTTCTAGGTCTAGGTCTCCCACCTTACTGTTCCCCTCCTACCCTTCCTTTGCTTGATCATCCCAAATGTCGAGAGGTGGACTCATGTTGAACATAAAAGTGATCCAGAGTAGTCTCTGTAAGGGAGGAGGTGGAAAGAGAGAGAGAGAGAGAGAGACGGAGACAGAGACAGCGAGAGAGAGTGGAAGGGCAGCTAGATCACTGCAACAAGAAGCCTAGCTAGCTACTAACGCTCATCCAATTGTACTCAATCCCATTCAACACCTATCTCACCACAATCGACATCTGCAAAGAAAAGAACCCAAGTAGCACTGATAAATAATTAGAAAGGAGGGGAGCCAATTTCTATTTTGAAGATGCAACAATATACTGAAGCAAAATAAATCTCAACAGCTTCAAAATAAAAAGACCCACTGAGATCACCACGGCTCCTTCCTTGATTTTGAGAGGGAGGGATAGAAAAAGCATGAAGGAGATCCACCAACTTAGTTAGAAAGAAAGCTCCAGATTTCCAGACTGTGGCTTTGCAAATGTTTTAAAGTTTTTTTGTAAGTGATCATCTTGAATATCCATGGAAAACTAAACGTTCCACATTTGCATAACACCATCACTTTAATGACAATTTAGGTCTAAAAAAAAAACTTGCAGAGATAACTTCTGCCTACATGTGACAATGCACAGAAACACGTTGGAAAAGCAAAAAATAAATACCTGTATACCTTTTTTTCTCAATTATCTCAATAGGCAATAACATTATTATAAAATGTGCAATAACCCTTCACATTTATAAAGGTAAGTGTTGCGAATGGCCCTTTTAGCAGGGTTATACCCAAACTTTTTGCATTCTTCCTTCTATTTTTTCAGGCCTGTTTTGGTTGGCTTTAGGAATTTGAGCACTTTACCACGTCTGACCTGTGCTAAAGTGCAAGTGTTCTCTGTCTAAATTGGATTGTGAGTGGTTTCTTGATGACTGGCATATTTTATTTACTATAAAGTCCCTAGTAAAGTGCAGTAGAGGTGCACAGGGCCTGTAAATTGAATGCTACTAGTGGGCCTGCAGCACTGATTGTGCCACCCACATGAGTAGCCCTGTAAACATGTCTCAGACCTGCCAACGCAGTATCTGTGTGGGCACTTTTAAACTCCCAGTTTGACTTGGCAAGTGCACCCACTTGCCTGGCCCAAACCTTCCCTTTTACTACACGTAAGTCATCCTTAAATTAGGTCCAAAGCAGCCCCATGGGCAGGGTGCAGTGTATTTAAAAGGTAGGACATGTACTGATGTGTTTTACGTGTTTTGATACTTAAGTGTTGCCTAATTCGCTTTTCACTTTTGTAAGGGCTATCTCTCCCAAAGGTTAACATGAGGATTGCCTTGAAGTATCTTTTAAGTGCATTGGGAGCAGACAGAGAAATGGAGTCTGGGTCTCTGAACTCACAATTTAAAAACACATATTTTGGTAAAATTGCTTTTTAGATTGTAAGTTTGAAAATGCCACTTTTAGAAACTGAGCATTTTCTTGCTTAACCATTCTGTGCCTCTGCCTGGCTACTTAATACATGTATGGCTCAGACTGACATTTCAGATATTTGTGAATTCACTCTAGAAAGACACACCGAGGGCTGAGGTGTGTCCTGCATATCCTGTTGGGTCTTCCTGGGCTAGAGTGGTGGGAGGAGCTAACACCTGTACTTGATTAGGGCTGTGCCTGGCATCAAACAATGCAGCCTCCTACCCCCTAGAGTGTGGCTGGGGTCAGGACATGGAGAGACAGGGTCAAGTGCACTACAAAGACTTTCCTTTAAAGTTTGCCTAATTCTAAGGCAGAATTGAGTATAAATATTGGGCTAGTGACTCAACAACTTCACAACACTTCTGGACTGAGAATATTCTGCTAGGAAGAAGAGCTGCATGCTGTAGGAGGAACTGCCACTCTGCCTGTTGCTTTGCTGTGCTTGCCTGCTGCTTACTTCTTCTGTCCTGGGAGTGAAAAGACTGGACTTGTTTTTCTACATCCTGCTTTCCAAGATTCTCCAATCTTGAATTGAGCTTGCTTCCTGTTGTGAAATCTCAGGGACATCAAGGACTTCATCTACTAGTGCCTGGACTCTTTTGCTGAGAGTCCTGACTTGCCAAGTGGTGCAAAATCCAGTCCCTGAGCCCTTGGAAGTGGAAGCCGGTGACTGGAAAAAATATCCACACACTGAGGTCGTTGGGGCAGAAAAATTGACGCAGCTCCTGCACCGCTGCTGAAAAATAAACGCAGCAACTGGTTTGCGGCTGCAAAATTGATGTGGCTCCAGTTTCAGCTCGGACTTATCATTGCTGTGTGTCCGGATTTTCCAGGCATCATCCCTGGGTGTCATTGGTGAGACCGCACCAATAGAACCGAAGGAGGCATTGGCATCATCCACAAAGCCACCCTCGAAGTCAAAACCACCCCGGACGACTCCTTCAGCGCCACCGAACTCCTTCACTTCCAAATCCGCACCGACCCCAACACCACGCTCAGAGGAACACCCATCTATAGACCCCCAGGGCACCCTTCAGCAACGCCATCGCCGACCTGGCCAGCACCCACGCACTCGCCTCCACGGACTACATCCTCCTCGGGGACCTGAACTTTCACCTCAAAAACAACAATGACACCAACTCAACCACCCTGACCGAAAACCTCGCCAACCTCGGTTTCACACATCTCGTCAACACACCCACCCACACAGCCGGTCACACCCTTGACCCCATCTTCTCCACAAGCAACCACATCACCTTCAACCATACCACCGAACTCTACTGGACCGACCACCACTGCATTCACTTCACCTTCAAGAAACAGACAGAACACCACCTCACCGAACAACCACCATGCCGCTGATGGGGCAAAGTCACCGAACTTCAACTAATCAACGCCCTAGGCCAGAAACCGCCCGTCGACCCCACCGACCCTGACATCGTGGCACACAACCTCAAGCTATGGATCACCGACTGCGCCGACCGCCTTGCTCCACTCAGAAAACCCTCCAACAACCACATCAACAAAAAAGCCACCTGGTTCACCGACAACCTCCAAGCCTCCAAACGCCACTGACGAAAACTCAAGCAAATATGGCTACTCGAACGCACTCCAGACAACCACACGGCCCTCAAGGATGCCACACGCAAACACCACCAACTCATCAGGCTAGCAAAAAGATCCTCCTTCAAAACCCGCCTAGAAAAAAATGCCCACGACTGCAAAGAACTTTTCAGCATCGTAAAAGAACTCTCCAACCCTAACGCCACCGTCAACGACATCAACCCCTCCCAAGAACTTTCCGACGCCCTATCAACTGCCTTCCACCGAAAAATCACGGACATCCACGACAGCTTCAACTCCCCTCACACTCCAGATGCTCCTAACCCACACACCAAGAACTCCACCCGCTCCAGCCGACTGACCTCCTGGACCAACATCAGCGACGACGAAACCCGCAAGATCATGAACTCCATCCACTGCGGATCACCATCAGACCCCTGCCCACACCACATCTTCAAAAAAGCAGACACGGCCATCGCACCACACCTACAGAAAGCCATCAACATATCCTTCGAAACTGAAAGATTCCCGGACAGCTGGAAACACGCCAAAATCAACGCCCTTCTCAAAAAACCAAAGGCGGACCCCAAGGACCTGAAAAACTTCCAGCCCATCTCTCTGCTCCCGTTCCCGGCGAAGGTCATCGAGAAAATCTTCAACACTCAGCTCACTCGGTACCTCGAAGACAACAACATCCTCGACACCTCCCAGTCCGGCTTCAGACAAAACCACAGTACCGAAACCGCCCTTCTTGCCGCCACAGACGACATCAGAAGCCACCTCGACAATGGAGAAACATCAGCCCTCATCCTCCAAGACCTATCAGCCGCCTTTGACACCGTATGTCACCACACCCTAAAATCCCGCCTCCACGCAGCAGGAATCCAGGACCAGGCCCTCGAATGGACTGCATCCTTCCTCGCCGGCAGAACCCAAAGAGTCCGCCTCCCCCTGTACCAATCCAAAGCCTTCAACATCATCTGCGGCGTACCCCAGGGCTCGTCCCTCAGCCCGACGCTGTTCAACATCTACATGGCCCTCCTCGCACAAGTGGCCCGTCAGCACAACCTCAACATCATCTCCCATGCCGACGACACCCAACTCATCCTCTCCCTCACCAAGGACCCGCACACCGCCAAAACTTACCTCCACGAGGGACTAAAAGCCATCACCGACTGGATTAAAGACAGCCGGCTAAAACTGAACTCAGACAAAACAGAGGTCCTCATCCTTGGGCGCACCCCCTCCGCCTGGGACAACTCATGGTGGCCGTCCACGCTGGGTCCCCCACCGATGCCCACCGACAGCACACGAAACCTCGGCTTCACCCTCGACTCTTCACTCTCCATGTCAAAAGCAGGTCAGCCCCATCTCCTCCTCCTGCTACAACACCCTCCGCATGCTTAACAGAATTTACAAATGGATCCCAACAGAAACAAGAAAAACAGTAGCCCAGGCCCTCGTCAGCAACAGACTCGACTACGGCAACGCCCTCTACACCGGTATCTCATCCAAACTCCTGCAACGCCTCCAATTCATCCAAAACGCCTCCGCCCAACTCATCCTCAACATCCCTCGCCACTGCCACATCACCCCCACCTAAGAGAACTTCACTGGCTCCCCGTCAATAACAGGATCACCTTCAAGCTCCTCACCCACGCACACAAGGCACTCCACAACACCGGACCATCATACCTGAACAACAGGCTCAGTTTCTACACCCCCACCTGGCATCTCTGCTCCGCTAACCTCGCCCTCGCCTCCGTCCCCCGCCTCCGACGCAAATCTTCCGGCGGCAGATCATTCTCTTACCTCACCGCCAAGACCTGGACCACCCTCACGCCGGATCTACGACAGACCCAGGACCTTCTTTCCTTCAGAAAACTACTCAAGATTTGGCTCTTCGAGCAGTAGCAGCACCCCCCCAGCGCCTTGAAACCCTCACGGGTATTTAGCGTGCTTTACAAATTAATTGATTGATTGATTGATTGATTGATTGATTTTCTTCATCAACATTGCACCATGCTAAGGAATCAACGCATCACCACCCAGAGGGAAAATAATCCACACATCACTGGTCCGGCAGGAAATGAATCAACTCATCGCAAAACCGTCAGGAAAAGAATCCACTTATCGCCCGTCCAGCGGGGAAATAATCGATGAATCACTTGCTTTTCCGACGCATCACCTCCTTTGCAGCCCGCATCATCTTTTTTTTTTACATATCCAGACGCTGTGTGTTATAAGGATACAACCACTGATTTTTCAGGATTAAAGCTCTTTTAAACTTTTAAAAAGTGATAACTTTATTTGCTTATGTTGGCTTTTTGTCATTTTGGTCTTGTTTTACTCAGATAAATATTGACTATTCTTCTACACCGATGTTGGGAACTTTTGTGGTGTTTTCACTGTGTTACTGTGTGTATGTACAAGTACTTTACACATTGCCTCTGAGATAAGATTGACTGCTTCTGCAAAGCTACCAAGGGGGTGAGTAGGGGTTATCTTAGGTGTGTGACTTCCTTACCGTGACTAGAGTGAGGGTCTGTACTTGGACACAGTGTAAACTGACTGCCAACTAGAGACCCCATTTCTAACAATAAGATTTCGACCCAGATTTACTAAAGGTTTGTAATGGTGTTTTGATGCACAAACTGATGCAGGCATTTCAAACATCCGAGATGGATTAACTTTCATTTGCAAAAGCCTGCTTTTCACCATAGCCCTCTTTGTGCCAACCCACTGTTAATCTATGCAAAAAGCAGAGCATGTCTGTGGCAAGTCAGAGCAAAATCGTAGGCTTTTGTGCAAAGCCAGAAATGCTATGTGCCAAGAAAAGCCAGGATCAAGCAAGCGGTCAAGATGTCAAAGGGTTGGTGTGATTCACACCAAAGCACATTTTGCGTGTGTGATCCATGGGTCTTGGTCTACACAAAGGGATTTGTACTGGAGGATGTGCGAACATCATGAGGCAATAACATCATACAGAACAGTAAAACATAGCCCAATGGCCACCAATGATGTCACCGGCAGGCGACTCTTGCTAAAACTAGTGCAGCTCTATTTTCAGAACTGCGATTTCTTTCACCTATGGCTCCGATGAGTGAAGGAGAGTACATCTGTGCCTTTGTCTGTAAACGATGCCAGTTCTGCAAAAGGTGAAAATCAGGAGCTTTACTAGCCTTCTTTGTTGAAAAAATGTGTGCACGCCCCTTCATCAGACATTGTAAGCTACAAATTATATCTAAACAATAGGAGCAATGTGCTTTTCTGAATTTAAGATAAATCCACAATTGGTGTCCCAGGTCATTCAGATATTATTTCTTGTTTCAATGTGATTTGGTCCTATACCTTTTTCCTATACTGAATAATATTAGAAATTATATGCATATCAATGTATTCCCTTCCCAAAGTGCTTCAGGAATTCCACTGCAGGTAGCCTACATTTTGCAATGCAAATGTAAATCGGCAAGTGTCATGCAAAAGAGAGCAACCATGACTTTATCCATTAAGATAGGCAAACGGGATCTGCACTTTAAATTCTGTCTTTTATAGTCCGCAACCACTTTCAGTACGCTTTCTGAATTAGGTCACAGTTGAATGGAGTATTTAACCCCTGTACATTTCTCTGCTCACTTTGCACACACTTCGGAAATACAAGTGGATTGCTTACAGTGTTTAACTTGGTAAAAAAAAAAACGTACTCGTTTTTCAGTTGTGTAAAACTTCGTTCTCTTGAGGAATCAGAGCAATTCTGAAATATTTTTCTCAACAGATTAGTTGACACTGTAGAGCATAAAAATAAAACACCTTTAAAACCGTGCCTTCAAGGGGAATCAAGGAGGAAATACACAATATATCTACCCAAATACATTAGTTAAAATTGTGAGGCTTTATTAGTAAAGTACAATTAAACAAAAAATATAACTTTTTTGTCAGTGCCGTGGCTGCAAGGATGCCTTGGGCTTTAGTTCTTTAACACGTTTCCTTCGAGACTCAATAATGCTAAACGGGTTTCCTCTCTTATACCCAAGCTACACAGATGATACCGTTAAACCAATCTCTGTATTACACAGAAATACTTCATCTTTAAAACTTCCAGAAATCTTTAGGACCAAAGATACAAAAATAAAAATAGAATTTAATATATTGGACAAAAACATTAATTTCATTTTATTGTTTCACAAAGAATAACATTTCAGTCTTTCTTGTTGTCAAGTCCTGCGGGCTATGAGCACTAGAATATTATTCGATGTATTTATGCCAGGAAATTAGTTTTAGTAACTCGACCACTACGTGACAATTTCATTGAGCTCTATTAGGAAGAGTCATTGCCGAAGTCCTTACTAATTACAGAAAAGTTATTAAAGTACCAATTCAGTTCTAAAAATCGTGCTTTTACATGAGTACTTCAGGAAATTATAATTTATTTAAGAAAGATTTACAAAGCTCCTGAGAAATTGGAATTTTAAGATATTGCTGTAACGCACATAATACATCCTTTAAAATAGAAGGGCATGGAATGGCATCTATTTACTGAAATTCCTAGGTTTCTCACAAGATTTTCCTTTTAAAAGATAAAGGTGGGAAAACATTATTTTGCTCACTCCAGTGACGTAGATTTAACAAAATGCCATGGGGAGTGGAAGTGACTCTTTGGTTCTGTGCTCACAGCATCACAAGAAGTGACATCACATGACCTACAACCCCGATGGCACCCCAGGAAGTCAATTCACATTACTTTAAATCCCAATAACTCACAATGGCCAAAAAAGTGACTAAAGCAGAAACAGTTCCTTTAAGTATCTCCTATATATTAAACAGAGTGTTTCAATTAAGTGACAGGCTTGCATATATCAGCTACTCAGATATAGTCGTCTTATGGCAGACCGCTCCCAATGTAAACTTATAGGTTCAGGCAGCGTGTCAAATGCACAGGTACAGGCCCAATCTGTGGTCACCGACCCAGTAACCTAGGCGCAGCCAACTTGTTCCAAGGAAAAGCTTCAAAGGTCGAGACGCACGTAGTAAAATAAATGAAATAACCTCTGTGCTTCTGTGGTTTACTCTCAGATTTCTACTGCATAATATAGCCTCAATAGCCAAAGCGCCCCTTCCTATGTTCAAAATGGCCTCAAATGCTCACTTACTCTTTGCAACGCAGTGTGCAAAAACTGTCCGAAATAATAAATGCATCTTCAAAAATTGCAGCTGTAGCCTCAATTGAACACAAGCTAACACTACACAGAACCCTCCTCAAATAACCTAGGACAATTAGGATGAGGAAGAAACATTTTAAAAAAAAGGCCCATATTTATACATTTTTAGCGCCACATTTGCGTCGTTTTTTGGCGCAAAATCGGCCAAAAACTCACAAAATTCAATTGCATTTTGGAAGTTTGCGCTGCTTTTGCGTTAAAAAATGACACAAATGCGGCACTAAAAAAGTATAAATATGGGCCAAAGTGCCACTAATCTCTGTATCTTAGAACGAGTATTGGCTACCAATTTATTTAATATTTTGAAATGGATGGAGTTTAAGTATGGAATATGACAGACACTGTATTCAAAACTTAAGTGCATTTTTAACATATGGTTTTACTTTCCTACAATTAACAACAAAAGGCCTGATTTAGAGTTCGGCCGTCAGGTTACTCGGTCATAAATGTGACGGCTATCCTGTACGCTGTAGTATAAGTGACCACTGGATACAATCCATCTGTAATACGATGCACAGAAAATCTGTCTCCTTGGTGACGAATTAACCCGTCCTAAATCAGGCCCATAATCTTATGTTAGGCATGATCTTTCGGCGGTCACTCCTCAGGACAGTGCTACGAACTATACAATGTATGCGGTTTCACCATAAATACAATTCAAATTTTCTGTCTTCTTTTCACCTCTTAGCATAAACACAGGGTCAACGTATTCACCTGCACTTGGAGGGAGAGAGTTCTCCATGCACGAACACAAGACCTGCTCTGTAACAATCAGTTCACTAACCTGGCCATGAAACTGCTGTTTCGCCATCACACTATTTAAATTGATTTGGAACGTTTATTTTGAGTATCAACTGACCTGTATAAATAGTGTGGAATTTTGGAACACGTTTTACAATACGTATAAATGAAAAGTCTTTCTTTAGAAAGGCCAATTTGTAAAAACAAGACCAACTAATGGCATACCTGTATATAATTGTTATATCGACAACATGCTCTGTACGTTTCTTCGAATGAAGACATATAATTTCAGAACCATGGATTTGTTTTCCTTCAGTTTCGAAAGGAGGTAGGAAAAAGGATGTAGTATAATAACGATAAATAGGTACTTAAATCCAAGTCAGAGATCAGTGTCACTTCCACTACTACAGGGACGCCACCTGGATGTTTCAGTGTCTGGGTGCAGGCTCTCTCTTCCCAGTGAAAGCAGGGAGATGCATATGCCTCCCTCCTCATTCAGTGCCCTCATTCCCATTCAATACACCATTCTTATGTACTACTACTTCTTATCCCTTTTAAAATACATGTTATTTATTTAACATAGAGTTTGAAAACAATGTATGTTTGTTTCTCGCAGGCACAATGTTAGCTTTTAGGGTTGAGTTTGAACACATTTTAACTGTCTCGCTAGTCTCATGTTATCAAAAATAACCACAATGTCCCAATGTTTTTTTCCAATTCTTTAGTCTTTTGTAATTTGGTCATCCTTGTGTGAAATTATGTCTCTAGGGTCAAGTATTTCAAACCCAATAGTGCCTATTCTTTGCACCCATTTTCGAATCGTATTTGTTTTACAGACTGAAGATGAGCAGCAGGGAACAGTTTATCTGATTCATGACCCTGCAGAGTGTACTTCTCTCACTAAAACAGTTTACTCTGCATTACCATAGAGATCTGATTGTTCAGAGGATCACACATATTCATTTACATGATTAATGGAATAACTGTCTTACATACTGCTTTGTGCACTTTTTCAAATTACATTTCGTTTAGAAGCTTCTAGAATCTGAGACGACGAATGAAAAAGCAAGTTGTATTTAAAAAAAAAAAACATAAAAAAGTCGAGTAGCCTAATTTCTGATTATTTTTTTAATGCAAAATAGCAGTCAGCACAGCAAAACATCAGAGACAATTATTATTTTAACTGACCAGGACCCTCACTAGAAAACAGTAGTTGGAGCATATACCTAAAATACACAAACATTAAGTTGGTGTGTTTATGTTTTCAACCAATACAAGCCAACTGAGCCTAATCATTTAACAGAAACTTGTTACTGTCAGTAAAACCTCTCCAGTAAGCAGATTTCACGATCTTATTTCCAAAGAATGGCTAGATGTCCTTGAGGAGAAGATATCATTCATCCAAACAATACTAGGCTGATTATTCTCCTAAATCCTACATTCATTTGGCAAGCTTAAAGGCGAGTTTGCCCCTCTAGGAAAACTGCAGATGTACAACTCTAAGCCTTCTGCTTCAATGCCTACTTGAGCCATGAAAATTAGCAAACATATTGAAAGACACAGGAATTTTCAAGTTCTATAAAACAACATCCACGTTTGATTTCATATATATTGCAAGAGATTTTAATAAAATAAAACCCATTCGATTAATAAGCCATATGCGTGAATTGTAGACCTAACTAGACTCTGCATTTTAAATATGCATTTTCCTTTCCAAACTCTGCATGACCTGCATTTACATGATTTGTTCGACTTGCTAACATTAACAAATTCCAAACTGCTTTCGCTCGGAAGAAATGTTTCTTTTGTGACTTTTGCATGACTTCTCATGACTCAAACATCCAATTCTAACAAGAAAGTGATATTATCCTATTTATCATTGACCGCCTGACCTGCATTGGAATCTCAATCCTTGCTAAGGTAATTTTAAAACTAGATTCTTTCTGAGTATGTTTCTAGAGTAAAATTGTGTGAAAGGAGATGATTTGATTGGATCCTAAATAAAACTTACATAAATGTTCCTTATTTCAGAATCCCAGGCGGCTGTGAAAAAAGTTAAATGTTTTGCTGTAATTAAAACATCTACAATGTATTCAGAGTACTCTTTGTTGGAACATACCATCTTGATGGAAACTGTTCCTGCTTCACAATGTCCTTACTTTCTGATTTGATGTTCTTGCATATAATCTGAAGAACTGTTAAACTTTTGTATCATTATGCTATGTATAAAACTCGTCCAAGGGAAAGAACAAAACCTAACTCTCCTTATGAATATTAGATTTCAGAGGACCATAGATTTATCTTCCCTTCAGAAAGAATCAGACATGCTCTACGCAGCTCTGTGAAGCCTCAGACCATTCTCTCTATCTCTTGCCTCAGAGGTTGTTACTTTTCCCCTTTATGAGCTCTGATAGCTTTAGTGGCTAGACAGACTCTCAGATGATTGTTGTTTTTACTATTTTATATTTTATCCTCAGTGACTCAACTACATCTTTGTTGCTGATCCTGGACTGCTCTTTATTATTTGTAAAATTGTAAAATATAGAATAGAGATCAGATTTATCCAACGTGCCTTATGCCATGTTTTGTAACTTATGCTTGATTGTTATTAATAAAGAACACTTTTATGAGACCTAATGATTAATAAAACTTCCAAAATGTAAATTCAACTCTCATTATTGACTCCTGAGAATAACATTTGATATTGAAGTTTGAGATGCAGTTTTTATTTCCCTGATCATTACCAAGGTCCGTAATTATAATTTCATAAAGGCAGCAGAGGTTTTATAAACATTTTAAATATTCTGCTCCCCCAATGTCAAAATATATTAAGGCCCTTTCAAGGACATTATGTTACATAACATTATCTCAAATGGTTTATTTCAAACATAAGATCAGGATTTAGAGTTTGGCAGATGGGTTACTCCATCACAAATGTGGTAGATATCCCATCCACCATTTTATGATGTCCATAGGCCATTATGGGATTGTAAAATGGTGGAAGGGATATCCATCAAGTTTGTGACAGAGTAAAGCCTCCACCAAGCCATCATTCAGGCCCATAGTAGTCATGCACTTGAACTAACATTTTGCCTTGAGGAAGCATACTGCTCCAGAACACTGAGGGTAGGCTCACAACCTTCATGGGCTTACACATTTTCACTGAAATCATGTTGAAACATGGATCCTAGTTAGCACAGCGAACCTAGTTAATAGACACAGAAGCTTTCAGCTGGCACAGAAGCATATCCACTGCCCCACATACTCTTGCCACTCCATGCCATGACACTGCCCTCCTACCTTCTTAAAAGAGGATCGGATTCAGCTGTAGGCTTTGGAGGCTTTGGAGGCTTGTTCATATGAGCACATGTACTTGGGGGAAAGAACAACTGCTCCACATAGAAGAGGTACTGTAGTGTCATTCTGGCGTTATGGCCTGCAAGTAAGTCTTTGTTTTTGCTTTCCCTCTCACAGGGTGAGATAATGTATCCACCCACTTCCCTTTCACTAGCCCTTCATTAGCAAATCAAAGGTTGATGAGATGTTAAAATATAGATGGCTTTTGGGAGTATCCAGTCTTTACCCGACCCTTAGGCTATGAGATCCTAATGCGTCATGGAGACAAAGTGGTTGAAAGTTTACAGACTATGAACTTTGCTCAACAGCCCAGTTTATCATCAGTTCCTGGATATTTCCTTTGGTCTTCTCACCTGTGATCACAAGGGAGTGCCTAGAGGGTCTAAAGGAGGTGTTCAGGTCCCACAGTGAAAGGTCCAGGGGTCGCAATTGTGACCCTGGTGACCCCTAAATGATGTCCATGTGACACTCTGAGTGTATGCAGCGTTACTGAAGTTCTGAACAGAGACAACATATAGCATCAGTAATTCTCTGATTACGCTCTCCCCAAGCGTGCGCAGCGGCATATGTGATGGACTTACATGGGCAGAAGGCAAAGAGGCAGCCCTGATCTGAGTGGGGTAGAATGCAAAGTATCAGTGACCAGGGGTTTTAAGCAGCCCTGTAAAGTAGTAAAGGATTGCTGGCGATCACCCCTTATCAACAGTGCTCAAAAATAGCAGAGAGTATGCAATTTTGACATGGAATTGTGAATTCCTTGTACATATTAGTATATTGTAGCTGAATTCCTGGTTATGGTGCAATAAACATTTGCTGACAAATATTGCGCAAGGCATTTTTCACAATTTGCTTTAGAAAGCTAGAATTTAATTTTTAGCTGGTTCCCAAGGGATTATGTGAGGGGAGAACGTGGGTCCTTATGTTAAGTCTATTTGTCTTCTGAGTGTGATGTAATCATGGGTTTCAGTGGCTTTGACATATCAACAGCTGCAAAGCCAGATGAAATATTGGTTGCCAAATTCAGACGGAAGTCTAGGTTTTGAAATTCTATCCCACGGTTATATATATATTAACTCTTGGGTTTAAGGGACTATATTGAAACTGGTGATACAAATAATAACAGTAACAATAATAGAAATATTAATAGTAACACCAGTAAAAACAATAATAGTAACCCCCTTACAGGGGTGTTGTGTAATGTTATAGGAGCTAAGCCGGTATGATGATATGGACTTCCCCTCTTTTCGGAACGGAGAAGTAGAATCCATCCACTTAGGTTGTCCAAATACAAAAGTTCTTCATTGATAACGGCTTACAATGCATTCAGCCAGAACAACCGTCTTGGTCACAGTCATGCCGTTACAGGAAGTGAAGTGCATATATCAAAATGAACATAAATGGTGGACTAAACTGTGCTTTATTGTCTCAGTGACATTTTTTACAGAAAATTATACTCTCATTGTACTACAAAATATATTGGAATACCTTCATTTAAATAATGTGCACAATCCTGTGTGATCCGTATGTTTCAACATTGAATTCACATCATTCAACTGATGTACAGTGATCACCATACACTTGATCTGGTGATACATGTCATGTAGCCCCACTGGACAATTTTTAAAGGAAGCTAGCCAAGTAATTGCCCTGATCGCATAGAATTAAGAAAGCTGTAATCTCAATTATTTCACATACATGACATTTGACATCACACAATCTATGTTATGCTGTGCAAAGATGCAATTTCAGTTCTGCCCAAGTGGCGCGGCATACCTCTCCAGTCTTCCTTCCAAAACATTAGGGATTTATCATAAACCATACACATCATTGCAAATATCACAATAAGTGTTCTGGCTCAAGGACTGTCCATATTATTAATCTGAAGATACTAAAGGTGCAAAATAATTATGCTCTTATCTGATCAATACCATTGTGCCACCCACAGTATCATGAAGAAAAGGGTATAGGCTATAAGCCAGCCAGTTACACCACCTCTTAATTCCAAGAACGAGAGTCCCTTCCTCTTCCTCCTGTGTATCAACAAAATGAAAATGAAAATGAAAACAGTAATGAAAAAAGAAAATATTTAAACAATGCCTTATCACCTAAATGTATTTTCAGCCCTACTTCGCAGTTTAAACCTGAAGGAAATTTGGTCCCTAGATCTAACTTGTGTTTTGATTTTTTCTTCTCAGTAACAGAGCTGTGTTGCCACCTTTCTGGCTCACTTTTATTTAATCTGTGGAATAGATTTTAAGACATTTCTGACAGGAAAGTAAAATTCTAACAAGTGTTGAGCAACTGGCTCGTATCTATCAGCATTGTCTGTTGCCCTAATATGTCCCTGAATGTGTTTTTTTTAATGTGATGAATCATTCTCCACACATAATGTTTCTCTCATGGGCAATGATTCTTGGAGTCCACGTCTTTTACCTGGGTACAGGAGGAAACAAATCTAGTCCTTCAGAACTCCACTCAGGTTACAACAATCAGGGTTCAATCCTCTTCTGATCTTCCACAGATCAATACACTGTTCTGAGGTTGGTTCCTTGGAGTGCCACATTTACCTGTTTGTACTAGCCTATTTTAAAGATCCTAGGGGTTGCCTTACCCACTTTTTTGCAGTTTCTGTTTTCCAAACTGCAAACAATCCCACAGTGTAACTTACTCTTAAAATCTAAGACAGGAGAACCCTTCCTCTCTTGTCCACAGTTTTTGTGTCCATCCATAGGTGTGGGCTGGGAAGTAAGCAGTCACCTCCCCATGTTCACTCAGAACTGATTTTGGGGTAGCTTCTCTCCAACAGGATTTGTGGTGAGCCTGCCTGATGTGGGCCAGAGGGACAAATGCTTACCTTTCCTCAATTCTAATTTTACATTTTCTTTTGAAAAGGCAGGCCTCACCTTGAGCCTTTAGAAGTTAATGAAGTTCCTGTGTCATGAACAGCGCTAACTCTGCTAGTTTTTTTTCTTTGCATGTTTGCTGTCAGTGTCTTTTTATAATTAATAGAAAGTGTATAGTCACAAGAGCACACACAAAACGCTGATGTCATCATGGCCGACAACTCTCTAGGCTGGCCAGTTTTTTTATTATAATGGGCACAGTCGTTACAATACAGCCCATTGCAGTGAAAGCCTATTGTTGACAAAAAATGGATGCTTAATATCAGCAGTTTAATACCTTAGAATCTGGACTTTGGGAATAACATGTTCCAGGGGACAGGAGCTGAGAGCACATGTTCTTGACTGGGGAAAAATGGGAAACATGTTAGAGACACAACAGTAGCATCTTCAGTGGATAAATAAGAGCTTTGCATTAGTTGTTTATTCTTAGACACACATCTATATGCACATCGTCCCATTACTGTCTAGATCAAAGTACATAAGACACAGTTAATATAAGAGGTCACTATTTCGGCTGTCTTAACCCCAAAAGCCATTAATCATTGGGTGAGTTGTTGAGCTATCAGTTAGTTTCAGCCATGCTGCTGCCTTTCCCACCAGACCTCCCACTATGAAAACACCAACAAAACACTGAGGAAATGTGGAAAATAAGCCAAGGAGGGCTACATTGGCTGTGGACAATCTCACTAAGCACCTAGCTTCAACAAAGGAGCAGCGATCTGTCTCTATCAGCAAATGTCTTATAGGTGACTCCTAAAAGGTTTTGTGCAGCTGTTTTTTATGCCTTAGATAAACCGTCTAACTGTTCCTGTATGGGAGGCATATTCAAAAGAACACAATAGCTAGGCAAGACTCTTGGATTGCACTGATTGTGCAAAACAGGCGATAACCCATGGAGACTATGCAGTGAGCTGCTCTAAGCAAATCCTGGCAATGGAATCCACTTTACTCATTCTTCCTTTGTATTTCCAGACCATCAGTTTGGTATTTATTATTTTGTGGGCTTATAAGTAGTAGTTTCCAATTGTTGCAGTAATGTATTCTAAAATTGTGGTGTAAACTGTGCTGCCCTGTTCATGATGATTATCTCAGTCTGTCTTTTTAGAATGACTATCTTTTTTACAAAATGACTGCCTAGTTCTGTAACTGGGGGCAATCTCTTGATCACAACCAAAGTGAATATTTAGAAAAATAATCAACTCCACCATTAATACTGCGTACCCTTTAAATTCTAATATTTTCATATTAGAACTTAGCAACATTCTGGGCCATGGCTGCTTTGGAGTTCATAACGGTACTAATAACCCATTGTATTTTTGTGGAATTATTTATTTTGTGCACAAGCAACATATTGCAATCCTATACAGTTTTTTCATATTGGCCCACCCATCAATCAATCAATCAATCAGAGTATTTGTAAAGCGCACTACTCACCAGTGAGGGTCTCAAGGTGCTGAGGGGAGGTGGGGCTGCTACTGCTCGAACAGCCATGACTTGATATGTCTCCTGAAGGTAAGTAGGTCCTGTGTCTGTCGCAGATGGGTGGGAAGAGTCTTCTACATCTTGGCAGTGAGGTGGGAGAACCGGCGGTTGTTCTGTGGATGTGTGGGACGGTGGCTAGAACAAGGCTGACGGAGCGAAGCTGTCGGGTGGGGGTGTTGAAGGAGAGCCGTCTGTGGAGGTATTCTGGTCTGGTGTTGTGCAGTGCCTTGTGAGCATGGCTGAGGAGTTTGAACGTTTTATGGGGAGCCAGTGTAGGTCTCTCAGGTGGGCTGTGATGTGGCAGTGGCGGGGCATGTCCAGGATGAGGTGTGCGAAGGCGTCCTGTATGCGTTGCAGTCTTTTCTTGAGCATGGCCTTGGCTCCTGCGTAGAGGGCATTGCCATAGTCCAGTTCGCTGCTTATGAGGGCTTGGGTGACCATCCTTCTAGTTTCAATGGGGATCCATTTGTAGATCTTCTGAAGCATGCAGAGGATGTTGAAGCAGGAGGCAGAGATAGCGTTGACTTGCTGGGTCATTGATAGTGATGAGTCCAGGATGAATCCCAGGTTGCTTGTGTGGTCAGTGGGTGTCGGTGCAGTTCCCAGTGTGGCAGGCCACCAGGAGTCACCCCATGTGGAGGGGGTGGACCCGAAGATGAGGAGCCTGAGGAATGGGAATTAGGGGAGCAACAGATATTAAGCCAGAGGAATGTTAATGAAGGAAGTACTAGTGGAACATGCCAGTCAGGCAGGTTCAGAGCATAACTGGTTTGGTTAGAAAGCAGACAAAGGAGCTAGCATTTGAAGCAAGGAAGCCTTTGCAGGGGTGGGAAACAAAGATAAGAGGGGGAAACATCAAAGGGGCAGACAATGTGCAAATGGTAGGCAATAGCTACGAATTGGAGAGGAATACAACTAAGCAGGTATGACTCAAATGACCACTGTTTCTGGTAGCTCTTAAATTATACGGAAAGCTCCTGCCTTCCCTCTAGCTAGTCTCTGATTGGTCTCTTAGAGGCTTTGACCGTGAAGACTAATCTGATACCTTTGTGCCCCAGCTGCCACAGACCAGCCATTCAATCCTCCAAACTTGCTTCTCATTCTTTTTCGTGCCATTCCTGTCTCCTACTTTTGATGTCTTGTGCCTTCTTATACCCCTTATTTTGACAAGTACATCTCTGGATGAAGCTGTTATTCCTGAGTCACAAAAAGAGGTAATGGGTGCCCCCTTATTTAGGAGGATAACATTTAGCATGGTTGAAATGAGTAATTATTGACTCATTCCTTTCCTTCCTTTTCTTGCTAATATCAGTTAGAGAGGCATCAACATTCAGGTCTCATCTTTTATTGAAACTAACAATACCTGGATTCCTTTCAAATTGGATTTCAGCCTTTACATGTACCATGGAAAGAAGACACTCTGCTGGAGATTACAGATCTTATCTATTAGATCAAGGGAGCAACATTGTGGCTATTTTCTTGATCTAATTGCAGCGCCTGATACTGTCTCCTATGACTTCCTGTATGGAATGGCTTAATTAAATGGGAGACAGAGATAATATCCTCAATTGGCTTTCTTCTTTTTTGACAGATCTTTTTCAATCAGTTCTCTTCAAACCAATGTATTCTAAATCGGTCCCTGTAGCGTCTGAAGTTAAACAAGACATGTGTATGTGCCCCACACTCATTAATGTGTACTTGTTGGCACTTGCTGTTCTCATTTGTACTAATATGTTTCTTTAACTTTATCCCCTTTGCTGCCACGCCTTTTCCCCCTCAGGTTCCAGGCCCCTTTTTTGGCTATTTAGGACAGTTCACGCTTGGGCCCTCATAACATTTTGTCCACATAAGCTACCCACACCAAATTTGCATCCTTTTTTTCCAACATCCTAGGGATTATAGGGCTACCAAGAGTTTGTGGGTTCCTCTGGAGGAGATCAAGAAATTAGCCAAAATACAGCGAAAAGTTAATGTAAAAAACAAACTTGGGAAAAAAAGGCTGCAGAAGAAAGCTTGTTTTTTTCCCTGAAAATGGCATCAACAAATGGTTTGTGGTGCTAAAATTACCATATTCCCAGCTTTCAGGAACAGGCAGACTTGAATCAGAAAACCCAATTTTTCAACACAATGTTGGCATTTAATGAGACAAACCCCATTTTTCCTATTTATTGTGCTCTCAGCCTCCTTCCAGTTAGTGCCAGAAATGGGTGTGAAGCCAGTGCTGGTTCCCGGATAGCTAAACATTTCTGAACAGTAGATAAAATTCTGAATTCAGCGAGGGGTCATTTGTGTAGATCCTTCAAGGTTTTCCTACAGAAAGTAACAGCTAAAATAAAACATATTGAAATTGAGGTAAAAAAAAAACATTTCTGTCCACATTTTCTTCTATACGTTTTTCCAGTTATGGCAGATTTTTGAAAGCAATAAAACGTTACGTCTGCTGGACTCTTCTGGTTGTGGGGATATATAGGGCTTGTAGCTTCATCTAGAACCCTAGGTACCCAGAGCTAAGAAAAGACCTGCACCTTGCAATGGGTTTTCATTGTATACCGGAAATACAGCAATTTATTCATTCAAATTTAAAATAGGTATCAAGGAAACCTTTATATTTCCAAAATGGGCAAAAGATAAGGTGTTGAGAAGCAGTGGTTATTTGCACATCTCTGAATTCTGGGGTCCCCATATTAGCATGTGAATTACAGGGCAATTCTCAAGCAGACGTCTTTTTTACGCGCTGTCTTACATATGGAATGAAACAATGCAGAGAAAGATAAGGGGCAACAACACTTGTTCTTCTGTTCTGTGTTTCCTCAAGTCTCCTGATAAAAATGATACCTCACTTGTGTGGGTAGGCCTAATGCCCACAACAGGAAACCTAACATGGACACATCACATTTTTAGATTGAAATCTGACTTGTTTTTTGGAAAGTGCCTAGCTGTGGATTTTGGCTTCTAGCTCAGCCGGCACCAGGGGAAACCTATCAAACCTGTGCATGTTTCAAAACTAGACACCTAGGGGAATCCAGGATGGGGTGACTTGTGGGGCTCTCCCCAGGTTATGTTACCCAGAATCCTTTGCAAACCTCATAATTTGGTTAAAAAAAAAACACTGTTTCCTCACATTTTGATGACAGAAAAGTTCTGGAATCTGAGAGGAGCCACGAATTTCCTTCCACCCAGCATTCCCCTAAGTCTCTCGATGTAAATGGTACCTCACTTGTGTGGATAGGCCTAGTGCCCGCGAACAGAAATGCTCCAAAACACAATATGGACACATCACATTTTCCCAAAGAAAACTGACCTGTTTTTTGCAAAGTGCCTAGCTGTGGATTTTATCCTCTAGCTCAGCCGGCACCTATGTAAACCTACCAAACCTGTGCATTTTTTAAAACTAGACACCTAGGGGAATCCAAGATGGGGTTACTTGTGGGGCTTTCACCAGGTTCTGTTACCAAGAATCCTTTGCAAACCTCAAAATTCAGCACACAAAAAACACTTTTTCCTCACGTTTCGGTGACAGAAAGTTCTGGAATCTGAGAGGAGCCCCAAATTTCCTTCCACCCAGCATTCCCCCAAGTCGCTCCATAAAAATGGTACCTCACTTGTGTGAGTAGGCCTAGTGCCCGCAAAAAGAAATGCCCCAAAACACATCACATTTTCTCAAAGAAAACTGACCTGTTTTTTGCAAAGTGCCTACCAGTGGATTATGTCCTCTAGCTCAGCCAGCACCTATGGAAACATAACAAACCTGTGCATTTTTTAAATCTAGACACCTAGGGAAATCCAAGATGGGGTTACTTGTGGGGCTCTCACCAGGGTCTGAACCCAGAATCCTTAACAAACCTCAATTTTACCTAACATTTCAGTGACAGAAAGTTCTGGAATCTGAGAGGAGCCACAAATTTCCTTACACCCAGAATTCCCCCAAGTCTCGCGATAAACATGTTACCTCACTTGTGTGGGTAGGCCTAGTGCCCACTACAGGAAATGCCCCAAAACACAACATGGACACATCACATTTTCCCAAAGAAAAATGACCTTTTTTGCAAAGGGCCTAGCTGCGGATTTTGGCCTGTACCTCAGCCTGCACCTAGGGAAACCTAATAAACCTTTGCATTTTTGAAAACTAGATACCTGGGGCAATATAAGATGAGGTGACTTGTGGGGCTCTCCTTTGCAAACCTCAAAATTTGGCAAAAAAACACTATTCCCTCACATTTCGGTGACAAAGTACTGGAATCTGAGTGAAGTAACAAATTTCCTTCCACCCAGCATTCCCTCAAGTCTCCTGATAAAAATGCTACCTCACTTGTGTGGGTAGGCCTAGTGCCCACTACAGTCAATGCCCCAAAACTCTACGTGACACATCAAAATTATCAAGTACAAAACGACCTGTTTTTGCGGGGGCAGGGCACTTGTGTTATTGGGCCTTGGCTCAGCAGCCATCTAGGGAAACCTACCAAACACAGACATTTCCGAAAACTAGATAGTCGAGGGAGTCCAGGGAGGTGTGGCTTGCATGGATCCTCCAGTGTTTTCTAACCCAGAATCCTCAGCAAACCTCAAATTTAGCTAAAAATCACATTTTTCCCACATTACTGTGTTGGATCACAGCACCAGCACACATTTACTACCACCCAATGTTTCCCTCAGTCTCCCCATAAAAAGGATACCTCACTTGTGTAGGTGGGTCAAGTGCCTGTGAAGGGGAAGCTCCAAAAACATGTTGAAATTGAGGGGGAACCAAAGCAGGTCTAAAAGGGCAGTTTGAAAAAAAATAGAAGTGGGACAGAATTTTTATCAGTATGGATGTGACAATGCTGGATGGTAGGAATTTTGTGGATTTCTGCAGATTCCCGAAGGTTCCATCACAAAAATGTGGGAAATATGTGTGATTTCAAGCAAAGTTGGAGGTTTGCAGGGCAATGTGGGTAAGGAAATGGTGCAGGGTGCATGTAAAGCACACCACCCTGGACTTTCACAGATGTTTATTTTTCAGATGTGTCTAGGTCACATAGTTTTTAAATATCTGGCACCATCCCAAATTCCAAAAAGTGCAGCCCTCACCATTCCTAGCAGGACAATTTTGAGAGTTAGACAAGCCCTCATGACCCCAATGTAAAACCAAAACTCACAATAATCAAATGTCCTCTTGCTTGCCAGAGGATAAGATCTTTTAGTGGGCGAGGGGAGAGATGAAAGACTGTTACCCCCTTTAGTTGGGATGGGGCCATAACCATGCCCATACTGGTTGGTAGCCATACCCTACTATTTCTTTTTTAATTCCCTGTTATCTAGTAGTCTTTCTTCCCCCGGGGTGTGGAACAAGGGTAACTGTCCCATCTGCCCACCGGTGGGCGGAACAACTTTGTTCCTGTTTATTTGGGGTGGGCGTATGGGAATACCCTCACCCTCTTTTTTTTTAAAAAAGTCTTCCCTGGGCTCTGGTGGGCATTCTGCCCACCTTGGGGGCAGATGACCCTTACAAAAATAGGCCGATCCTCCACCAAGGGAGGCAGAAATGGCCAACAGCATGGTGCCCCCATGGGGAACGACCCTTGCCCAAGGGGCTGTCCCTAAAACAAAACACACACACACACACACCAATCCCTGTTGCCTAAGTGGTTTCTGCCTCCCTGGGGGGGCAGATCGGCCTAATGGGAATAGGCTGATCTGCCCCCAAGGGGGACAGAAATGGCCTAAAATAAATTTGCCCCCCAGGCGAGTGACCCTTGCCTAAGGGGTCGCTCCCCTTCTGTAAAAAAAAAAATAATTAAAAAAATCCCTGGTGCCAAGTGGTTTCTGCCCCATTTGGGGGCAGATCGGCCTAATTAAAATGGCACCCAAGGTGGGCAGAAGTGGCCTAAAATAAATTTGCCTCCCAGGGGAGCAACCCTTGCCTAAGGGGTCATTCCCTGTGCGTGAGACTGACTTTTAAAAAAAATCCCTGGTGTCTAGTGGTTTCTGCCCCCAGGCCCAATAAAAAATATTTCCCCCCCTTGGGGAGCGACTCTTGCATCAGGGTTTGCTCCCCATCTGTAAAAAAATAAATAATCTCTGGTGCCTAATGGCTTGTGCCCCCGCAGGCATATTGGCCTAATTAAAATAGGCTGATCTGCCCCGGGGAGGGGCAGAAAAGGTCTCATAAATAATTGCTCCCAGTGGAGTGACCCTTGCTCAAGGGGTCGCTCCCCTTCATTGTTTATGTAAAAAAATATATCCCTGGTGTCTAGTGGCTTCTGCCCCCCCATCGAGGAGGAGATCGCCCTAAGTGAAATAGGCCAATCTGCCCCGGGGGCAGAAAAGGCCTTATAAAAAATCCCCCCCAAGCAGCGACCCTTGCTCAAGGGGTCACTCCCCTTACATGTAAACAAAACATAAACACAAAATCCCTGGTGTCTAATAGACATTTCTGCAGCCCGATCGCTTCACAATCGGGCTGCAGAAATGCTCAAAGAGACGTGAAAGGAAAGGAAAGACCTTTCCTTTCATGGCACTGCCTTCCCCCACCCCCTGATCGGTCTCTTGCGATCCGCACTGGAAGCTGAACTTCCAGCGTGATGGGAGCAGCCTCTGATGAGGGTAGCATGCTATCGCGTGCTGACGTCATCAGACGTCACCGGGGGGACGGGGGTGGAAGGGGAAGTGATTCCCCTTCCATCCCTGTTCATGGGGGGGTGGGAGGCCTTAGGCTGGAGCGCTAGCTCTTACTCCGAGGGCCAGGTCCAGGACGTAACGGTTATGTCCTCGGCACCCGAGCGGTGCAGCCAAGGATGTAACCATTACGTCCTTGGCACCCATATCATAAGTTAATGACACCCAGATTATCATCTTGTTTGCTGCCAAATCCTCTACCTCTCTCCGGAATAGTCAGGTTTGTATGGTGGCAGTAGCAACATGGATGAAAATGCATTCCCTTAAGCTAAATGGAGGTAAAACCATGCTTTAGAGCATCCATGACCTGGTCTCTCGCATAGTGACCTTCAGAATTAGGCATCAGCTGTACTGCTAAGGAGGTGGTGGAAATATGGGATTGATTACGGATGTCATGCTCTCATTTAAAAAAGCAAATCAAAAATCTCACATCCTCAGTTGTGATTATTATTCAAAGTACTTCCTCTCCTTCCTGAGTGCTCTCATTGCACCGAAGTTTGTGCAATCACTCTTTATATTGTATTACTCTTTGTCTGGGACTCCTGGATAAATCAATCCAATGCTTGCAACCAATTCACAACCTCTCAGCAGGGTACTGCTGGCTTGTCTTCACAATGCTCCATTTTGTTTCAGCTGAAGAACCTACTGTCTGTGCAGAAATATTTATTTTTGTCAAAGCGCCATCCATAAACAAGGCAATTTATTGATTCAATCCAGACTTTCCCAATATACCTCTTGACCGATCTTCTGTCTGAAACATGAAAAAGGAGCTCTAGATTATGTGGCAAGTCTGTACTTACCTTGCACTAAAGTAATGGCAATCTCACCCTATTGAGAGGAGAACTTATTGACATTTGTAAAAAGGTTTAAAGATTCCATTCTTCTAAATGTTAGTATTGGGAGTATGGTATCATCATAATCATCATCATCAAGATCTAAAATATTGAAAAGACGGGGTACCCCATTTCAGCTTTTTCAGTTCTGAGCTGAAAGTTCTGAGTAGTGCAAGCCCTGAGTGAATTTATGGAAAGTTAGCGCCACTTTGTGTAATTTTTTGACGCAAAAGAGGTGTAAACTTACAAAATATTATCATATTTTGTAAGTTTATGCTGCTTTTGCATCACAAAATGAAGCAAAGGCGGCACTAACTTTTCAACTTGGGCCCTTAGATGGCAATAAAAGTCCAGTTCTGAATGTACAATGCCAATAGCTCTAACTCAGGAAAATGTGAGGCCTATTGCATTGCAAATGCTTGTTAACCTTATAGGCTGCAGAATAATAATGGGGCAACAAAATAAATATTACAGTATGTGTCGATGAACAGATTTAAATTCAGACAATTAATATTAGACAGCAGTTTGAAAAAAACAAAACATCAGAACTTTGAAGTTTTTCGTGAAATGGTTGAAAATCTAAGATCAATAAATCTGCCATTTCTGTTGTTGAACTAGGTCATATTACTACGGTACACTCAGTTGCTAAATATAACAAAGACGGAAGCACATTACCGCAAGTATTCAATTTAGTACATTAGAGCTTGAAATTAAGCATATTCAGTAAGTGATTTAAATCAAGATAATGGTTAACATTTGAAATCTTGAGGGAGGAAACCACACAACAGTTTAAGAGACAAATGTGTTTTTTCATGAAGATGCATAGAATGCTTCAATGATATATTATGATTGTAAATGTTGTTTTTTAGGATCAACAATGGACTGATACCGAAAAACAGCTTTGCAAAATAATCTTACCCCGAGAAAGAGCATTGTTCAGTGAATTAGTGTAAGTCAGAAACAGAAAGCTGCTGCCAAAAATCTTTTTATCAATCGTTATGACAATTGCACTAAAAACTGAGTCAATGTGATTTCAAGGTTGACAAAAACCAGTGCCTACATGAAGGACTGAAAACAAAAAAAGAGAAGGCGAGGGCTCTACTTAAAGGAAAGCGTGCCATGCGGGAACTGAAAGGTAACGATTTACAACAAAGCAGCAGAAATACAGAGACAGTCAGAAACTTCCCAACAGACCTGGGTGGATTACGTGGATGCATTTTCCAAGGTACTATCTGGTATGGTGAAGGGCAATGAAATAAAAGATTATATGGGGATGTACAATTTGATTGCAAAGGAGCACGTTAAGCCTTTGTTTTGCAGATCTGCGCCAAGACTTGATTGATAATAAACTCACTGACTGCAGAGAGCTTGCTGAGGACGCTATCCCTGGGTCAGCAATAGGGTCCACAAAAATGTATCTGGGGAAGGATCACCACAATGGCAGGCAGGGTCCTCACCAGAAGAGGAAGGAGGGAGATAAACATTAAACAAGGAGTTCTCCAAAGGGCAGCAAACTAGTTCTACAAGTCAGGGTTCCCATCCCCCAACTGAGAAGAAGAAAAGATGGTTCCCTGACAGTGAGTCTTCAGAGAAAGCACCCTGAAGTGCTATGAGTCTCCCACAGTAAAGTCAGGAACCAGACCTTTAGGAATAGGGACCCTCTTGTTTCCAGAGGACACTGTAGAAATAAGGTCACCATCACTGACGGCTTCTTCTTGTCTGACCCTATGTCCAGGTCCTTAAAGACTCATCTCATGAGCCAAATGCTCCAAGACCAGTTTTTATTCCTCCATGGCCACTCTCTTTTCCTTCATTTTGAGCTTAGCCATATTTAGTCTGAACTCTCCCTTAGCCTTGCTCTTCTCAAGCTCCTTTCGTACAGGTTACGAGAGGACACATTGCTCCATACAGGGGAGGCGACTTCCAATCTTGGGAATAGGTTACACCCCAACTTCTCAACAGGGTGCTGTCCAAAACCCTCCTGTGTGTCCTGCTCTGATCCTACCTCATCAGGCCTGGGTGAAAATATAATTCTACTTGCAGAGCTTTCAGAATTTGGTAACTCCATGTTATGTGTGTAACGTGGAGTTCCTGACAATTCCTGTCAATCAGAACAAGGTGAATGATTCAGCTGTTCGAACCTCGCAGTGTTCATAGGAACAACCCAAGGCTTCGTAACATGCGCTTGCAGGTGTTAGTGAGGTTTGCCAGCTGCTAGGGCAAATTCCGGTGATCACGAAGCGTTTGGCCACCATTTTTGTTATTACAGCAATTGCGATTGTGCATGACTGATTCTTGAGTATATTTTCTACTCAAAAATACCTTTTTGAATAAACATTCCACTCGAACAGATGGCTCAGGTTGTTTTTTTATGCAAAAAGCATTTTTTTATTTTACTTTTTTTTTCAACAGGAAAGAAGTGCGACAGATACTTCAACCACCTTTTCCTGCCCAGAAGGCTCCTCCCAGTGTTTTGGCCATCTCCTGGTCACTTTTTATTTGGATGTTTAGGTGAAAAGATCCTTCTCTTTGTCTGCAATTCCTACTGCATATATACTATTGGATTTTGAGTAATTTTTTTTTGTGACATCACAAGTATGTGAAAATACATTTGGAAAAGGGTGTTGTTTGATAGAGAGGATGGACCAGTATATATTTGTGCTTTTATTCATTTTTTAAGTTAGATTGCGGTTGTGATGGATGGCCTGGAGTTGCAGTAGGGGCCTAGTATTTTTTTTGCATGTCATTGTTTAGCTTTTATAAGAGACAAAGGTTGCAAAGTTAATTTCATGTTCTCCATGTTTGTACATTTGCTCTATTAATTTATTTTACCATGTGGCCTAGTCTTCCCATGGACCATTCAGCTAGTACTAGTCATTGGGTATATGAAACAACTGTTTTTGTGCTGAATATTGCTTTAAAACATCTATGATTTAGGTCAGGCATCGCATTGGATTAAATACATAATGTGTTTTTTGTATTTCTTGATTTTGTTTCTGCAAAAATTGCGTGTGTGGGTGTGTATGTGTGTTTGTGTGCGTGTGGGTTTGTGTTACTATCCTTGTGGGGACTTGGATGTGAAAACATCTATGATTTAGGTCAGGAATCACATTGGATTCAACACATAGGGGGTCATTACGACCCTGGCGGAAGGCGGAGAACCGGCGGTAAGACCGCCAACAGGCTGGCGGTCTTACCTTGTGGGATCATGACCATGGCGGTTACCGCCATGGTCATCCGCCGGTTATCCGTTCCGCCCGCCAGGGCGGAGACGACCGCCGGGCTGGAGTCCTGGGTCTCCAGCCCGGCGGTCGTCACAATACGGCCGGCGGTATTTGGACCCGGCTTACCGCCGTGGATTTCCAGCGGTTTGAACCGCCATGAAATCCATGGCGGTAAGCACTATCAGTGCTAGGGAATTCCTTCCTTGGCATTGATAGGGGTCTCCCCCACCCCCACCCCGACTCCCTCCCCTCCACCCCCCAACACCCCTGCCACCCCCCAAAGGTGACAGGGCCCCCCTCCCCACCCCGACCCCCAACATCACATAACTCACACACACCCGACACGCATGCAGGCACCACCAACACACACACGCACACACCCCGACATACATGCCAACATCCACACGCACACCCACATTCAAACATACACGCACACATCCATACAGACATACCCACAGACATACACGCACTCATTCCCAAACACGCATCACCCCCACAAGCATACACGCACTCACACACCCCCTCTACACTCAGATGCACACCCCCATGCACGCACACGACACACAACATCCCCCCACACCCCTCCCCTAATGGACGATCGACTTACCTGTTCCGTCGATCCTCCGGGAGGGGACGGGAGCCATGGGGGCAGCTCCGCCGACACCACACCGCCAACAGAACACCGCCACGGCGAATCACAGGACGTGATTCGCTGGGCGGTGTTCTGTTGGCGTGGCGGTGGAGGTGGAGCAACCTCCACTTCCCCGCCTCCCGCCAGTATGGCTGTTGGCGGCTCTCCGTCCGAAAAAGGACGGAGAGCTGCCAACGGTCATAATAGGCCGAGCGGCGAACCGCCTGCAATGGCGGTCTTCCGTACGGCGGTCCCTCAGCGGTCTTTCCCCATAATGTGTTTTTTTGTATTTCTTGACTTTTTTTCTGCAAAAATTGCATGTGTGGGTGTGTATGTGTGTTTGTGTGTGTGTGTGTGTGTGTTTGCCATAGGCTACCATTTTGTCTTTGTTTGCCATGCCAGGTGGCCGTTTTGTGCAGTGAGTGTCCAGAGGCCTGTATGTGTTCTTTGTTATCCATGTCTCCTTTCTTGTTTCAGTTTGACTATGTGTGCAAGCGGCAATTTTGTGTAGTCAGACAGTGTGCTTTTGACATAGGCCTGCATGTGTTCTTTGTTGTTTATGCCTCCTTGTTTGTTGTTTTGTTACGTTGTGGCTGGCGGCCATTTTGTGTAGTAAGCCAGTGTGCTTCTGTCATAGACTTGTGTTCTTTGTTGTCCATGCCTCCTTGCTTGTTATTGTGTGACCATGTTGCTGGTGGCCCTTTTATATAGTGAGCCAGTGTGCATTTGCCCTAGGCTTGCATGTGTTCGTTGGTGTCCATGCCTCCTTGCTTGATGGTGCTTGAACATGTGTCCCTTGGCCATTTTGTGTAGCCAGTCAATGCATTAGGTCCTTTATTCTAGTTTTCAAAGCCATTTTCTAGGAACAGTAGGAGAAGAGGGTTACGCCTTCTTGATATTTGTTCATTTTTTTTACTTTTTTCCCTGACATCAGCTCAATGTGCTTGAGGATCATTGAAGTATGTATGTACAGTGTTTTTATAATATCATATGCATTTTTCCATTTTTTATCTCCTTGCTTCACAAAGGCTTTTTCATAGTCCTCATCATTTTTTTTTTTTTAAAGTTATTCCACTTTGCTTTTTTAAGGTTTATTCCATTTCCCCTGGCCTCTGCACCCCCTGCCTGCCATAGGTCTCTTAGGCCATAGGGGCACACCAGCATTTACTTATTTTAAGGTTTATTACATTTTTCCTTCATCCCCCACCTGCCATGGGCCTCTTGGGTCATAGGTGCACACTAGAATTAAATTTTTTAAGGAATAGTCCAGTTTCACTGCATCCTCTGCCTGCTATAGGTGTTTTTGGGGATAGGTGCATACCAGCATTGACGTTTTTTAAAGGATTATTCAATTTTTTCCTGCACCTGCCTGCAAGCCAGTTGTCTTACCTTAGAGGCACATAAATCAAACTTTAAAATCTCTATGTTGTTGTTATCCTAACTGAAATATTATTATAATGTTTAGATTAGAATGGACATATTATTTTTGTTAATTATTTGGAATAACCTCACTATTGTCTGTATAAATAATTCACACTGCAAAAATGCCACATTTCAATGAATGTTTTTTGTTTGTTTGCTTAGGTGCACGAGAGACATCCCCTACAGTACTGCCAGACAGAAGGGTGGCACAAATTGACACCGTACAACACCACCTGAGTCCTTCTCTGCCTGCTTCCAGTTGTGCAGCTAATTGCCAAGTGATAGAGCTTGAAGATGGCCCCAAAGAAAGCGGTTCCTGCCAAGAAAGTGGCCAGTGAGGAAGATAAAAAAGCAGATTGCCCCCACTGGTGTGCTGCCCTCCACCTTTTTCAAGAAATGTGGTTGCCTGCAGCACTGTCCTCTGGGCAGAGAGCAGCTCTCCTGCATCAACAGCACCCCCAGCCTAAGCCCAAGGTCATGCCTCTCAGTGAGGCAGCTATTGCAATCATGGCCACAAGCGGTTAGTCTGAGTTGGACTTGTCTCAGATGTAAAGTACCAAATCGTTACAGGAAACCGAGCAAAGTGGACAACCAGAGCCACAGCCAGAAATAATTCTTCCTGAAGTAGGAGCAGAACTGGAGGTTGAGCTACGTGCTAAGAAAGATGTATCTCTTCAACTATTGACTTTCTGGTCTCCAGCAACAAAAAGAAAGGTACTTCTCTGTCGTATAGCCATTTTAATGCTACCTTTAAGCACATTATTTTAGCAACTAGGCCCGCCGCTTGTCCCCTTTAACACAGTTACATTTTATTCTGCTTTGTTTTGTATTTTCAGCATCTACCACATTCCTGGTGTTGTTTTATTTTCTTTATCTAGTTGTCCTTTTGCCTAGGAAAGCATTGTGTTCCTTCAAGACAGTCTTCTCACTTTGTACTTGTCTCAATGCTGTTGCGAGACAGAGTTGCCGGAAAAGTGGTACGCTGCATCTCCAGCATTCACAGAAATATACACATCCTTACATGGGGATATTTTCCCAGAATATTAGTTGTTTTGTTATAAAACCACTTTTCTGTCCCATGCACGTTTGAGGGAGATTCCAGCCAGATGACCATGACCGCATGCTGAGTGACTTTGCTACAGCTGCTTGCTGAGACTACCAGTTCCTGGCCTGCATGGGGATGGTGTGTGTCTCTAGACAATAGGCTTCCTTGCTCAGGTATGAGGATAATGTGAGGGGGGAAACCTGAAGGGCGGATTAGGGCTAATCACCCTGTGCTCTAACATAGCTTTGGTAGAAAACACATATATCACGCATAGTGACAGTATGGTGGGACTTTAATTGTGTTTCACTTTTCTTGTTACCATTTTGCTTCTAGAGTATTTTTTTATCATCCTTATTATTGCAATTCATGCGATTTTATCTAAGATGTAGTTGTTTCAATAAATCTTATAGAACCATTCTTTGCCATCTTCTCCAAGCCCATCTTCCAGTGACCTGGAAATGGACGGGACCTGCCAGAAAAAACAAGGGAAAAGGAAAGTTCCTGAAAGCCTTAGAATTATGGAAAGGGACAGTGATGAGGATGAGCCAGTGATTGGCAGTAGGAAGGGCTTCTCGGAGGACACCAAGATTGCCCCACTCATTCTTGCAACTCGGAGGGATGTAGCACTGGTTCCAACACCACCATTGACAGCCTTCAAATTTGTAAGGCCTCTGCTCAGACCTGCATCCACCACTACCTCAGTCGAAGTACGCACTGAAGAGAGAAAATCGACACCCACCCACCTAACTCCAGTTCCTCAAACATTGGCAGTAACACACTGAAAAATCATCCTCCCCAGTTTAGGACTTCTTAATCATTAGTAAGCATGAAGATAATTTTGCAATATGCTCCATCTGCCACTCTAATGTTCATCAAGCTAAGCCTTAATCAAACTATGGTACTGAAGGCAAAACAGCTCATATGAAAAATTATCATGCAATCTGGTGGGAGGAGCACCTTACAAAAAATAGCCGGTGGAGATGGTAATGAGAGAGGGGAATCATCTCTGATCATGGTGATAGGAGGTGATGAAGAAGAAAAATATTACATTAAGCAGCCCTGTCACCAGCAGTGTGCCAACATCACGTGCATCAGCAGCCTCCAAACGGCATAAGACTCACATGCAGACACCACTGCATATGGTGATAATTCCCCCATGATGCACATTGAGCCTACCACCTCCTGGTTCTCCCCAGAAGTCAAATGTGTCAGTGGCACTACAGAAGAAAACAATCTACACTACATTAAAAGTCATGTTTAGGCAGGTGGGGCCCTGTGAACGCATCCACCCAATGGAACGTTTGTACAATGGAGAATGGCTCACGTGTTCACGCTGGATCTCCTTAATTTTTCTTTTGTGAAAGGAGAGGGATTTTTAGAATTTTTAGTAGCCATTTGCCCAAAATGAAAAGCTCCCAGTCGGACCTCTTTTGCCGCAATTGCTGTTCCAAAGCTCCATCACAATGTGTTGCAATTGGTTAGTGATGCTTTGTAGCAGAGTAATGTTCACACTATTTACCTGATGACAGACATGTGAACCAGCTGTCAAGCAACTGATTACATGTGCATCACTGCACATTAGATCCCTTTTCTAGGCTACAGCTATTTGCAGGTCTTCTTTAAAAGAAAACTTTAAGGGTTTTCTTCTGCATGCAACAGTAGCAGTGTTCACCATGGTTAAAACCGATACAGCTGCAAACATCTTGAAAGACTTTGACAACAAGATGTTTGAATGGCTACGACCCAGAGGTCTCAGAATTTGATTTATTTCCATGGATAATGCCAGTAACACAGTCAATGCCATGCAGATGGTCAGTATTTCAGGGTCCTGTGTTTGGCGCATTACATTAAGCGGATTGTGCAGGACTTCCTAAAAAATGAAGATATAGTCAGTAACATACCAGCCCCTACAGAAGAATCTGTACTCATTTCATTTCTTTAAAGTCGAGAAATTCAGTGTGCTAATAAAGTATCGGTTAAAGCCCTCAAACAGGAGGAGCCAACATGTTGGAACTTGACCTACTACATGTTGTAATGTCTGGTTGAGCAATACAGATTGAGCAGTACAGCCCGATCCCTGACTATGTCCTTCAAGAAGGAGGGGATGCAACTGGGAAGCACATGACCATGGAAAAATGGGGCCTAGTTAAATGCCTGATACAAGTGCTACTTCCTTTTGTGGTTTTCACATGGGAAGTCAGCAAGGAGGACAGCACAATGAACCAAGCAATCCCATTGTTGCATCTGCTACAGGACTACTTAAAAAAGGTGTTGCAAAGGTTCTCTGGTATGAAAAAGCGCACAAGTTAATTCCGAGCCTAATCCTTCGCTTGGCTGTTAATCCAAGGCTGCAAAGAGAGATCATGTCCTCAAACTAGTAAATCAGTGCCACAATAATTGATCAATGGTACGATAAAATACTAGCTACTTTCATACTTTTCTGAAGTGGATGTTTCACTATAGAAGACGTGGATTGTTGATAAGTAAGAGGTCTGGAAGAAGAATCGCTGGAAGTTAGAGTCCCGGGCAGATGTTCTGGTTTACAGCCATCAACCTCCAGAGATGACAGTGCTGCTGTCTCAAAGCAACAGAAGAATAAGAGCAAACCTCTGCAATGGCTTGGCTTCAAGTGGCAGGGCTTAAGTCAAGTACAAAGGTGAAGGAAACAGAGGTCAAGCAAGTGGCAGCACCAATGTCCATTCAGAGGAAAGTCCAAGTCTATCTCGATGACCAAAAAGAGATCTACCTGTTTTGATATGTGAAAATGCGCCAATGGCCAGTGCTCAGCTGGCTGGCAATGAGGTATCTGGCTTGTCTGGTAGCCAGTGTGTCTGCTGAGTGTGTGTTCAGTGTATTTGCGCAGTTGTCACAGTCAGAAGGACCAGTCTCTCACCTCAAAACATGGAGAGTTTGACCATGATTAAAATGAACTTGCACTCCCAACTACAAGTTCTCAGAGAATCACCTGAGTTTGATGGAAAACTCTACTTCCCTGACTGAGTAGGCCACAACAGAAAAAATGGATACAGTTAGAGAAACATTTACATATTTGGTGCCTGACATTTGGAACTTCACCATTTGTTCACATGTATGGCCGGGTGGGAGTTGGACAAGTGTGCACACAAGAAGACTCCCCATTCGTTTAAAGGACATGAAGACAATGTCCGCCTCCATCCCATCCCTATCCTTATTTTTTTAATTCCCTACCAGAACTTCCCCAATAAAGATCCTTAATTTATAAGACTGCCATTGTGTTGCTTCCATGGGAAAAGAGGCGATACAGTAGACAAATATGTACCACCATGCTTGGACTGGAACAGGTAGCAATTCTGCTAATGAGTGATATATATTGAGTGAGTACGAGTGACAATGATTCTTGTGGTGGCAGAGAGTGAGGGTGTTGTTCAACTTATATTTGTAAACTTGATTTCAACAATTTGCAATGTTTGGGGGCTGATGAGTGATACTGCCTGAAGGTGATCTGTCCATACACACTTAGATGGATTTACTTGCATGGTCCGCTCCTTGCTGTGCCTTATTTTTCGGGTTCTTCAGAGACCAGTTTAATTAAAAAATACATATCTACACAAAATGCTCAAATTATTTTGGTCTTCTTATTCATCTACATCGGTGCACTATGAGTCTGTCTTTCTCAATCACATTTGGGTCAGGAATACTCAGGAGTCATATGGAGTTGGGACTTAGGGCAGGACTACCTCAACAGCTAGAAGAAGGAAGCTATCTACTTCAGAGGGAAATCAGCATGGCTCAAAGAGACCTACTCAGCCCTGTAGACAGGAAGAGATGTGTTGGTTTGTAAAATCCTGAGTATTGTGCTCGCTCAAATGTCAGACCCCTCTAATAATGTGGTTGTGGTGGTGGTCATGAGGGACTGTAACTGGAGACAGACATCTCACATGTTGGACACACTGAGCTAAATGTTATGAGATTGACCAGCCAGGTAAATGTAGCTACTTGTTGATGATTGGTTATAAAATCTTTCTCACTTCGCAGTTAATCGAACATGAGCCAGTATGATTGCAGCAGCCTATGCTCTTCCTCTTTGTCCACTCCTCATGAAGCTTACTTTCCTTCTTCTTGACTCTACAAAATCGACATTAACTGTTTTCCAATCCACAGGCCTTCACTTTTTGTGTCTAAAAGTTCCATAATACTGCTGCTTATCTTACCAGACCGGTTCGGCCATGTAACCAAGATTGAAATTCTGAGAATAATGCAGTTGCACCACCCAATTTAGCATTTCTACACAGTATCATTTTTCTTTTAACAATCATAATTTTTAGAACTGTGTGGGTTCACTTCTTCCTAATTTGTATTTTTCAAACCTAGATGATAGAACAATTAGATAATAACTTGGGTCTCTGAGGCCGAGGAACTGTTTGCAATGCATTTAACTGCAATGCATTTCCTTCCGCAAAAGATTTGATGATGATGATGTGCTGCTCATTGACCTGATTAAGGCTGTTATTGCATAGTTTTTTGTATTTGTCACACCTTTCCTTAACTGCCCGTTCCCATCCATTCATCAAATTCCTAATGCTCTTCACCCAGGCTGTGTGATATATTGAGCTGTGAATTAAGGACCCAATTCACAAAGGTAAAATTAAACATTTGATCTAAGTTTAGACCAAAAGTCTAAGTTACGAGTTTTTGGCATTCACAAAGGTAAGTCACGGGTACTAGCTTTATTGGAGTGGATTCTCCGCCCTCAGGGTGGAGTCTCTGTACTCAGGCGGAATCTCCTAACTCAGGGCAGAATCTCAGCACTCTAGCGAGATCTCCACCATTAGGGCAGAGTGATTGTAATTAGTACCACATGCAACCCTCCACCAAAAACCAGATAAAAGCAGCACACATCCAAGGCTATGGTCTTTCCACAATAGCACTGTTCCTGCCACAGGGGAATGTGTAAGGATTCCAAACATCCAACTAGAAAAAACTAGCAAGTAGACAGAAGGGCTTCATGTTAGCAGGGGAATAAAAAATGACTTACAAGGGGCAGCAGAACCATTGGCCGTGGCACTGGTGGTGGTCACACCCGCCACAGCGCTGGTAGTAGCAGGAACCGTAGATGCCTCTTGCCCTTGGATTCTTAAGAAAGGCTATCAAAAAGCAATGATTGGTGGTACTCTGGGCAAACACATTCCTTTATAGGCACAGCATTGTAGTTTTTCTATGAGATAGCCTATCCCTTGTTTCATAATCTCAGCCTAAATCTCAAACCATAACGTTTAGATTTTTGAACTTTTGCTTTCCAAGCAATGATATATGCTTCTCTGCCCCTTTTTGATGAGGTGTCCATTTGTGTACTGTACATCTGGGAGATTGACTATGAACTGCATAACGAGATAAAGCCACAGAAGAATACAAGTAGTTAGGCGATAGCCCTGAAATACTATACTAACATTGTAAGTGTGAGTGAAGTGATGACAAGTTGACTATCATGCCCCAATCACCCCAGGCAAGCACCTGCCTAGCCTATCTCACACTGGAAAGGAATCCTGACAGTATCATGCACTTGACTTCCACTGCCATCCTACTTAATTCCCAACTTCCAGTTCCTACAGCCTTCCCATCAAGCTGGAACCACACACCACTACTATACTCTATCAAGGGTTTGTGTTGCCCTTGCCTCTAAGGACTGTTTTTGTGCAGAGTGACGTCCTTACTTGTGATCATGCTACCTGAAAAAAACTATTAGAATTTTTACAAAATAAAAATATTATCTACTCACCAACCCCTGCTACCTTGATGCCCAGCAGGTCAATCAGGTTCTGCTCTGGGTCAAAGACATCTGCCCAGTGGTGCGTCCACTGCTGTTGGTTGTGAGTGATCCCGATGCTGCAGTGCACACACATAACCACACTCATCCCCACAGCATCTGATGCTCTTGCAGGGCATAGCCCTTGCCGGGCTAGGATGGAGCAATAGGAAAGAGCAAATGGGGTAGGATGGATTGGACTAGAGGGCATTAGATGCAGTCAGCAAAGAAAGACAGAAGCAAGCAAAAGAAAATTGCGGCACCCTTGTGCACCACATGGTACCATTTGTTCTGATTTTGCAATGCAGAACATGCTACTGGCCTGAAAAAGCAGTGCAAATGGGTGCACAAGCAGTCTTTCTCCTGTTAGTGGAGTTCTCCAGAATCTCGCTGAGTTTTATTATAACTCTGAGGAATTACACTGGATAAAATTCCACGAGTTCCACACAGCCTAGTCACTAAATATTCCTGAGCTCAACCCCCTGCTTTCTATGGCAGAATGCAGCACACATTGTTGAAAGTAATCACATTGGTTGACAACATTTTAAAATTGAGGTAACCGAGTGACCAAAAGCTTTTTCTTCTTAATGGAGACATATGAATTGGGATTAGGATTCAAGAACAAGGAAAGGTCATATGGTAAGGCTAAGAATGGATAAGGGGTGGAAGGGAATGCAAGTCAACAACTGTTGCCTTGCATCTTCCCACTCAACAGCAGGACCATTTATCTGTCTCTACTGGCGCTTCCCCTCCACTCCAGAACATATCATCTCCGCAGTGTCCCACACATTGCCATCAGCACCGACCAAGACCTCACTGGACCCAACTCCGATGCATCCTACTCAATGCAAAATCTCTCTGTAAGCATGCCAAAGAAACCTGGGACAGCATCTCCACCCTTGCCCCTATCATAACATTCATCACTGAAACCTAGATCATCCCAGCATCCAGACCAGACATCGCCACAGCATCACCTATTAGATACAAGGTGAAACACTGTGACCACGCCAGCAAACACAGAGGCTGCATCGCCCACCGCCATACACAAGGAGTAAATTACCTGCACCATCACCAATGACCAGACCACACCTATCATGGAACACATGAAAGTCCAGCTCCACAATGACAATAATATCACCATCAAAGGTAACTTCGCCTACAGACTGCCAGGACCACGGACCAGAATCAGCAACGCCATCACAGAATTCATCAATCCTCTCGCCATCGAATCCGAACACTTCGTCTTCTTGGGAGACCTCAACTTCACCTAGATGACCCCCACCAACACCAACTCCACCGACTCTTGGAAAGACTGGACAACATCGGCCTCAAGCAGCTAGTCACTGACCCATTGCCCAAAGCAAGAAACACACTGGACCCTATCTTCACGTCTAGCTAAAGAATTAGGTACACCTACACCCCGGACCTCATCTGGTCAGATCACTCCATCATATAAATCGCCATAACCGGACATGCCCACACCATTCCCAACCACCACAGCACACCCTTCCACAGCTAGACCAAGATCTCTCAGCAACAATGGTCTGATGCCCTCAGCGCTACACATTCCAAATGCCCCACCAACCTGGACCACGCAGTACAGAACCTCAACGACTGGATCACCAGCGCCATCGACCAAGTCGCTCCAGCTAAACCATCCCAGGCGGACAGACCATCCAAACAAGCCAGCTGGTACACCCTGGAACTCAGCAAGATGAAGCACAAATGCAAACAACTTGAAAGAAGATGGTGCACCAGCAGGAACAAAATTTACAGAGCCACTTTTAAATCAGCTCTCAATGACTACCACCGATCGATCAGCAACAAAGTGGAAGGCCCTGACCATCCAAATCGATACCAGCACCAACTAAACCAAGGAACTCTTTATCATTGTCAGAGAGTTCACCTGCCCCACAGCCACCGAAAACTCAATCCATGCACCACATTTCCGCAACAAAATAGCAACCATCTACAAGATCTTTGATCCCCAAACTTCCAACACCCCCAGCCTCCAATCAACCACCACAACAGACCACCTGCTCAGTGCCTGGAAACAACTCAGCACATCAGACACAACCACCATTATGAGCTCCATCCACTCTGGAGCACCCACCAACCTCTGACCCTACCAACTCTTCCACCTCGGAAGACACAAGATCAACCAGAAACTCACCATCATCATTGACACTTCACTAACCATGGTCACCTTTCTGATGCCTGGAAACATGCTGAGGTCAGACCTCTCCTCCAGAAACTCTCAGCAGACCACAACGAACTCCAGAACTACTGACCCATCTGGCTGCTCCCATTCTCCGCCAAAGTACTGGTCAACCTCGAACTCAAGAAACACCTAGAGAGGAACAACCAACTACACCCTTCCCTTTAACCAACCACAGCAGTGAGACAGCTCTGATTGTGACAAACGACATCCAACATAAAGAACTATTAAGTTTACACAAGGGCATAATTTTAGTAATGGGGAATAAAAATGACTTACGGGGGTAGGAGAACTATTTGCTACAGCACTGGTGGTGTTATCAGCCACATCGGTTGGTGTGCTGGTAGTATATGGCCCAGACACCCTCTTGCCCTTGGATGCTTAAGAAAGAAGATAGAAAAACAGTGATTGGCAGTACTCAGTAGAAAAATAAACATTTGGCAGGCACAACTTTCAGCTTTTCAAATCAGATTGCCTATTCCTTGTTACACCCCAAGCAATAACATTTTGACCTATTCATGCATTCCAAAGGGTGATCTTTGCTTCCCTGCCCTTTTTTGATGAGTCAAGTCAACCCCCCCTTGCATATAGCACATATGGGAGATTGGGACTAAAAAGTACATAAAACTACAGTGAAGAATGCAAGTTACACAACACCTGATATACTACCAGTTTAAGAGCGAATGACATGATGAGTAGACAACCATGTCTTAAATCAGCCCAAGGGAGCACCTGCCTAGCTAAAACCGAACAGAATCGTGGGAGTATCATTCACTTGACTTCCACTCCCCTCCTATGTTCCCATCTTCTTAAATCTTCTCCATCAGGCTAGCACCATTCACCACTAGTATATCAAGTGTTTGTGTTGCCCTTGCCTTGATTGTTTTTGTTTAGGGAGATGTCCTCTCATTCAAAAAGCAATCCAGGGTGTTGTGCTTGTTTTAGTTCAGCGAGGCAACCATTTATTCACAAAACAATCCAAGGTGCTGTGTCACGTAATGTGGCACCCTTGCACCATCATGGCACAAGGCTGCCTGGGTTGGCATGCTAGGCAGCAATCTGTGTGGCAGCTCAGGGAGAAAGCAAGAATGGGATATTCCAATAAATAAATGTCACATTCTTGTTCTCACCCTTTGATGCAGTGCAGCAAGTTGTCTTGCCTCCCTGCTTAATATTTTGATAACCCTGGGTCCTGGCCACTGGTGCCCTCAGCACTGTATTGCTAAACTCTGCTGTATGCCATATTATGATTACCCACTCATGCCCACAATCCTTTTGGAACAAAGAGATTGGAAGCAACTGCAAGCACTCTCTAATGTTAAAAGTGCATTTATTTAAGTGTATATATATATATATATATATATATATATATATATATATAGATAGATAGATAGATAGATAGATAGATATCCTACTGGCAGTCCTCAGTAGGTAGTTATAGTTAGGACACATTGAAAAACAGTTTTTTGACTTTCATATTTCTTTGGGCCGTTTGACAAATCTTCACCAAATTTTCCAAAAGAAAGTGTCCCTGAGAATCTTTTTGTACATGGGAAGTTTTGGGGTGATCCCTCACATGGGTGCTGAGAAAAAGCGGGGTCAAAAAAAGTGTGTTTCCAATTATAATTCTCATAGGGATTTTGAACATGACTACAGCCCGAACTGCTGGACTGAATTACACCAAATTTGACAGAAAGGTAGCTTCTGGTGCAGAAAGAAGCCTCTTGTTGTTTGGTGTAAATCTGTTCAGTAGTTTCAGAGATATTAAAAGAAAAAGAAATATAGTTATCTAGAGGTGCAAGGGATTCACAAATACTCCCAATCTCGTGCTGTCAACACTTTAACCAGGCAGCAGTGCTAAGTCCCAGAAAAATGGTGAAAAAAAGAAACAGGGTTAGGGTAGAGACATCCTGCCTGACCCCTTAGCTTGGTGTTGGGGACCCAGAGGAACCCCACAGGGCAAAAAAGGACTTTGTGCAAATTCACACTGATGTTGAGAATTTACAGCAAAGTTTTTTTAAAAACCAAGCACGGTCGCCCATGTTTGTTTTAGATAAGTCCCTGTGTGGCCACATGCAGGGGACATATCATAAAGAAAGGAGGGGGAGTGCAGGGCCCCCTTCCTGCCCGTATTTATGCCCCATAAATAAGTATGTGGGGGGGGTCTGCCCCCAGTGACCGCCACCGCTCCAGAGAGATTGATTAAAAAAAAGGGGGCAACCCAGCCACCCTGCAGCTCTGGGGACCGCCACCTCCCAGGGGCTAACATTCTGTTATATTATATGCAGGGGGCTGCCCCCCACAGCCACAGGGACTTAATAAGGGGGTCACCCACAGCCCCAGGTACCGCCTCCTCCCAGGGGCTGAAATAAAATGAGATGGGGGTCTGTCACGGATGCCCTGCTCCGGGGATCACCACCACCCAGCACTAACTTAAATGTTGTGTGGGGGCAGCATATATATATTTATGTAATATGAGGAACTAGAATCTAAAAAGATTGACGGCTGATCTTTATGCTTGAAATCGAAACAGGGATGATTGTGACTGTGAAATATTTTCACAAACATGAAAATTATCACAGTATAACATAAAGAAAAATAATAAGATAAATTAATAAGAAATGAAATTATGATATAAAGCAGTTGTTCCCAACCATCTAACTTCTGTCAACCCCCACTTTATCATTACTGGAACTCAGTGACCGCCACTGAATCATCAAATCTGGGTACCCACCACTTAGTCAGTCCTTAAAGCTGGGGACCTAATATATTATTATTATTTAATTTTCTAAGCAGTTGGCGGACCCCCGCAGGGGTCCCCGAACCACAGGTTGGAAATCACTGATATAATGGAAATGAAAACGATATGTGTATACCGTACCATTATGTTCACTTTTGTTTATATTCACAATTCAATTGAATGTTTTCACAGAATGAAAAACACATTCTTTTTTATATCTATTACCCTAAGGGGCATATTTATACTCCGTTTGCGCCGAATTTGCGTCGTTTTTTTCGACGCAAATTCGACGCAAAACTAACTCCATATTTATACTTTGGCGTTAGACGCGTCTAGCGCCAAAGTTCATGGAGTTAGCGTAATTTTTTTGCGTGAACACCTTCCTTGCGTTAATGAGATGCAAGGTAGGCGTTCCCGTCTTAAAAAATGACTCCCAGGCATGTGCGTGGTATTTATACTCCCGGGCAAAAATGACGCCCGGGAGTGGGCGGGGCAAAAAACCCCGCATTTGCGCCTCTTTTTAACGCCTGGTTCAGGGCAGGCGTTAAGGGACCTGTGGGCTCAGAATGAGCCCAGAGGTGCCCTCCCCTGCCCCCAGGGACACCCCCTGCCACCCTTGCCCACCCCAGGAGGACACCCAAGGATGGAGGGACCCATCCCAGGGAAGAAAAGGTAAGTTGTGGTAAGTATTTTTAATTTTTTTTGTGTGGCATAGGGGGGCCTGATTTGTGCCCCCCTACATGCCACTATGCCCAATGACCATGCCCAGGGGACACAAGTCAACTGGGCATGGCCATTGGGCAAGGGGGCATGACCCCTGTCTTTGCTAAGACAGGAGTCATGTTAATGGCGTCTGGGCGCCCAAAAAAAATGGCGCAAATCGGGTTAAGACGATTTTTTTGCCTCAGCCTGACTTGCCCCATTTTGGGACGCCCAAACGCCATTTTTCCCTACGCCGGCGCTGCCTGGTGTACGTCGTTTTTTTTCACGCACACCTGGCAGCGCCGGTCGGCTAACGCCGGCTAACGCCATTCAATAAATACGGCGCCCGCATGGCGCTTCAGAATGGCGTTAGCCGGCGCTAATTTTTTGGGCGCAAAACTGCGTTAGCGCAGTTTTGCGTCAAAAAGTATAAATATGGCCCTAAATTCACAAAAACGTATGCACACTTGTCGCCAGTCATGTGATGCAGAACCGAGCAGGGTTGAAACGCATTGTCAATTCCTTTGACAAAATAAACTATTGGAACAGCTGGTTGGAGTGGCTTGTAATCTGTCCCCTTTGTGTAATGGAGAGGGGAAACTCAGTGAATGTGAAGCAGCATGCAGATACCCGCACACAAGCCCCGATCTGACCAGCTGAGAGTCCTTAAGTCTCAATCATTCGTGAAGCTACATGTTGAAAGGGACGCCCCCTAGTTGCAAGCTGCAACACTGACACTTTTGCGGAGTGGAGTATCCTGGGAAAGACCAGAATCGGAGTCCGGTGGGGTTACCTGTATTTGGTTCCGAGTTACAATTGAACTATTGCTATGGAGCAGCTAGGGCCCGCGGGGGAATGTACCCTAACACGGATAACCAGTTGACATATAAAATTATTAAAAAATGGCTGAGGATTTTTCAAAGAATGAGAGGTATCGGCGGAGATGATCTTTAAATCGAGGAATGGTGGTACAAACAGCAATGCCCCCTAGAGCAACAGACAGGGATGTGGTTTTGAATACCAAATAGAAACTAACATTAGAAAAGCTGCAACATAAAGAAGTAGGTGGTAGGAAGCGAGGTCACTTCAGAAATACCTGGAGGTGGGATGAATCCTTAGAGGGTTACCCATCTTTATTATTCCCACCCTTTCCAATCCAACCCCAAATTATTGGATGAAGAGGCATAAATGTCTAGTCATTGTTCAAAAGGAATTCTAAAAATATTAATCAAATGTGCATTGGAGGATTATAGAAATTGTTGGAGAAAATCAATATTGCAATGGTGGAGCTGAAAAATGAATCTGATCAAAATAGGGTAACTGGTGCATTGAAATTTACTGAGGAATGCATTTAGATCTTTGAAACGGAGGTAATAGAACGTCAACAAAGGCAATTCCAGAGGGATGAAAATAACTATGACTCTGCGCATTTGAACTTTTGCACAAAGGTTTTACAAAGATAGAGTGCAGAAGGCATAAGACAATACCTTAGAATCGATGGATAGAAGAATGGAGGATACCCCTGCAGATGCAAATGCGGAATTGGTTCTAATGATGAAGGAATTTTGACACAAGGTAGCAAAGTGCCTATTTCTGGAGAATGCAGACTGTTACGACATGGCAACAAACAGGCCCTATAGACCTTTCAGCAAAAAGGTTGAGGCAAAAGAAACAAAAAAAATTGAGACAAAGAAGAAAAAGAGAAAATTGTGGCTCTAGTTGGCAGAGGTATGCACTTTGTCCATGTAGGGACCACAATCCTAGTCTAGTTAAGTCACAGCACACCTTAAATTATCTTGTGCTCACCCCTGGTAGCTTTGCACTAAACAGTCAGGCTTAACTTAAGATGTAGTGTAAAGTATTTCTGCAATTCTTCAAACAGTAAAACAGTGAAAACACCACCCACAAAAAATCCACAGCAGGTTAGAAAAATAACGTATATTTTTATGAACAAAACAAGACAAGGAACATACTCACTTCAGATCTCTCAGAGTGAGACTAAAGTCAGTTGACATGGGGCACCCTTATGGTGTTTCTAGGGGTCTGGAGGTCCACCAGGTAGGAGGTCTCCAACCTTGTGCTCCTTAATCTCATATTGGCCAGTCCAATGGTCCAGGAGAGCCTGTGACTCAATTGGTTCCATGGCTCGTACTTTCTGGCCATGTTGAAACATTGGAGTTGTCTTCTGGTTATAACAAACCTTCATTACTTCATGGCTGGCCTCAAGTATGCTTTTTGCCTTTTCCAATGGCGATGCATCAGATTGTGGAGGGCCAGGATATGGCAGACCACATTATCAGGGTGCTTCTTGGGAGTTTTCTCCCTCCCCTACTTAACAGAGCTCAGAGGTCCCCTAACAGGATGGCCATGGAGGAGTTTGAAAGGACTGGACCCTCCTCTCTCTGTGGTACCTCCCTGTAGGCGAAGAGAAGGCATGCCAAGAGCACATCCCACTTATGCCTCATGGGTTCAGGTACACCCATAATCATGCCTGCCAAGGACTTTTTGAACCTTCCCACAAGACCATTGGTTTGGGGATGATACTGTGTGGTAAACTTGTAGGTTACACCATGCTCATCCCACATGGACTTCATGTATGCAGACATGGTGTTTGTGCCTCTGTCAGACACTACCTCCTTTTCGAACACCACATGGGTAAACATCCCCATCATAGCCACCTCGGGTGAAGTCACTGGCCTCAGAGGAATGGCCTTTTGCCTAGGGCTGACTTGGGGTCCAAAGGTCCAATTACATTAATGTCCACCCTCTCAAAGTGGGTGCCAATGAATGGGAGTGGGGACAGGGGAGCTTTGTGGTTTTCCCCTGACTTCCTACTGGCCTTGCAGGTAGGACAGAACCTACAATATATATCTGAGACTGTCCACATTCTGGGCCAAAAAACAAGAGAGACAATCTTGTCAACGGTCCAGTTTTGCCCAAAAATGTCCTGCCAGGGGCATGTCATAAGCCAAACCTAGTAGGAAGGCCCTGTAACACTGGTGGACTAGCAGCACACAGCCTTTCACAGTACCAGGAACCATAGGCTAGCTATAAAGGAGATCATTCTACCAGTAGATTACTTTATCCCCAGAGGCTTCACTTGCTGCATGGGCTGAGGCCTGTTGCCTCAAGCCCTCAAGAGTGGGACACTCTCTCTGTTCTTGGCAGTATTCAATCCTGGTGCCCACCCTCAACCTGCCAGATGGCAAGCTCAGGTAGGTCACCTAGGGTGGCAGTGTCCTCCCCAGTTGGCTCAGGAGCCTCCTCTTCAGGGAGTCTTTCAACCTCCTTTGCAGAAACTTCAGGGACCGGTTTCCCACACCTATGGCCCCTCTCCTTTGGCAGCTGTCTAGGCCATTGTTCCATGCTCCTGACTCCCTTGAATCCCTTCTCTGGCAGCCATGGACCGTGTGGTCATAATGACCCACTCAGGCAATCCCATCTTCTCAAAGTGAGACCTAATCTGTACCTCCTTCCAGGCAGTGTATTCCAGACGATCAACAGGCATGGCTGGGTTCACAGAAACTTTCAGAGAACCTGAGACCCCCCCACTCAAAGTAAACAAGAACCACCTATAGACGGCTCTCACAATTGTTGGCAACTATGACCCGTTGGAATGTGTTCTGTAGTACCTGCTCTGGTGACACCAGCTGACACTTGATAGTTGTCATTCTGGCACCTGTGTCTCACAGACCCTCCACCCATTGCCCATTAATGGTGACCCAATGTCTATACTTTGAAGTATTTGTAGGCAAGTGGGTTTTTAGCACCATTTCTCTATCTCTCAGGGAAACTGGGGTCTGTTTCCCCAATCTATCTGGGCCCATCTCCTCCCTGAGCGCTACACTCACCAACCCAAGTTTGTGCCCATCAGTGGGGGGGGCTTTGCCATCTTGGGACATTTGGAATTGCCATTGGAGTGCCCATATTTGTAGCACTCAGTACATTGGTACACAAGCCTCCCTGTCTTATTATCAAGGAATCCCTTGTTCTTAGGCTCAGATTGGGACTGTTTACCAATACTCTCTTGGGAATTATTTTGAGTGCCTTTTAAGACCTCCTTATTTTGAGGTTTTTCTCCCCTCTCTTTCTTCTGTTGGAAACTCTGACCAACTTTCCGGGCATCCCACCCAGATACCCTTTTGGACACTGTAGTGCTACTCCAGAAGTTTGCCTCCTCAGTAAGCTTCCTCCGGTCTGTCAGCTTACTGCCAACTAGGTGCTTGCACAGCTCTTTGCAACAGAGATTGAGTATGTGCTCTCTCATTATTAAATTGTATAACCCTACGTAATCATTAACTTTTCTGCCCCTCACCCAGCCATTTAGTGCCCTATTTGAGTAAAAAAATGAAATCTACCCAGGATTGGTTGGGGAGCTTTTGGCTGTCCTGGAATCTTTGGTGATACTTTCCAGGGATCATCCCAAGTTTAGCAAGTAAGATAGTTTTCATTGGAGTGTACTTGGTTTGGTCCCCTACCTCTAATGCCAGAATTGTGTCCTTCCCAACTGCTGGCATGTGTTTCCATTGACCACCCCCTAGTGCTCTTCAGGAAACTTGTGAACCCCTAGGTGCAACTTCCCATGCATTAAACCACCTATCAATGTCATCTCCCACTACATAGTTGGGCAGCAACTCCTTAGGTATACAAACCGTCTTGTGTCCACCAGGAACTGCATGTATGCTGCCACCATTGCTGTGTTCTGATTCCCTTGCTCTCAGTTTCAGCTCTTTCAGGCTCCTTTCCTGAACAAATCTTTCAAAAGTAAGTTTCTCTGCAGCTTTAATTTTGCCATCTGCAGCCTGAATTATCTCTTCTCCCTCCTCTCTGCCAGTTCCTCTTGGGAGAGCTCACTAGAAGAGACACAGCTCCCTGACCTTGCAGTATACTGCAATTCTGGGGACATCTGTTCCCCCCCTGCTACAGGTGGTTCCTCAGAAGGGACCCCTCAGGGTCATCCATTTCTTCATCCTCTCCTGGGGTCACATCCAAAGCAGCATGGGCAGATGTTCGGGGCCTTTTGCAGTTCCAGTTTCCTGGTGGCGCTCTTGGCAAAAACCCAGCTTCCTTGCCAAAGGACTTGAGCTGGCCCACAGAATATATAGAGCCTTCAGATAGTGACATGATTTTAGGAAAAAATTAATAATGCCAATCAGGAAGAATTTACAATTCAAAATGGTCTTGAATGTGGGTGGGTACTGTGCACCACAATACAATGTTTTGATGGCATTGTGAATTATGAGTCTGCACCATATCGGCTTCCCTAGAAATAGTCAAATGATAAAGACTCGCCATCTTGGAGTAGAATATTATATGCATATGGACTTGTAGTTACCTTTCCTCTAACATCTCAATTATTCCACATTTTAAAAGAGATATAGGTGGTCATTACAACCCTGGCGGACGGTGTTAAAGCGGCGGTAAAACCGCCAACAGGCCGGCGATAAAAAAATTACAATTACGACCGTGGTGGAAACCACCAACAAAGACAGCCATTTTAACACTCCGACCGCCACGGCGGTACAAACAAACAGCACGGCGGTCACCGCCAACAGACAGGCGGGAGACAATGTACCGCCCACGCTACTATGACAGGCCAATCTGCCACCTTTTCCGGGGCGGATTCACTGCGGATAAAAACACGGCAGGAACAGGAATTTCAAAGGGAAAACAATCACCTCTACACACTCCACGAGGAACGAGGACACCAAATTCTCCCTGCGATAGTCTTCCTGCTCCTCTACCAGGAGCACGAACGCCGGCGGCGAAGACCACGGTGAGTACTGCACCTATGACACAGGGGAGGGGGGAGGCAAAAAACAGGGACACACACATGCAACACGCCCACCCTCACCCACTACAACACACACAAAGGCATATCAATACATCACAGTAACACCCCCAAACCCCCCGGAAGAATGCAAAGACAATAGAAAATTAGTGTAACCATTGTAATATATTAAAAACAAGTAGGCAGAAATATATATATACACCATGTACAAAATAAATACCAAGCATAGTAGTCCAGGTAGTGCACTAAGATAGTCCGTGGAACACTGGGACCACACGGTATGGGCGAGGCCCACACAAGATCCCCGACCATGACGGAGAGAACACTGCAGGGGCATCAGAGAGCAACTAAACAGGCATCTCTGGGGGAGGGAAAGGGGGGGCACCTCAGCCGGATGAGTGCACGACGCCAAATCCACGAGGGGGCCACATGCCCACTGTTCCATCCTGGGGAGTGCAAAGCCACAGTCTCTCAAGTCTCACAAGTGGGTGGTCTGCCCACTGTTCAATCCTGGGGAGTGCAAAGCCACAGTCTCTCAAGTCTCTACAGTGGGTGGTCTGTCCACTGTTCAATCCTGGGGAGTGCAAAGCCACAGTCTCTCAAGTCTCTACAGTGGGTGGTCTGCCCACAGTTCAATCCTGGGGAGTGCAAAGCCACAGTCTCTCAAGTCTCACAAGTGAGTGGACTGCCCACTGTTCGATCCTGGGGAGTGCAAAGCCACAGTCTCTCAAGTCTCTACAGTGGGTGGTCTGTCCACTGTTCAATCCTGGGGAGTGCAAAGCCACAGTCTCTCAAGTGGATGTCAGTCTCCACTGGTTCTGGAGGGGGCATGGTGCCCAGAGTGCTTCATCCTGTTAAGGACAGAGGTAGTGGATGTCAGTCTGCACTGGTTCTGGAGGGGGCATGGTGCCCAGAGTGCTTCATCCTGTTAAGGACAGAGGTAGTGGATGTCAGTCTCCACTGGTTCTGGAGGGGGCATGGTGCCCAGAGTGCTTCATCCTGTTAAGGACAGAGGTAGTGGATGACAGTCTCCACTGGTTCTGGAGGGGGCATGGTGCCCAGAGTGCTTCATCCTGTTAAGGACAGAGGTAGTGGATGTCAGTCTCCACTGGTTCTGGAGTGGGCATGGTGCCCAGAGTGCATCATTCACCCCGTGACAGACTCAGTTGCGTCAGTGCCCTTGCCGCTCATGGGCTAGCGGTGCTTCAGATGGCGGTGCCCTGTTCAGCGGTGCTTCTGATGGCGGTGCCCTGCCCTGTTCAGCGGTGCCTCAGATGGCGGTGCCCTGTTCAGCGGTGCTTCAGATGGCGGTGCCCTGTTCAGCGGTGCTTCAGATGGCGGTCTCCATTGCAGGGTCTCAGCTGCTGGTGGTCCTTCATGGCCCAACGGGCCTTTTGCTGGTGGTACTTCATGGCCCAGCGGGCCTTTTGCTGGCGGTCCTTTATGGCCCAGCTGGGCTTGTGCTGGCGGTGGCCTCCTGGGCAGCTGGGCTTGTGCTGGTGGTGGCCTCCTGGGCAGCTGGGCTTGTGCTGGCGGTGGCCTCCTGGGCAGCTGGGCTTGTGCTGGCAGTGGCCTCCTGGGCAGCTGGGCTGGTGCTGGACTCCTGGGCAGCGGGGATGATGGCGGTCTTCTCCGCCGTGCAGCTCTTCCCAGACTTGCCGGGTTTCTTGTGGCCCTCGGTGAAGGGCCGCCTGACCAGAATGAATGCCCTCCAGGAATGCATTGGTTTGTTGCAACTGCCTTTCTACACCCTGGATGGCATTCAAAATGGTAGACTGCCCAACAGTGAGGGACCTGAGGAGGTCAATGGCCTCCTCACTGAGGTCAGCAGGGGTGGCAGGGGCTGAGGTGCCTGGGGCGAAGGTGATGCCCACCCTCCTTGGTGAGCGGGCACGGGGCAAAGGCTGAGGGGCTGCTGGGAAGGCGGTGCTGGTAGGGGGGTGGCAGCTGTACCTGTAGATGCGGGGGGCACAGATGTTGCCGCCACCAGAAGGGAGCTCCCATCAGAGGACGAGTCTGTGCTGCTGGTGTCAGCTCCTGTCCCCGCCGTGGAGCTCCCCTCGCCCTCCGTCCCACTGGTGAATTCAGACTCCGTAGTGTTGCCCTCCAGGGCCATGTGGGATGCAGCTCCCTCGTGCTCCGTTGCCACTGCTCCTTCGCCTGATGATGCTAATGCACACAAGAACAGGGAGACCACAAAAAGGGGGGAACGACAGAAGAAAGACATGTTGAGTGCATGCATTACCGCTACCGTTGGCGGACACGACAGACACAGAAGCCCCCTGCACTACGCTGCGCTCTTGGGCTCCACTGGTCAATTTATGGGAAATGGCCTACAAGGCTAAGGACGACATCTGCACACATAGATGACACAGGGGCATGATTATCTGTACTTGGCACTCTAAAGAGGTGGGCTGGGGTGCCACATGGCCTGACATACGGAGGGGCCTTGCCTATGGAACTCGCCCTGGCCTAGGGAAACCCACAGCCCTCCTCCCCCACCCAGACACCTCCACTTACGCGCAAAGTCAGCAGAATGAGAGTGTACTCACCCCCTTGTGGCTGCTGTGATGCCCTCAAGCGCCCATCCAACTCCAGGTAGGGCACAGCCAGGATCCTGAACATCAGGGGGGTCATGGTGCGACGGGCACCCCTCCCACGTTGGGAGGCCATACCCAGCTGAGCATCGCCGTCTTCTTGCTCCAGCGGCGAATGTCCTCCCATCTTTTCCGGCAGTGGGTGCTCCGTCTGTGGTAGACCCCCTGGGTCCGGACGTCCTTGGCGATGGCACGCCAAATATCTTTCTTCTGGTGGGCGCTGACCTACATGAAATGTACAGGGCAAAAAGAGAAGTTATTACCAACTGCACCGTCAAACTGATTGGCCCCCATCCCTACTCTTGCCATGTGGCACATGCATTCACCGTCTTTCATGCAAGCAGCACTCTCCCTCCTTCCTTCTTACATCCAGCCCTCTCCACACAGGCATAGCCCTGACAGCATGCTCCCAGTGTACTTACCTGTTTGTCTGGAGGACCGTAGAGTAGCGTGTACTGGGGGAGGACCCCATCCACGAGTTTCTCCATCTCCTCCGTGCTGAAGGCAGGGGCCCTTTCCCCAGACACTCGAGCCATTGTCTCTTCCAGACCGAGGTCACAGCAGCACTTGCAGTGTAGGTCCTCTCCTGTCGAAGATCAGGTATCGAGTGATTGAAGTGATAGAAAATGGCGGTCACGTCCGCGGCGGTGCGTACCGTCACCGCCGGCATACATCGCCATTGGCTCCTGGTACCCAGAGGGTCCAATGTTAACCAATGCAGCATTGCGCCGCGGTCTTCGACCGCCTACCGCGACGGTGTACAACGCCAGCGCAGTTACCTCACATCCCACTGTCCCACGTTACAGGTCAGGCAGCCGCCATTTCAGGGGCCCACATGGCTTCATTTCCAACTGCAACACTCATACGTAGGCCTAGACTCAACACACATACAGGCCACCTTTTGTGTATGATAGGTGTTCTGTGTAAACTGTGGGTACGTACATCTGAGTCGTTTGACTCTGTGCTCGCTGTTATCCTTTATAGGCACCGTCCGCTTGGACATGTGAGGAGATGGCGGCATCCTCCGGTGTACCGACCGTTGGTGGAACTGTCGACAATGGAGGAGTGACATTTGATTATCACATACAGGCTTGACCGTGCCACAATCCAGGAACTGTGTACCCAGTTGGAGCCAGACCTGATGTCAGCAATCCGCCATCCCACAGGAATCCCCCCTCAAGTGCAGGTGCTGTCAGTGCTCCATTTCCTTGCAAGTGGTTCCTTTCAGACAACAGTGGCCATGGCATCAGGGAATTCCCAGCCTATGTTTTCCAACGTATATCCAGAGTGTTGTCTGCCCTTTTGAAACACATGCGGAGCTACATTGTTTTCCCTCAGGTGGAGGATTTGCCTACAATGAAAGGGGATTTCTATGCCCTGGGACACATCCCCAACATCATAGGTGCCATTGATGGGACACAAGTGGCTTTGGTACCCCCCCAGAGGAGTGAACAGGTGTACAGAAACATGAAGATTTATCATTCTATGAATGTACAGATGGTATGTTTGGCAGGCCAGTACATCTCCCATGTGAATGCCAAGTTCCCTGGCTCAGTGCATGACGCCTACATCCTGCGGAATAGCAGCATCCCTTATGTGATGGGTCAATTCCAGAGGCACTGTGTGTGGCTATTAGATGAGCACCTGGAAGCAAGTCAGTGGGAATGGTTGTCTGGGTCTGGGGATATCCCTCCAGGTTAGTGTGTGTCTAACAGTTGTCCCTCACCATTTGCAGGTGACTCTGGTTACCCCAACCTGTCATGGCTACTGACCCCAGTGAGGAATCCCAGGACAAGGGCAGAGCTACGCTACAATGAGGCCCATGGGCGAACTAGGAGGGTGATCGAGCGGACCTTCAGCCTCCTGAAGGCCAGGTTCAGGTGCCTCCATATGACAGGTGGATCCCTATTCTACTCACCAAAGAAGGTGTGCCAGATCATCGTGGCCTGCTGTATGCTTCATAACTTGGCTTTGCAATGACAGGTGCCTTTTCTGCAGGAGGATGATCCAGATGGCGGTGTTGTTGCAGCTGTGGAGCCTGTGGACAGTGAAGACGAGGAAGCAGGGGAAGAAGACAATGACAACAGGGACTCAGTGATCCAGCAATATTTCCAGTGAGACACAGGTAAGAATACAAACCTGCCTACTACATGTACTTTAACATTACTATCTCTCTACTGTGTGTCGTTTTCACCCAGTGTATGGTCACTGAGTTGTCACTTTCCCTTACGATTTCACAGATGTGGGTCCCACTATGTGACATCTGCTTAGATTCCTCATGGACTAGAGCTGTGTGACATAGGTATGTTGACATTAAACTTGAAAGAGCATTTTGTCACTGTAATTGCTACTACACTATTTCGAAATCACAGACAGACTCCAGATTGTTTTGTGCTTTAAGTGTGTTTATTTAAGTGCTCAATATTGGAGGAGGTAGTGAAATGGTGAGGGGTTATGGCGGAGGAATGTCCATGGCAGAGTCCAGTCTATTAGTCTCACAGGTGCATTGCCCATATGGGCATAGGAAGTGGAACTGGGGCAGTTTCAGTATGGACAGGGTGACAAAGTGGGACAGTAGGATGACACATCAGGGTGGTCTCATTTCTTGGCGGGGGTCTTGGCATCGTTCTCTGTCTTTGTCCTGGATCTCAGGGACCGTTTGTGGGGTGGTTCTCCCTCTGCAGGGGGTGGGGTGCTGGTGTGGTGGTCCTGTGGCGGGCATCCTGTCCACTAGTGCCGGCGGAGGTGGTGGGCAGTTCATCGTTCATGCTAGTGTTAGGGGCCCTTTGTAGTGCCACAGTGTCCCTCCTGGTGTTGAGTACTTCCTTCAGCACCCCTACGATGGTGCCCAGGGTGTAGCTGATGGTTCTGAGTTCCTCCCTGAAGCCCATATACTGTTCCTCCTGCAGGCGCTAAGTCTCCTGAAACTTGGCCAGTACCGTTGCCATCGTCTTCTGGGAGTGGTGGTAGGCTCCCATGATGGAGAAGAGGGCCTCGTGGAGAGTGGGTTCCCTTGGCCTGTCTGCCCCCTGTCGCACAGCAGCCCTCCCAGTTCACCTGTGTTCCTGGGCCTCCGTATCCTGGACTGTGTGCCCTCTACCACTGCCCCCAGGTCCCTGTTGTTGTTGGGGTGGTGGGTTATCCTGGGTTCCCTGTAGTGGTGGACACACAGCTGATTGACGTGTCCTGGGGATGGAGGTGTGGGCCCGCTGTGTGGGTGCTGTGCTGGTGTTTCCAGAGGGTGGAAGGTCTGTAGTGGTCTGTGACTGGGTGATGGGAACCGACTGTCCCAAGGTCCCCGATGGGCCGGTCTGGTCATATAGATCCAGTTGGACAGAGGTGTGGGCCTCTTCTGTTGGTGGTGTGGACATTTGTGGACCCTCCTGTCCGGTGACGTTGGGTAGGGGTCCTGCAGGGGTATAATAGGATGGTTATTACATCTGTGTGTGTCATGGTGTGCAATGGGTGGGTGACCGTGTACCCCAGTGCTTGGATTCCTGTGTGAGACCTTGTGTGAGGATGGTTTAGCGGGTTGTATGGGTATGTGCAGTGGCCATGCTTTAGTGATGGGTGTCCATGCTTTGTTGTTGCATGCAGGGCTTGGTGTTGGGATGGGTGGTTTGTGATATTGGGACATATGTGAGGAGTTGGGGTGCTGGGAGTGAGGGTGAGGGTGGGGGTATGTGATAGCATGCAGGTAGGGTGGGGGTTGTATTAGTTAAGATTTGGCTTACCAGAGTCCATTCCTCCACCTACTCTTGTGAGGCCCTCAGGATGCAGAATCGCCAAGACCTGCTCCTCCCATGTTGTTAGTTGTAGGGGAGGAGGTGGGGGTCCGCCGCCAGTCCGCTGAACCGCCAGGTGGTGTCTTGAGACAACGGAACGCACCTTCCCCCGTAGTTCGTTCCACCTCTTCCTGATGTCCTCCCGATTTCTTGGGTGCTGTCCCACTGCGATGACCCTGTCCACTATTCTTCACCATAGCTCCATCTTCCTTGCAATGGAGGTGTGCTGCACCTGTGATCCGAATAGCTGTGGCTCTACCCGGACGATTTCCTCCACCATGACCCTGAGCTCCTCCTCCGAGAACCTGGGGTGTCTTTGCCGTGCCATGGGGTGGTGTAGGTGATGTGTGGGGTGGAGTGTGTGGTGATATGTGTGCTGATATGTAGTGGTGTGTTGTGTGAGGTACGCGGAAGTTCTGTGGGTGATGGTGTTGTGTGCCTGTGGTTGCTATTGTTCTTGCTGGTGCTCTCTCTCTGGCCTTCTTTCGGAATTTTGTTGTCGTGGGGGTTTGTGGGTGATGTGGGTGTGTGTTTTATACTGGTGTGGGTGTGTGGGAGTGGTGTGTGTATGTGTATCAGGTGTGTGTATTTGGAATTGTCCAATGTGGTAGTGTTTTGTAGGAGTGTGTGTATTTTGAGCGCAGCGGTGTGTACCGCCAATGGAATACCGCGGTTGAAAGACCGCCGCGTGGATTCGTGTGTCGTGATAGTGTGGGCGTATTTCTGTTGGCGTGATGGTGGAGGTTTTGTTTTCGCCAGTTTATCACTGACCTTTGGTGTGGCGGACTTGTGTGGGTGTCTGAATTTTGGCGGATTCCGAAATGTGGGTCATAATAGCTGTGGTGGAATTCCGCTGCCGCGGCGGTGTGTTGGCAGTCTTCTGCACGGCGGTAAGCGGCTTTTACCGCCAATGTTGTAATGACTGCCATAGTTTCAAATTCTAATCTCTTCAACTTTGCCAAATTGCCCATATGAACACTCACAGTCATCTGAACTGAACCAGTTGATATGGTTAGAAATAGGTTATAAATCAACATTTTGCAAAATAAGACCACAAGGATATAACTTCATTTTTTAACACTGCACTGTAGCACTGTATATGTGTGCTTAATGCAAGCATGCAAGGCTTATGATTTAGTTAATTTATTGAAAAGTTATGTTCAGACTCCAGGATTACTATAAGGAATTATAGGAGCACACCACACATATTGAAGATGCTATACAATTTCATGGTATGATTATTATTTTTTCTTTATTCCTGAGACATTCCTGCTTGTCCAAGAATCATATTGTGAGAAGCATGTGTTACGTTTCCTCAGGCTGTGGATTTGAATAGTGTGGTTCAGTTAAGATTTTGGATTTGAATATTTTATACAACATTGGGGTCAGAATATGTATACATTTTAAGGTTGATGTAAAGGATTTCATGAAGGAAAGATAACTAATATTACAACTTGCTCTAATAATTGTAAATTAATCAGATGTGTAGCTTGATTTACATGTTATATTTACTAATGAGGCAGCTTTGGCAAAGAATGTCTTAGCCAAGCCGCACTTTTAGCACGATTAGCATTATTTTGGTGGTTTGGAATTTTTGTGATTTTTGATATTTTGATATACTATTTTTTTGGGACTGTGATTTTGGTTCCCTTAGTTTTACTTTATGTAATATAACAACAACATCAGTACATACAGTATATTTTTGACCTGGCAAGACCTGGCAGTCTTGGTGTAGTTCCTAACTTTTTGCATTCAGACTTGCTGTTTTTGCTTACAGTTTTTGACGGCCTAATGATTCTACACACTTTAGCATACCAATGATTTTAAGCACTTTAGCACGCCAGTCAGTGCTAAAGTGCTTTTGCTCTTTTGCTAAAACTTGGTAACAACGGTTTATACTCAATTGTCATATTAATTTACTTATATATCCCTAGTAAAGTGCACTACCTGTGCCCTGGGCCTGTAAATTAAATGCTACTGGTGGGCCTGCAGCACTCGTTGTGCCACTAACTGAAGTAGCCCTTTCAATATGTGTCAGACCTGCCATTGCAGAGCTTGTATGTGTAGATTTAATTTGTCATGTTGACCTATCAAAATAAACCTTTTCTCAGCCACAACATTCCTTTTTAATATATGTGTCACCCCTAAGGTAAGCCCTAGGTGGACCAAGTGGGGGGAGTATAGTGAATTCAATAAGTGCACATGTACTTTTAAGTTTTACATGTACTGGCAGTGAAAAACTCTTAAATGTGTTTTTCATTACTGCAGGGCCTATCTCTGCCATAGGTTAACATTGAGTTGTCTTATTACAATTTATAAGTGTAACTTCCAAATGGAAAGAAATAAACCCTTCAAGTTTGGTGTCTCCGGAATCCTAATTTAAAAACCTAATTTACGGTGAAGTCATAATTCAAACAAAAATTCTGAAAATACACCTTTTAAAAAGTTGACATTGATTTGCCTTAGCCATTTTGTGCCTGCAGCCTGTCTCTGGTCATATGACTGGGCGTAGTTAGCAGTTGGGCTTTGTGTATTCCTTCTAGACAGCCACACACACAATGGGACCTTAGGTGTGATTCGATGGGCCATCACTGGCAGGATGGGAGGGAGGAACTGGGCCCAGCCTCACTTATACCTGAATAGGCTGTGTTCTGCCTCCATACAAAGGGCTGCATAATCCCTGTAGTTAGTCTAGAACCAGGGCAGTGAACGCTGGACATCTGTGTACTTCAAAGGCAGGCATCTAGAAGCTTCTCCCCACTTCAAAGGCATACATGTGTATCAAAGGAGAACCTCAAACATCCACACTTCAGTACAATTCTGGACCTGTAGATACTCTGAAAAGAAGAAGGATTGCTGTGGTGCTACAAGGACTGCCACTCTGCTGGTCTTCTGCTCTGAAGGAACTGCTACCTGGCTGCGCTGCCCTGCTGACCTCTTGCCTAGGTGAGAGGGACTGGGCCTGCATCTCCTGACTGCAGAATGCAGAGGGACTTCAACTACCAGTTGGCTGGCCTCTTGATCTGAAGTTTCAGAGACATAGGCCCTCATTCCTACTCTGGCGGGCGGCGGTCGCCACCAATTGGCCGCTACGCAGTCAAAAGACCGCTGACGGCATTCAGACCTTCCCACTGGGCCGGCGGGCGCTAACTACGTTAGCGCCCGACGGGCCAGCGGGAAGGAGGGCTGCAACACAGGAGCCGGCTCCGAATGGAGCCGGCGGTGTTGCGGCCGTGCGACGGGTGCAGTTGCACCCATCGTGCTTTTCACTGTCTGCTAGGCAGACAGTGAAAAGCTGGCTGGGGCCCTGTTAGGGGGCCCCTGCACTGCCCATGCCAGTGGCGAGGGCAGTGCAGGGGCCCCCAGGGGCCCCAGGACACCCGTTCCCGCCAGCCTCTTCCTGGCGGTAACAACCGCCAGAAACAGGCTGGCGGGAAGGGGGTCAGAATCCCCATGGCAGCGCTGCTTGCAGCGCTGCCATGGCGGATTCGCCCAACCGGGGCTAAATCGGCGGGAAACCGCCGGCCCCGGTTTTCTGACAGCGGCTTTACCGCCGCGGTCAGAATGGGCAAGGAAGCACCGCCAGCCTGTTTGCGGTGCTTCCGTCATTCGTGGCCCTGGCGGTCAAAGACCGCCAGGGTCAGAATGACCCCCATAATAGGCTTCCAACAGCCTTATGTTATAAGGTTCACAATAGAAGGTAGGACCTTGTATTAGGATAGTAGAAGTTCAGGACGAGAGGATTGAGGGTGTGAATTAGAGTTTGGCAGATGAGTTACTCCTTCACAAACAGATATCCCATCCACCATATTTCGATATCCATAGGATATAATTGGATTGTAATACGGTGTTAAGGATATGTATCACGTTGTGACTGATTATTTCCTTCTGCCAAACTCCAGCAAAGATGGAGTTTGAAATTATTAACCTTAAGAGCTACACTGTGACTCAGCTCAAGAAGTTTTGCCAGGTGAGGGTGTTGCAAGTAACGGAGCATCAAAAAGGTGAAGGTACAGAAACCTTGAAAGCATGGGCAGAGGCCCCGTCAAATGCCAGTCACAATAGAGGACCAGAAGTATGAGAAGTAGGCCTGGCCAGAACTCATGGAGTTTTACTCCGTGGATTTCTGCAGAGTTACAAAAAAACTTAGCAAGATTCTGCAGAATTCCACTGAGGGGCAAAGAAATACTCGGACAGGCATTTGTGCTGCTTTTTCAGGCCAATAGCTGAGTACTGTACTTCAGTACTGTACTGAAAGATCACCTCACACAGCACCACGCAAACCACAGGCACAACCATTTTGTTTTGCCTGCTTCGGTTCCTCTCTCCTTGCTAGATACCTTTTTTCTCTATTCAACTCAATCCAAACTCATGCTCTCTTCCATGTTCCCAATCCAAATTTGTTTGTACTTATTTTGTGATTGTTCCACCTTCCCTATGTTTATTTTTATGTTTATTTTAACTTTTGGTGAATTTTTGTAGTTTGTTTTTTGTTTTCCTTTGCTGGAATGTCCTCAGCCTGTCCTCCTGTTACTCTTACTTTTCCTCCCAACACCAGTCCCACTTCTATTGGCAGATGCAGCACCAAGAGTGTCACTCGCACTCCATGTGGGTGACGCAGACAGACAGGGGCGTGACTCTGCCCAATCTTCATCAAAGCAGAAGTGGATGCACCCATTTTCTGGGTGCAGTGCTACCTCGATGGCAGTAGGTGATAGGTCTGCCCTGCGGGAGCATCAGATTCTCTGGGGGTGAGTGCTGTTGTATGTGCTCCACTGCATTGGGATTACGCGCACCCCATGGCATTGACCGGGAGCAGGATCTGCTTGACCTCCTGGGTGTCTAGTTTGTGGGGTAAATAATATATTTGTTTTCTAATATATAAATGTAAATATTTCAAATTTTGTTTTTCAAGCAGCATGATCACAGGTAATATTAATTTAACTGTGTATATATACCCATTTACAACAAGATTCTCAGGAACACTTTACTTGGAAAATTTGGTGAAAATGTTCAAACCGGAGCAGAGATATAGACATGACAAAAAACACTTTTTCAATGGAAAAGTGGTCCTAACTATGACACCAACTGGTGACCGCATATTGTTGCACATGGGAAGTTTCGGGGTGATCTTTTAAGCCACGGCAGAGAAAAAGGGGGTGAGGGGTCAAAAAAGTGTGCTTCCCATTAATATTCTCAGAGGGATTTTGAACATGACTACAGCTCAAACTATTGGACAGAATTACACCTAATTTGGCAAAAAGGAACTTTTGGTCGAGAAAAAAGCCTTTATGTTGTTTGGTATAAATCATTTCAGTAGATTTTGAGATAATAAAAGAAAAGGAATATATGTAGATATCTAGAGGCACAAATGCTTTGTGTATAATATTGAGCTCATGCAGAGATCTGCAGAGCTCTGATTGGCTGTCAAAACTTCAACCAGGAAGAGTTTGCAGCCTTCTTGGGGCTTTGCTTCACTCGAGTCCCTGAAAGAAAGGTAAAAAAAAAGAAAATGGGCCAGGGTAGAGACTCCTTGACCCCTTTGTTGTGGTGCAAGAGAGACCCGCCAGGGCAAAAAAAAAATTTGCAGCAAATTCATAATTTGTTCACAAATTTGTGGCAATTAAAAAAAAAACAACAGTGGGCTTCCATGCTTGTTTTGAATGGAGTGGGTTCATGGGACCTCCCTCCTAAGACTGTTTGAGCCCCAGGGACTTTCAGATTTCCGGGACCTTATTAAATAGGTAGGTGGGTCAATGTGCCCCTCAACACTCAGGGACCACCTTCTCCCTGGGACAAAATAGCTGCTTTAATGGGGGAGGCCTGTGTGCCCTCCCCAGCAGCCCTGGGGACCTCCATGTCCCTGGGGCTGAACATTACATTTATATGGGGGGGGCTGTGCAGCCCCCTGCAGCCCTGGGGACTGCCACCTCCCTGGGGCTGCATGAAAATGATTACGGGGGTATGTTGCGGACCCCCAGCCCCAGGGACCACCCCTCCCTGGAGCAATTAATTACTAATAAGGGGCAGCACAGCCACCCCAACAGCCCCGGGGACCACAACCTCCCCTGGGGCAAGTTATTGCAAAGAAGGGGGGCTGTGCACCCCCCCCAGAAGACCACCTGGGGAACGTCACCTCCCCTAGGCAAAGTTAAAGGTTGGAGGCCCCCCTCAAGGAGCCAATAATGGCCCTGGGGACCGCCAACCCCCAGGGCTGGCTCCTGTATGTTCAGCTCTCGCTAGTCAAGCTCTCACTTGCTGGAAGCAGAGGTTCCCTCTGTTTCCCTGCTTACAGACATGTGGGCATGGAAACAGATAAAACAATTGCTCTCACAGACAGGGTGCTGATGTTTAGCAGCTCCCTGACTGTGACAGCAATGCTGGCTCCCACAAGAGGTGAGGAGCTGGCTGGGACCCAGAGGTATTCAGGCTCCCCCCACAGTGCCCAACGGTGGTGACTGGGTGGCCTTGGCGGCACCCAGGTGACATGAGCAGGCCCTGGGGGGTGGGGTCTCTGTGGATCAGATCGCACAGCCCTCCTCCCCAAAAAAATATATTTTAAAGCCAGGCCCGAGGGAAGGGGTACCCATCCCCCGAATCTTTAACTTCTCTTAAACTTCTGAACAGATTTACAACACATTACAAAAAGTGTAAGCTGCTGACCAATAGCTACCTTTCTGCCAAATTTGGTGTAATTCCGTCCAGCGGTTCGGGCTGTAGTTACACGCGGCCTATGGTAACTGAAACTAGTGCTCTCGTCATGCACTGCTAAATAACCCATATATGACAGCACTCATGACAACCTTTAAAAGGCCAATACAATATCAATAAAACTGTCCATGGCGATGGCGTAAGAACCTAACTACCACGTCCCAGTAACCTTTGGATTTTTCAGTGAAAAAAACAAATATATGATACATACACACACACATATATATATATGTATATATATGTGTATATATATATATATATATACATATGTATACATATATATGTATATATATATATATATATATATATACACATATATACATATATATGTATATATATATATATATATATATATATATATATATATACATACATATATCATTCAAACAGCCTTCCAAACAGAAAGACGCCTCTGCCACACAGTGTCTTTACTTTCTTTAATTAGGCTACAAACACAAAATACGTTTCGGGAGTCACAGCTCCCTTGATCCCGAGTGTTGTGCAGTCCATACTTTGCTTTCCATTTATTCTTACACTAATTTTAACAACATAAAAAACTGACTCATGCCTTTCCTTATAATATGGCGGCCATCTTACAGCTTGTGTTATGTGCTTATTCCGTCATAAACATAGTGTTCAACATGTATTCATTTTGTATTTTTCTGTGCTAAATGGATGCTTGATTAACGCTGTTAATTTTATAACATTTCATTGTCAACGTCCATAACATCTATTAAATCATTCAAATCCTTATTTATAAATTTTTAAAATATTTAAACAAACACGCCTCCTTAAATATTGTGTATTCCATTACAGTCTTCTTACTTAAATTATATTTCTACACAGGTTTAATTTACTAAATCAAAATTACCTCCAAAATCATTAATTTTGTCTTCACCAATTAACCTTTTGTTAGATATAATAGCTCTATTGCACTTCCAGGTCAGAACAATCTTCCTTTCTGTAGGGATAGAGAAACGAAAAATAAGAAATTTTAAACAAACCATGAGCACCAGTATTAATGTCAGATTAAACATCACCCCATAAAACAGCTATAAATCTATTTTATATTTACCATATATGTCACATTTCTTCTTGAATACATTCTTAACTTCAGTGTTTGATTTTAGCTCCAAGCTGTTAGTTTTCAATTAATCAGATGTACGGAGAATTCTTCATCTTTATTCAATCCCTCAGGTTCCTTTGTATTACATTCAATTATTAAACGAAATTCCAATTTCCTCAACTCTAAGGTTCTATTTCCACCTCGTATTCTCTGCTCTATTCTATCCAATACCACAAATTTTAACACATTTGCATTACTGCCATGATATTCCTTGAAGTGTATAGCTACCGGATAAGACTTGTCGTCATTTTTTATGGCTCTCATATGTTCGAGCACTCTCTTTTTTGCCATATGTATTGTACTCCCTATATAAAATTTATCACAGGGACATTTCAAGGCATAAACACATTAATCAGAGTGACATGATACATGTTTCCTGATTTTGAATGGTTTCACAATAACATAAAATCTAATTTCTTTACAATTCTGGCTATGTTTGCATGCTTTACACTTTCCACAAATATAAAAACCTTGTATCACATTTTTATCCCTTATTGGTAATAAGGACTTGCTCAAGCTATCCCTAAGGGATCTGCATCTTCTGAATGTAAATGTTGTAAATGTTGGATAATCTGATATAATTTGTGTTAATTTTTCATCCGTTTTCAATACAGGCCAGAACTTTTTAATCATCTTCTTTATCTCATTTGTTTTGTCATGATATGTTGTGATAAATCTTACTTCATTACTTTCTTGAATTTCTGTCCTCTATTTTTTCACTAGTAAATCTTCTCTTTTTATTTGTTTGACTTTCATTAGTGCTTTCTCTCTACAACTTTCCGAATATCCTCTATCTTTAAATCTCATTATCATGATCTTTGATTCCGTCTCAAAAGCCGTATCCAGACTACAATTTCTCCTGGCCCTTAGTAACTCACCATATGGGATACTCTGAATTAAGTTTCTAGGATGACTACTAGTAGCGTGTAATAATTTGTTACCTGCCGTCTCTTTTCTATACAGCTGACATTCCAGCTTATTGTTCATCACGTATACCTTTACATCTAGAAAAATAAGTTCCGAAGGATGTATCATACTGCTTAACTTCAAATTTAAAGTGTTGTCATTCAATTTTGTGGCTCCCTTTCCAAATACAAAAGATGTCATCTATTTATCTCACCCAAAGAATCACCTGATCTTCAAAACCTGGGATATCTCTGTCCACCTCTTCCTCCCACCAACCCAGGTACAAACCTGCGTAGCTAGGAGCAAAGCAGATGCCCATCGCTGTCCCCTGGCACTGTCGATAAACCGTACTTTCAAAAATGAAAAAATTGTATGTTAAACACATATACACCATTTTTAATAGCATCTCAGTATGTAAGAGATAAGACAACGATCTTGCTCTCAAAAAAATTCTTAAAGCCTTAATTCCTTCATCATGAGGTATATATGTGTACAAGCTTGTAACATCCAAGCTAATCAATAAATAATCTTCCTCCCAAGTTATTCCTTCAATTATTCTTAAAAAATCAGTAGTGTCCTTTATATATGAAGGTAAGGTTTCCACAAAGGGACGCAGAAAGAAATCCACATATTTAGAAACATTTTCAAACAGACTTCTCATTGAGGATACTATCGGTCTCCCTGGAGGGTCCACTGCATTTTTATGCACCTTCGGTAAAAAAATAGATGGCAGCTAACTTAGGAAAATCAACTTTGAGGAACTGATATTCATCCCACTCAATCAATCATTGATCCTTCCATTCCTCCAATCTATCAAATAATTGTGTTTTTGCGGCCTTAATCTCATCTCTACTTGCAATGCAATAATAGCTCTTATCTTGCAATTCTCTTAAGCCTTCTTTTATATACTTATCTCTGAAGAGTATAACTACATTGCCTCCTTTGTCAGATTTTTTTATTACAATGTTCTTATCCTTACTTAGTGACTCTATCGCTTTTCTATGTCTCTGCTCTAAATTGTCATATTTTGTTTTTTTCTTAAATCTTAATCTCTTCATTTCTTTAATTATGCCTTTTTCAAAAACATTTCACATACATATTTTTTTTCTTCATCTAAAAAAACCTTACAGGGAGATTATAGTTAGGCTCACAGTTTAAACGCTCAAAACCATAAAAAGTCAGCTGCTATAGTTATAGTTATTTTAAGTAACTATAACTCGTGCCCCAAGGTACCTGTAACTTGCGCCACGTCATACACAGTTTTTTCATCAGATACTTTACTTTAAGAATTACATTGATATTATCAATGATGTTATCAAAGATGTCATGAGTACTGTAATTTGTATGGTAATTAGCAGTGCATGGCGAGGGCATGAGTTATAGTTACCTTAGGGTGTGAGTTATAGCTATTTGGAATAACTCTAACTATAAGAGGTGAATTTCAATGGTTTTGTAGGTTCTGAATGTGAGCGTAACTACAACATCCCTGTAATCTTTGTTTTTTTACCTGAATTTCTATGTTTTTTAAAAAATTCTATTTCCTAACTATAGCGTTTGTAACCTTTGTTTTTTTCAGTACATTTCTTTGTTGTTTTTAATGTAAGGTCATTTTCATTACTATACGTTAATTCAACCACCAGCACATGCACATGCACAATAGTGGTTGGCCACAGGGCCTGGATGGTGGCCAGGTCCTGCGGCCAACCCTATGGCCACCCAACTGTGTGCTGCACACATCCTTTGGCTGTGCCATGCACTACCACCAACCCCAGCCAACCCCTATAGCCAACAAACTCTGAACTGCCCACAGCCTGGGCTGCAGGGCCTGGCCACAGGCAAGACCCTGCTGCCAACCCCTATTGCCACCCAACCCCACACTTCACATGTCCTTCAGCTGTGTGCAACAGGGGGTTGGGCCAGGCCCTACGGCAAGGTCTAATAGCTATCCGGTGCATTGCTCAGTGGGGGTTGTCTGCAAGGCCATGCCAACCCCTATCACCATTCAACCCCATATTGTACACTGCCTTTGGCCCTGCACAATGTGGTTTTGGCCACAGAGCCTGCTATTTGGAATAACTCCAACTATAACAGGTGAATTTAGATGGTTTTGTAGGTTCTGAATGTGAGCCTAACTACAACATCCCTCTAATCTTTGTTTTTTTACCTGAATTTCCATGTTTTTTTTTAAATTCTATTTCCTAACTATAGGGTTTGTAACCTTTGTTTTTTTTTCAGTAAATGTCTTTGTTGTTTTTAATGTAAGGTAATTTTCATTACTATACGTTAATTCAACCACCAGCGCCCATGGCCTTTGGCCATGCAGTCAACCGATATTGCTACCCAAACCCTGTGCTGCGCACAGCCTTTGGCCATGCACAATAGTGGTTGGCCACAGGGCCTGGCCGGTGGCCAGGACCTGTGGCCAAACCCTATGGCCACCCAACCCTGTGCTGCACACATCCTTTGGCTGTGCCAGGCCCTACAGCCAACCCCAGCCAACCCCTATAGCCAACAAACTCTGCACTGCCCACAGCCTGGGCTGCAGGGCCTGGCCACAGGAAAGACCCTGCTGCCAACCCCTATAGCCACCCAACCCCACACTTCACATGTCCTTCAGCTGTGTGCAACAGGGAGTTGGGCTAGGCCCTATGGCAAAGTCTTATAGCTATCCGGTGCATTGCTCAGTGGGGGTTGTCTGCAAGGCCATGCCATCCCCTATCACCACCCAACCCCATATTGAACACTGCCTTTGGCTCTGCACAATGTGGTTTTGGCCACAGGGCCTGCCATGCAGCCAGGTCCTGTGGCCAACTCCTATACTGGCCAGGTCTTGTGGCCAACCTCTATAGCCACTAAACCCTGCACTACATATGCCCTTTGGCCATGTGCTGTCGTGGTAGGCCACGGGGCCTGTCCGTATGCCAGGCCTTGCGGCCAACCCCTATAGTCACCCAATCCCATTAGTTAAAAGCCACATGTAGGTGGCAGTCCCGGGGGAGGCGGGTCCTGTGCAGCCACCCTTCCCTGGTCAATGTGAGCCCCAGGGACCCCATTCCCCAGGGCCCAATCTCACTTTTTAATTTGTTTTTAAATTTGGGGAAGGTGAGCTGCACAGCCCTATGCCCGGGACTCTGAGCTCCTGGGTACCCCCGCAGAGCAGCCAGTGTGCGCTGGGGACCGCAGGGGGAGCCTCCAGGCCTCCACGGTTCCGGTCAGCTCCCTGTCTCCTGCAGGAGCCAGAATTGTTTTTGCAGTCAGAGAGTTGCTTAAGACCAGCCCCCTGTCTGCAACAGCAAAGTTTCCTCTGTTTCCCTGCCTACAGTTCTCACTTTCTCAAAGCGGAGTGTTTGATTAAACTTGGGAGCAGCTGTCAAAACTACATCCAAGTTAGAGCAAACTGCTATGTCCCAGGGTGGGCACCCCGGGACATAGCAGGAGTTGGCCCTGGAGGGGTGGCAGTCCCCAGGGTGATCAGTGGATCCTTGAGGGGGTCCAGACAGCCCCCCTACAACATTAATAGTCCTGGGGAGGTGGTGATCCTTGAGCCAAGGGTCCGAAACTGCCCCTTCACTTTTTTATTGTAGCCCTGGGGAGATGCAGCCCCCTGAGCTGTGGGGGGCACGCAGCCCACCTACACCACATATGTTTAAATAAAGCCTGGGGAGATGGTGGCCCCCGGGGCTGTGGGGGTGCATGGCCCCCGGCCCCCGGCACTATAGTTGTTAAAAACCCTGGGGAGGTGGCAGTCCCCTGGGCTGCGAGGGTGTATCACTGTTAATCTATGTGCCCCAGGGATGTGGCGATCCCCTGGGCAGCGGGGGCCTGGGCACCCCCGCATTATTTTGAGGAATTGCCCTGGGGAGGTCATGGTCCCTGGGGCAGTGGGGGGGTGCAGTCCCCCCACACACAAATTGTGAATGTTCCTGGGACCAGGCCCACCCCGGGGCTTGTGAAAAACAAGCATAGGAGCCCACGCTTGTTATTTTTGTTTTTTTTGCATTTTTACCAGAATTCACAACGTTGTTGCGAAGTCACAGTAAAAATATATATATTTTTTTTTACTGGGACCACACACCAGAGCTAGGAGGTCAGGTTAACTCTTCCCTCACCCCTTGTCTTTTTTTTCACTTTTTTTGTGAAACTTGGCTGAAGCCCAGTCCCAAGATGGCTGCCAACACTTCCTGGTTTAAAGTGTTGGCAGCCAATCAGAGGTGTGCATTCCCTGCACGAGCTCGTCCTTATTCTTGAAGATGTTACGTTGGATCAACAGGAACAAGTACACAAATTAGTTTTCTTTTAATTTATCTTCAATTACTGAACAGATTTACACCATATAAATGAAAGCGTAATCTGTGTACTGAAAGTTTGCTTCCTGCCAAATTTAGTGTAATTCCATCTAACAGTTTGGGCTGTAGTCATGTCTAAAGGTCCAATAGGAAAAATTTAGTGAAGATTCGTCAAACAGTGGAAAAGAAATGTGCAAGTCAAAAAAGGCTTTTCTGTGGCAACATGGTCCTAACTACAACTACCTAGTGGCGACCATCACCAAGCTATATATATATGAACCATGTTTGAGCCATCCTACCTATACCAGAGGATATCTTTTGCAGAGAATATCTTTCCACTTTCATTTTTCCCTGTCAAATAGTTACAGCCCAAACCGAATTACACCAAATTTGGAAGACAGCTAGATCTTGGTTGGCAAAGAGTACAAGGGCCCGATTTAGAGTTTGGCAGATGGGTTACTCATTCACAAGTGTGACAGATATCTCATCCGCCATGTTATGCTCTCCAAAGGCAATAATGGGATCATAAGACGGTGGGTGGGATGTCCGTCACGTTTGTGATGGAGTAACCTCTCCATCAAACTCTAAATCAGGCCCTAAACCTGTTGAGCGATTGATCCTTAAACATTTTGTACATAACGTTCCAAAGAGGATCTGAGGGGGTGAATGATCTCAAGGAGGGTTCTGATTGCCTGTCACCACATCAACAAAAATTCTGGCAGCTGCCATCTTTGGACTCAGGACCCATCTGACTGCCAAAGGCCTAACCGGGGGGGTGGTGGGGGGGGCTTAACTCATGATAATAACATATTAGAAATTCACTGAAAGAAACAAAAGTTAAAGTAACATTATTGTTAGGTGAGAAATTCAATGACAATGTAACATTTTAAATAAAAAAAAACACTCAAATTCAGCAGTTATAGATATCTCATGTACCTATACCTCTTGCCCTTTCAATGCAGTGATAATTAGCACACATACTACTTCAAAATCACTCAATATTTGCAATGAAATTATTGATGCGAACACTGTGGATGGTGGACGTGAGTTAACCTAGGGCATGTGTTTTTGTTATGTGATTTAAGTATAACTGGTGAATTTCAGTGTTTTTGTGAGTTTAAAATGTTACAATGTCAGTGAAATTCTCACTTAGCTATCACTATTTTTTAAACTTGAGTTTTTCACTGTTTCCAACCCACTGGAAGCAGCCAACTCTCCACTGAGTATGACCTTCTGGCATATGCAGCATGCATTTGATCTTGCATGACTACACTCAGGGAGCATACCATCCCTTGGGCCCAGCTTGTCAAAAAAATGGGAGTGGGCACACAGCCCCACTCCTGGAGCCTTTGCAGACACAGGTGAACCCATTCTCCAGGGCTGTATTTTTTTTTTATAAGGAGAGGGGGTGTATGGCACACATCCACAAGTCTTTCCAGGCCCTGGGGACCTCATCCCTTGTGGCCTTGCTTTTAAGTAAGGGGAAGGGCACATGGTCCCCCTTCTTGAGATACTACAGGCCAGGTGACCCAATCTCATGGGGCTGTATATCTTTTTTTTAAGGGAAGGGACATACAGCCCCTGTCCCTAAGCCCTTATGGTCCTGGGGACACCGTCCCCTAAGGCCTTTAAGGCCTTTAAGTTTTTCAGGGGCAAGAGCTTGTGGTCCCCTCCCTGACTTTCCTAGGGCCTGTTTTTTATAGGGTAAGGGAGGTGTATGCCTAACCTCCCTAAGCCACTCTTGGCCCCTGTGACCGCATCCCAAACAAATCACTTCTTCTTTTTAAATAAGGGTAGGGAGCATGGTCCCATCTGCAAGCCACTAGGGGATCTATCATTTTTTATTATGAGGAGAGAGAGCATGCCCTACCTCCCCAAGCCAATAGTTTCCCCAGAGATCCTATCTTTAAGGGCCTTAGGTCCTCTTGGGGGGTTGCCCTGGGTGGTCACCTACCACATATTATGTTTCTGGCCACAGTGGCCCAGTCAGCTCCCCACATGCACCCATCCTGCGTGTTGTGAGGGCTGACATTGCTCCTGCCCAGCTGGAATAGCTGTTGCCTGTTCCAGCTGGGTGGGAGAAATCTGAGTTTCCCTACCACCGCGAGCGTAGCAGGGAAACAAACAACTGCTTCCACCTAGCTGGAGCATTTTTAGAGCTCCTGCCACTGGGGAGCAGACTTGTATTCTTTCCTGCACTCTAGGAAGTAGGAAAACTACAATGTCCTGGGACACTTAGGGTGCTTTTTTTATTGCACCTGGTTATCACTGACTTGAAGTCGTGGTAATTGCATCTTCTAAATGCCCAAGTCGCATTTAGGAAATGCTTTGTACATCAGAATAGGAATCACAAATAGGGAATCCCTATTTGCAATTTCCTATTCCGGGAATCACAAATGGCAATTTCTACAGGGTAGAAATTGCAATTTGTGATTTCTTAAAGGCCTTTGTACATAGGAAAAGACCATTTTGCATTCTTAACAGTAATACTTTACCACCAATTGAAAGCTGCTGGTTTGCAAATGAGAAGGGGTGTCTCTAGGGCCCCCGTCACCTTTGAGATTGTTAAATATTTTTTTACGGACCATTACTTACTCTTAAACAATGAAACATAAATATTGAATTTTCTTTTTTGATACTCATCTCATTTTCCTATAAGGAAAATGGGTTGCATTTAAAAAAAAGATTGCTTTATTAGAAAGCAATCACAAACATAGTGGTTTGCTAAACCAAGCATCCCACCATCACTGTGATGGTAGTGATTCCTAATGGGTCACAAATTGCTGCCTATCTCATTAATATTCATGACTTGCGACCCTCTAGGAATCATTATTTTAAAAGAAAAAGTTTCACACATTTGGAATAACGATTTCCTAAGTGTGATTCAGATAAAATGGCAATTAGGATGTTGGTACATCTGGCCCTAAGTCCCTGAGTCCTGTAAAGGCTGCCTGAAACATTTTGCATCATGTTGGAGCCAGCCAATCAGTGTGCCTGCTCCCGCAGGAGCCTGATTTCCATGGCAGTGAATTGGTCCAAGGGACAAAAGCCTCCTGGGACAAAAAGAAGTCTCTATTTTTTTTTTAAATTAGGTATGTGGGAATCTTGTGAGACTCACTAGAACCCACCCATTCAGATATACAAATATTTTTGATCCTTAATATCTCAAGAACTATTGGATGGTTTACACTTAATGACGAAAAGCACAGTTTCTGGACCAAGATCTAGCTTCCTGCCAAATTTGGTGTAATTCTGTTCAGCAGTTTTTGTGGTAGCATTGTTCAAAAATGTCTATAGAGGATGCATGCACTCCACTTTATGCTACTGCACTGTACAAGACTGTGACCCTCTATGATACTCTACTATGTCACTCTACCCTACTCTATGACATGCCACTCCTTTCTATGACTCACCACTCCACTCTAAGACACTCCACTTCACTCTACAACTCTCTATGCCACCCCTCTTTGACAGGCCAGCCCATTTTACCACATGCCACTCCACTCCATGACATGCCATTTATCTCCACGCCACTCCACTCTAAGACATTCTACAACATGACACTCTACTATACACCTCTCTACTCTATGCCATTCCACTTCATACCACTCAACTGTATTCTATGACACGCTACTCCGCTCTGCTCTTCGCAACTCCATGATACTCTACGACACTCTATGCTCCTCCAGTTTACTCCACTCTGCTCTATGACACACTATTCCACTTTACCTACTGTACTCCCCTTCTGCACTCTATGCCACTCTAGTCCTCCCATTCTATGCTACTCTACTCTATGACACTCTATGCCACTCCACTCCACCACACTCTAGGACACTCTACTCCACTGTACATTGCTCAACTCTGCAACACTTGAATGCATTTTAAGCCACTCACTGTACTGTACAATATTGTACAACACTGCACCACACTGTATGACACTCCACTCTACAGCACTCCACTGTACGATACTTCACTGTGCACCACTTCACTCTATGACAATGTCCTCCACTCTACTCAATCCCACTCCACTCTATGGCACTCAGCTTAACCCCACTTCACTCTACAACACTCCTCTCAACTTTATGCAGTTCCACTCTACAACATTGTAATCTACTGCAAATACAATCAGATATCTCTGTAGTAGTCTGTTATAAATTTACCATCTAGAATGGAGTTTAACTTATCTTTCACTTTTCTTTTTTTTCTATATCACATACAATGTTGTATTTCTGATGCCTGAAAACATATGGTTAATTTTGGTACAAGATATTTATTTTTTAGATATTTGGTTAGTTCTTGAAAAAATAGTTTTCTCTTCTTTTTTACATTTTATCTGGAAGTTATCTCTTTTCCAAGGTCAAAATGACCAGTCAACAAAAAGGTCTCAACAGAAAACAGAAGGAGAACAGTGAAAAAACTAAGGATGTTGAGGAGTACACTGGTGATCTATGACACGTTCCCAGATTATTGTCAGATCTCTCTCTCCTGTAACAATCACAGTACAGCACAGGAGACAGTATGTTGCAGCACTGCCATACTGCTCTATCATTTCTCTCTTCTTTCTCAAGAGATGTGCTGGCACTGCAGTACCAGGAGCAGTTGTTGATGGAGGGAGAGATGCACCTGATGGTGGTAGACGTGGTAATAGAGCTGAAGAAGTTGAAGGTGGTGCTGGAGGGACAGATGCAGTGGGTGGTAATGAAGGTGAGGTCCTGGTGACACAGAAGAAGTTGAAGGTGTTGCAGTCACGAAAGAAGTGGCCACCGTTTATGTTCCTGCTTTGACCTCTACAAACTCTTTTTGATAACTTCTTTCAGCCCTCGCCAACCTGATCGAATTACCTGCAGGTGTTTCCTCATTCCCATCATACCAAATGAGTATTGTTTGATATTGCTATGGGAGATCGCCTTGCTGCATAGGTTGACGGTTACCAGTTTGGAATTCATTTTTTTCCCATCAGGTGGCAACAAGAAAAACTCCAACACAATCAAATCCCTCAGTTCTTTCCTACACTCCACCTCCTGTTCTTCCTCTGGCATCCTTCAATCCACCTCTTCTTCCTCCTCCTCAAGCAGGATAGGATCTTGTTGTTCAGCCATTGCAATTCTGCAACATCTCAAAGATGGACTGTGAAAGCAAGAGTTTCACTCTTGGAAAGGGTACAGCCTTTACATTTGAACATCTCAATTGAAGTGTGGAAAAGGGAAGGACACTTTTAATTTCCGACAATGGACAAAGTTCTAAACCAGAGAAATGTTCAACAAAAACAAAAGTGCAGCTGTAGTATCCCAATACTATTGTCGTACTGGTATTGCTCACAAATACAACCTATATTTCCAATATAAACACGTATAGAATTTAAAAACATAACTAGCCATGAAACCCTTAATCCTTCATTTAAATAAATGATAATTATTTGATGTCAATATCATTTAAAAAATGTACGTAAGTACTGCAGTACTTTCATGGAACAACTGAAAGCAAAATAATCATGCAGACGACGCTGATGTTCATAATGAATTTTAACCAACCACAAACGTACAATAGTACCAAAAAAAACTCAAAAAGTATAATGCCATATTATTAAAGAACATTATATGGGTAAAGCAAACTATTTAATAAAACATTTCAAATTCACTGAAAATAACCAAAGGTTTATGATTAGTTATAGTTAGTAAAACTTCTTTCATTATTTCTATAGAAAAACATCTTAAACCACACCAAGGTTAAAAAATAAACAGTTAAAGTTATAGGTTAATCTATCTAGGGGCACAAGTCCTCTGAGATTAGCCAATAGTAAAACCTAGACCATGTGCCTTTTACTGTTGACATGAATGTACCCTCCCTCAGTGTAAGGTTCTGCAAGCTCAACACATCCTCTACACCAAAATACACTATGCATTCCCGAAACACCCTCTCAGTTTGCTTCCCCTGCTAATACAATTGTAGGAGGCCGACTCTCTGTATAGTGTATGAAAAAGTGGTGCACTGTGTAGAAAGTTGAAGCAGCCCCACTTTGGAATCCAGAGGTAAAAAGCAGACTGCCTAAAACTCTGTTTTTGTGTTAGTGTGGGCAAGCACATAGGCTAATCCATAAGATGTGCTAAGCATTTGTTGTGCTTACAAATTCAATAAATGTGGACACAGAATAACTCAAGACCAATTTGCAAAGATACTTCAGATTTTTCTAAAATGCTTAAGGCCAAGATCATTAAAATAAGGTAAGAGCTTCTTTTGCTATGATTTTTCAAAGTTTAGAAAATGTTCAAAAATGTTCTGTTTTGTGCATAATCATGCAGGATAAGATTTAATTGGAAGAAAATTAAAAAATGCATATAGAATCAGGCAATGCTCTGACAAATGTCTCCTTCTATTTTTAGGGCGAGGTTGTCGAAGTGTCCAATGGGCCAGCTGGATAACATCAGGTGGGTCCTGGTTCAAGTGGGAGCAGCAGCTGAAGGTTGTGGAGCTGGTTCCCGTAAGGAGAAGGGGACCACTTGGACACACACTGAAAAGTTGGACTTAAAGGTAAGTCCACTGGGTCCCACTGAAGGGTGGAGGTCGCAAGGGGTTTGGGACCCCTAGAATACAGCTCACTGGTCAATGTAAGGACCCAGGAGGCCGGGAGCAGTGCAGATAGGTCTGCCAGGAATTGTGCATTCTAGGGTCCTTGGAATCAGGAGCAGACAACTTTAAGGGTGGATTGCAAGTCAGCAGGGCCCCTCTTGGGGGTGGTTCTTAGGTGTCCTGAAGTCTCTTGATCAGTGCTTTCTTATGGACTTTTGAGAGTCCGGAGTGAACTTTGCTCCTGGCTGTCCGATGTTGGGGTCTGGTACCCCGAGTAGTAGTAAACCACAGCCCTGAAGAGACACAGTGCCACCAAACTTGACATGGTGGCAGGACATGTCCTTGTCCTTGAGTGCTGTTGTATGGAATTAGGTTTGGCTGCTGGGTTTGGGTCATTGGTCAGCAGCTGGTCACTTTACCGGACTTCTCAGGTTCCTTGCCTGTTGGGTGCAGGGAGTGATACCTTTGCTCAAAGAGAGGTTCTTGGCATTTTTAGAAGGCTGCAGGTGCTCTGGGGTTTTGTAGGGTCCTTCAGGATTCCAGGCAACACCTCAGTAGTGATTATCAGGTTCTTGGAGCAGCCGGCAGGGTTTGTCACCTTTCTCTTTGTACAGCAGGACTTCAGTTCCTATGCCTTGGGCCTTCTTTGTTCCTTATCTTCTTGTGTCCATCAAATCTAAACTCTTGGTCTAGGGATGCCCTCTAAATACTGCATTTAGCCAATGAGCCTCTAACTGTAGGGTGGCTACACCCACTAAGTGACCAATTTCTGTGGAAGGAGTCACATCCCTAATCCTGACTGGCTATTTTCCTGCCATCCAAGATTGCGGAAAAATGAAATGGAGTGGTCACCTCACCTGCCGCACCTGAGGGGTGATGCAGGCTGCAGATCGCCACTCCTCCTGTTCTTGCTAGATTTTGTACCAGTTTTTCTACCTAAAGTGGGGGTAAAACCAGTGGATGGCCACCTGCTGCTAGCAGCAGAGGCGGAGGGCAGATTTCAAAGGCGGCAAAGCCTTTGAATCTGACAGCAGGTGCAGGGTACCTTTCTGGGGGGAGAAGGTGTAACACTCCACCCAGAAAAGGCTTTGTGCTTTTGTTCCTAAGAGCACAGGCTCTCAACCCAGGAGTCCAGAATCATATCTGGTGGTGGCAGGCTTGTTAGGACCACTCAACAACTATGCCAGGGCTGTTAGGTTTTGTAGGGGGCACCTCTAAGGTGTCCTCTGGGTGCTTCTAATAATAAATCCAACACTGGCATCAGTGTGCGTTTATTGTTCCAAGTTTTTTCATATCAAACAACCCAGTGTTCAGAGAGGCCATCATGTAGCTGGAGAACTTGTAATGACCAGTGTCCAGCACATGCATATGCTATGGCTTCCCTGTACACTTACTATGTCTAAGAGTTAGCAAAGACAAAATAGGTGCATATTGGCCCATGCACACATATGCCCTCACATGCATTATAGTGCACCCTGCCTTGGGGTTGCAAGGCCTACCACAGGGGTGACTTACCTATATTCCATGTAGTGTTAGTGGACATGGCACTCTTGGTGAATGTCATGCCGAGATTGCAACTTAGGGGACACCTTGCCATGTACTTGCAATGGCAGTCTGCATGAGGGTGGTGTGGGGTCTCTCGGAGTGGCACAATTGGTGCTGCCGCTCTGAGGGGCCCTTTTCAGTACCCATGCCCTAGGTACAAGGGGTACCATTTACTAGGGACTTACAAGGGTGGCTGAAGTACCAAGCATAATACAGTTTTTAGGGAAAGAGACCTGGCAACCTGGTTAGCAGGGGCCCAGGGCACTTACTGTTCAAAACAACATTGTTTCCCAGGCAAAATGTGGGGGGCTAACCATGTCAAAAGAGGCCCTTTCTCACACTGTTATAGCAGACCTATCTAATGTGGCACCCAAATATGTGTTTCAGTCACCATCCCAAATTTTATTGACTGAGTAATGACGTATCATGTAATTGGCGCCACTTAGACATAAAAAAATCGGAGTCATCTATGTTTGGTGCATATATGTTATCCCAGTATAATGGGGATATTATAGAGTGTTCCCTGGGCTATTGCTGTACGACCCTGTTTGTCTATGAATGAGTGTGTGATCTTAAAGGGGACTCCATGTTTTATCATGATTAAAACACCGCTGGTGTACGGGGAGTAGGACAATTCCAGGTAATGAGCCGCCCACCTCACACCACCCTTCATATCTGTGAGGTGGGTAAGATGTGTCTCCTGTAGCAGTTCTATTGGTCTGCCATGCCGGTTTAGGTAGTATAGTAGCAATCTAATTTTCCAAGGGTCATTAAGTCCACGTATGTTCCACATGAGCAGGAACACTTTACCTCCGTTATGCCATTGTGTAAGTATAGTTTCAGTAGGCATTGGGTATTAAGAAAGGATAGCACGTACAATACGTAATGTTGGGTTGTGTGGGTGCTGCACAAATGATGTACAAGGACAAACATTACCCCTCCCACCTCAGAAGGTAAACATTGTCAAAGACAGTCCCTTTGAAACTAACAATTAAACAAAAAATTGAAGTCATCAAGCAGTACATGGAGACAATCCTTCTAATCATCAAGTCCATCTGGGATGCTCCCTTCTGAGTGGTCATCAGGGACCTCCATATCCATGCAGATGGGTGGAGGTGGCTGGGAAGTATAGTGTGCCCCATAAGTCCCACACAGCATCATGGCTAGGAAGGATATATGCCTGTCAAGTTGAGATATATGACCCTCAGTGCATTAGACCCAACTCTGCAAGAATCTTGCCCGCCAAACCAGAGGGAGACTTATCCAAGTGGTGCCTACCAGTTCATCCTGATCTGATTCATCGGTTGGATGATCTCAATTCAGTAGTGAGAAGGATTTAAGGAGGTCCTTTGTGGCCTTTGGGGATGTAAAATACTTTGTTTCCCTTTCTAGTCGATCTAAAGTCATGCCCGATATAGCATAGCACAGGAAATGTCGGCTTTTTGCAAAAGTATTTTAACTGGTAAGATTTCCCAGCATGCTGTCTGAACTTCCATCACGAAATCCGGAATGCCATCTTATTGCCTTGGTATACTATGGCCCTCATTACGACCCTGGCGGTTGGTGATAAACTGGCGGTAATACAGCCAACAGGCAGGCAGTAAGTACTGCCAAATTATGACCATGGCAGGGATATCTCCGAAAGACAGCCAATGTACCACACCGACCGCAAGGGCGGAAACAACAGTCACCATGGCGGTAGCCACCTGCAGCCAGGCAGAGGACAGAGTTCTGCCCACCAAATTATGACATGGCAAACCGCCACCTTTTCCGGGGTGGTACCAATGCCATCAAAAGTATGGCAGAAACAGAGTTTAGAAGTCAAAGGACTCACCATTGGAGACACAGGGAAGAACCACGCGCCATGGAACCAGAACTGCAAGTCTTTCCGATGATCTTCTACGTCATGCTCCACCACGAACACCAACGCCGGCGAAGACGACGACAGTGAGTACAGCCACCTAGCACACAAGGGAAGGGGAGGAAAATGACAGTGACACATACACACACGGAAAACACACACCCCACACACACACACACACCATACAAACAACCAGCTGTACAAGACAACAATTTATCCCCGAAAATTGGCTGAATTATGCAAGGACAGGAATTGACTAAAGTGATTGTAATAAGATCAACATCAAAAATAATAAGTCAATGTGGCAATGCAACAGATATGTACAAATGTACAAAAAAGGGGCACTGCCCAGTCCACAGTTCACAGGGGCCACATAGCCACAGGGCAAAGTCCAAGGCCCCACTCGATCCCTGCACCAATACGAGAGAACACTGCAAGGGCATTAGTTGGCAAATAGGCATGCACCTCAGGAGGAAGGGGGGCACCTCAGCTGGATGCGGAAACAAGACCACTGGTTCTGGAGGGGGCAACATACCCTGTGTTTGGTCCTGGGGAGTGCAAGGCCACAGTCTCTCAAGTGGGTAACTTGCCCACTGGTTCTGGGGGGGGGGGCAACATTCCCTGTGCTTGGTCCTGGGGAGTGCAAGGCCACAGTCTCTCAAGTGGGTAACTTGTCCACTGGTTCTGGGGGGCAACATTCCCTGTGCTAAGTCCTGGAGAGTGCAAGGCCACAGTCTCTCAAGTGGATGACTTGCCCACTGGTTCTGGAGGGGGTAACATGCCCTGTGCTTGGTCTTGGGGAGTGCAAGGCCACAGTCTCTTGAGTTGGTGTCTTGCCCACTGGTTCTGGTGGCGACAGGCTGCACAGCCACCCATGGAGGCTGGATCATATGGTGTCCGCCGGCGGTGGCGGCTGCACAGTGGTGGTGGTTGTGGGAGGCTCCTGCTCAGCCCCTGCACCCTCCAATGACTTCACTGTGGTGGTGGTTGGGGGATGCTCATGTTGAGCCACTACACCCTCCAATGGCTGCACTGTGGTGATGGTTGGGGGAGGCTCCTGCTCAGCCCCAGAACTCCTTCCCCTTCTTGCTGGCTGGTGCAGGCTCCTTCCTCTTCTTGCTGGTTGGTGCAGGCTCCTTCCCCTTCTTGCTGGCTGGTGCAGGCTCCTTCCCCTTCTTGCTGGCTGGTGCAGGCTCATTCCCTTTCAGTATCTGTGGCCTGGAATCCTTTCCACCATGAGTAGGTACTGCTGAAACTGGGCCCCTGGACTGTTTGGCTGAGGTGCTTGGCTGGGTCCTTGATACCCTGGCTAGACGTGCAGGACGGGGGGCGAGGGGAAGGGAAGAGGTCAATCTGGGAAAGGAAAAGCTTTTTAGGGACATTGGAGAGGGAAGGAGGAGAAGTAATGGGAGTGGAGGAGGAGGGAGAGGTTGTTGGAGGTGCTTGTCTGCTGGATTTTGGTACAGGTGCATTGGTTGTATGCTGTTGTGAGGTGGATGGCTGTTGGGTGTCTGAGTGCTTGCGTTTGTGTACTTTAGTGGGGACAGACACGGTGGGAGAGGACAGAGGGGATGTGTGCATGGATGTTGTGGAAGTGTCTGCCAGTGAGGTGTGTGTTCTGCTTGGTGTGGTGATTATGCTGGTCATGGATGGTGATGTAGTGAATGCAGGTGTGAGTGTGGATGTAACTGGGTGGGAGGTGGAGGAAGAGGAGGAGGAGGGGGAGACAGTGGAAATAGAGGATGTTGTTGTGTCTGCAACTGAATGGTGTTTGCGTCAGTGCCTGTGGGATGAAGTGTAGTGCTTGTGTTTGCCTGTGACACTCTTGGGAGTTGTCCTGTGTGCATGCTCCTCTGGCTGTGTGCTTGGGATGGGTTGGGGTTGAGGCGAATGGCTCTGGGAAGTGGAAGTTGGAGGGGGGACGGTTGAAACAGAGATAATGGCTGCCATCAGAGAGGAGGCCAGAGTCTGGATCAATCTCTGCTGGACTGCCAATCCACTGTGAATGCCCTCCAGGAATACATTAGATTGCTGCATTTGGGCTGCCAGCCCCTGGATGGCATTCACAATGGTTGATTGCCCAACAGAGATGGATCTCAGGAGGTAAATAGCCTCCTCACTCAGGGCAACAGGGCTCACAAGGGCAGGGCCTGAGGTGCCTGGGGCGAAAGTGATGCCCACCCTCCTGGGTGAACAGGCACAGGCAACTCGCTGAGGGGCTGCTGGGAGGGCGGTGCTGGTTCAGGAGCTCCCAGTGGAGGAGGTATCAGAGTCTGTATTGTCCCTTCCAGTCTCTGCCGTGGTGCTCCCCTCGCCCTCTGTCCCACTGGTACCCTCAGCGGTGGTGGAATCTGCCTCCCAGGCCCTGTGGGATGCATCTCCCTCCGTCACCGGTGCCTCTGCTCCTCTGCCAGATGATGCTAATGCACATAAGGACAGGATGACAAACCAAGAAAGGATGGGAGAGAGACAAAGGATACACTGGGTCAGTGACTGCACCAACACCACCGTTGGCGTACACAGCACCCTCACACACAGGGGACAGGCCTACGCACTATGCATTACACTACCAGTGATATTGCTAGCTACCAACAGCAACAGCAGCACACCTAGGACCCACGCAGCCCTGACCAGTAGTGGATGCTAACAAGCTAGGTAGGCAGTATTTGCCCTTCAGACCCTTAGCCACCAGAGGACCTACGCTGCTATGTCTGGCCTGGCCTAGTGGCACCCACTGACACACACCCACCACCCGGATACCACCAATCCAGCCGTTTCCTTCAGTGATGGCCACTGTACTCACCCCCTTGTGGCTGCTGTGATGCCCTCAATTGCCCATCCAGCTCTGGGTTTGCCACTGCCAGTATGCAGGCTATCAGGGGGGTCAGGGTCCGACAGGCACCCCTTCCTCATTGGGAGGCCATCCCCAGCTGGGTCTCCGCAGTCTTCTTTGTCCAGCATCTCAGGTCCTCCCACCGTTTGTGACAGTGGGGGCTCTGCCTGCCATAGACCCCCAGGGTCCACACCTCCTTGGCGATGAAACACCATGTACCCTTGTTTTGATGTGCGTTGACCTGCAGAGGCAATACAGACAGGAGAACACCATGACACAAACAGTCCAGCCTGTGACCCACCACACCCGTTTCAATTACTATTGGCAAACTCATAGCCCAGCACTCAACGTGTATCCAGCCTAGAGAAAATCCCTCCCCCCTTACATGATGCCTTCACACACACCTCCATACATTCATGCCACATGCATCGTGCACACAGTGTACTCGCCTGTTGGTCTGGAAGGCCATACAGCAGTCTCTCCAATTCCTCTGAAATGAAGGCTGTGGTGCTTTCCTCTGTCACACGGGCCATGGTAGGTTCCATACACAGGTCCCAGCAGCACATGCAGTGTAGGTCCTTTCCTATGTGAGGTCAGGAAACAAGTGAGGAATCAGATCGAAAATGGTGGTCACGTCCGTGGCGGTGCATACCGTCACCGCCGGCGAGATCACCATTGGCCACTGTACCCCATAGCGCCCAATGTTAACCAATGAGAAATTGCACAGCGCTTCCCAACCGCCTCCCACCACGGCGCACAAAGTCAGCGGCATTACCTCACTTCCACCTGTCCCTCCACACAGGCCAGGCAGACTCCATTTCGGGGGGGGGGGGCAGGCCTATGGAATATTGCTGTGTCACAGGATAATTAGGCACATACTTTTCAAATCTGACTGTCCCATAACATGTTTACAGATTGCGGACTACTGTTGTGGCTCCATTGTTCAGTTTGTGACAGCCTCCTCACTCTTTTGTGCTTTAGATACTTACCTCTGCGGATGAATAGGAGATGGAGACATACCCCCATGTACAGACCCCTGGTGGACTTGCCCACACTAGAGGACAGGCACATTATCCTCACTTATAGACTGGACAGGGCCACAGTAACAGAGTTGTGTGCCCAATTGGAGCCGGACCTCATATCTGCTATCCGTCATCCCACTGAGACCCCCCCTCTTGTGCAAGTGTAATCAGTTCTCCTTTTCCTGGCAACTGGTTCTTTCCAAGTGACAGTGGGCTTGGCAGCAGGAATGTCACAGCCAATGTTCTCAATAGTGCTGACAAGAGTGTTTTCTGCCCTGATAAAACATATGTGTTGCTGCACTGCATTCCCCCAGGTTGAGGATTTGCCTACTGTGAAGGCCGGGTTTTATGCAATGGGACATATCCCCAATATAATTGGGGTGATTGACGGAACACATATTGCATTTGTCCCCCACTGCCAGAATGAACAGGTGTTCAGGAATCGTAAGAGTTTCCACTCTATGACTGTGCAGATGGTGTGCTTCGGACCAGTATATCTCCCACATCAATGCTAAGTATCCAGGGTCGGTGCATGATGCCTTTGTCCTGAGGAATAACAGCATCCCAAATGTGATGTCCGAACTTTAGAGGCACAAGGTGTGTGGCTAATAGGTGAGCCCTGGTTCCCACCCAGTATATGTTTGTGTATGCCTATGGTGTTGGCCATATAGGATAGTGTGTGGCTAAATGTTGTCCCTCAATATTTGCAGGTGACTCTGGTTACCCAAACCTATCAGGGCTGCTGACCCCTTTTAGGAACGCCAGGACAAGGGCAGAAGAACATTTTAATGAGGCACATGGGCGAACCCGAAGGATCATTGAAAGGACCTTTGGCCTCCTGGAGGCCAAGTTCCGGTGCCTCCATCTGACAGGTAGATCCCTGTGATACTCACCAAAGAAGGTTTGCCAGATAGTGGTGGCTGGTGCAGATGCAGTGGGTGGTAATGAAGGTGAGGTCCTGGTGACACAGAAGAAGTTGAAGGTGTTGCAGTCACGAAAGAAGTGGCCACCGTTTATGTTCCTGCTTTGACCTCTACAAACTCTTTTTGATAACTTCTTTCAGCCCTCGCCAACCTGATCGAATTACCTGCAGGTGTTTCCTCATTCCCATCATACCAAATGAGTATTGTTTGATATTGCTATGGGAGATCGCCTTGCTGCATAGGTTGACGGTTACCAGTTTGGAATTCATTTTTTTCCCATCAGGTGGCAACAAGAAAAACTCCAACACAATCAAATCCCTCAGTTCTTTCCTACACTCCACCTCCTGTTCTTCCTCTGGCATCCTTCAATCCACCTCTTCTTCCTCCTCCTCAAGCAGGATAGGATCTTGTTGTTCAGCCATTGCAATTCTGCAACATCTCAAAGATGGACTGTGAAAGCAAGAGTTTCACTCTTGGAAAGGGTACAGCCTTTACATTTGAACATCTCAATTGAAGTGTGGAAAAGGGAAGGACACTTTTAATTTCCGACAATGGACAAAGTTCTAAACCAGAGAAATGTTCAACAAAAACAAAAGTGCAGCTGTAGTATCCCAATACTATTGTCGTACTGGTATTGCTCACAAATACAACCTATATTTCCAATATAAACACGTATAGAATTTAAAAACATAACTAGCCATGAAACCCTTAATCCTTCATTTAAATAAATGATAATTATTTGATGTCAATATCATTTAAAAAATGTACGTAAGTACTGCAGTACTTTCATGGAACAACTGAAAGCAAAATAATCATGCAGACGACGCTGATGTTCATAATGAATTTTAACCAACCACAAACGTACAATAGTACCAAAAAAAACTCAAAAAGTATAATGCCATATTATTAAAGAACATTATATGGGTAAAGCAAACTATTTAATAAAACATTTCAAATTCACTGAAAATAACCAAAGGTTTATGATTAGTTATAGTTAGTAAAACTTCTTTCATTATTTCTATAGAAAAACATCTTAAACCACACCAAGGTTAAAAAATAAACAGTTAAAGTTATAGGTTAATCTATCTAGGGGCACAAGTCCTCTGAGATTAGCCAATAGTAAAACCTAGACCATGTGCCTTTTACTGTTGACATGAATGTACCCTCCCTCAGTGTAAGGTTCTGCAAGCTCAACACATCCTCTACACCAAAATACACTATGCATTCCCGAAACACCCTCTCAGTTTGCTTCCCCTGCTAATACAATTGTAGGAGGCCGACTCTCTGTATAGTGTATGAAAAAGTGGTGCACTGTGTAGAAAGTTGAAGCAGCCCCACTTTGGAATCCAGAGGTAAAAAGCAGACTGCCTAAAACTCTGTTTTTGTGTTAGTGTGGGCAAGCACATAGGCTAATCCATAAGATGTGCTAAGCATTTGTTGTGCTTACAAATTCAATAAATGTGGACACAGAATAACTCAAGACCAATTTGCAAAGATACTTCAGATTTTTCTAAAATGCTTAAGGCCAAGATCATTAAAATAAGGTAAGAGCTTCTTTTGCTATGATTTTTCAAAGTTTAGAAAATGTTCAAAAATGTTCTGTTTTGTGCATAATCATGCAGGTTAAGATTTAATTGGAAGAAAATTAAAAAATGCATATAGAATCAGGCAATGCTCTGACAAATGTCTCCTTCTATTTTTAGGGCGAGGTTGTCGAAGTGTCCAATGGGCCAGCTGGATAACATCAGGTGGGTCCTGGTTCAAGTGGGAGCAGCAGCTGAAGGTTGTGGAGCTGGTTCCCGTAAGGAGAAGGGGACCACTTGGACACACACTGAAAAGTTGGACTTAAAGGTAAGTCCACTGGGTCCCACTGAAGGGTGGAGGTCGCAAGGGGTTTGGGACCCCTAGAATACAGCTCACTGGTCAATGTAAGGACCCAGGAGGCCGGGAGCAGTGCAGATAGGTCTGCCAGGAATTGTGCATTCTAGGGTCCTTGGAATCAGGAGCAGACAACTTTAAGGGTGGATTGCAAGTCAGCAGGGCCCCTCTTGGGGGTGGTTCTTAGGTGTCCTGAAGTCTCTTGATCAGTGCTTTCTTATGGACTTTTGAGAGTCCGGAGTGAACTTTGCTCCTGGCTGTCCGATGTTGGGGTCTGGTACCCCGAGTAGTAGTAAACCACAGCCCTGAAGAGATACAGTGCCACCAAACTTGACATGGTGGCAGGACATGTCCTTGTCCTTGAGTGCTGTTGTATGGAATTAGGTTTGGCTGCTGGGTTTGGGTCATTGGTCAGCAGCTGGTCACTTTACCGGACTTCTCAGGTTCCTTGCCTGTTGGGTGCAGGGAGTGATACCTTTGCTCAAAGAGAGGTTCTTGGCATTTTTAGAAGGCTGCAGGTGCTCTGGGGTTTTGTAGGGTCCTTCAGGATTCCAGGCAACACCTCAGTAGTGATTATCAGGTTCTTGGAGCAGCCGGCAGGGTTTGTCACCTTTCTCTTTGTACAGCAGGACTTCAGTTCCTATGCCTTGGGCCTTCTTTGTTCCTTATCTTCTTGTGTCCATCAAATCTAAACTCTTGGTCAAGGGATGCCCTCTAAATACTGCATTTAGCCAATGAGCCTCTAACTGTAGGGTGGCTACACCCACTAAGTGACCAATTTCTGTGGAAGGAGTCACATCCCTAATCCTGACTGGCTATTTTCCTGCCATCCAAGATTGCGGAAAAATGAAATGGAGTGGTCACCTGACCTGCCGCACCTGAGGGGTGATGCAGGCTGCAGATCGCCACTCCTCCTGTTCTTGCTAGATTTTGTACCAGTTTTTCTACCTAAAGTGGGGGTAAAACCAGTGGATGGCCACCTGCTGCTAGCAGCAGAGGCGGAGGGCAGATTTCAAAGGCGGCAAAGCCTTTGAATCTGACAGCAGGTGCAGGGTACCTTTCTGGGGGGAGAAGGTGTAACACTCCACCCAGAAAAGGCTTTGTGCTTTTGTTCCTAAGAGCACAGGCTCTCACCCCAGGAGTCCAGAATCATATCTGGTGGTGGCAGGCTTGTTAGGACCACTCAACAACTATGCCAGGGCTGTTAGGTTTTGTAGGGGGCACCTCTAAGGTGTCCTCTGGGTGCTTCTAATAATAAATCCAACACTGGCATCAGTGTGGGTTTATTGTTCCGAGTTTTTTCATATCAAACAACCCAGTGTTCAGAGAGGCCATCATGTAGCTGGAGAACTTGTAATGACCAGTGTCCAGCACATGCATATGCTATGGCTTCCCTGTACACTTACTATGTCTAAGAGTTAGCAAAGACAAAATAGGTGCATATTGGCCCATGCACACATATGCCCTCACATGCATTATAGTGCACCCTGCCTTGGGGTTGCAAGGCCTACCACAGGGGTGACTTACCTATATTCCATGTAGTGTTAGTGGACATGGCACTCTTGGTGAATGTCATGCCGAGATTGCAACTTAGGGGACACCTTGCCATGTACTTGCAATGGCAGTCTGCATGAGGGTGGTGTGGGGTCTCTCGGAGTGGCACAATTGGTGCTGCCGCTCTGAGGGGCCCTTTTCAGTACCCATGCCCTAGGTACAAGGGGTACCATTTACTAGGGACTTACAAGGGTGGCTGAAGTACCAAGCATAATACAGTTTTTAGGGAAAGAGACCTGGCAACCTGGTTAGCAGGGGCCCAGGGCACTTACTGTTCAAAACAACATTGTTTCCCAGGCAAAATGTGGGGGGCTAACCATGTCAAAAGAGGCCCTTTCTCACACTGTTATAGCAGACCTATCTAATGTGGCACCCAAATATGTGTTTCAGTCACCATCCCAAATTTTATTGACTGAGTAATGACGTATCATGTAATTGGCGCCACTTAGACATAAAAAAATCGGAGTCATCTATGTTTGGTGCATATATGTTATCCCAGTATAATGGGGATATTATAGAGTGTTCCCTGGGCTATTGCTGTACGACCCTGTTTGTCTATGAATGAGTGTGTGATCTTAAAGGGGACTCCATGTTTTATCATGATTAAAACACCGCTGGTGTACGGGGAGTAGGACAATTCCAGGTAATGAGCCGCCCACCTCACACCACCCTTCATATCTGTGAGGTGGGTAAGATGTGTCTCCTGTAGCAGTTCTATTGGTCTGCCATGCCGGTTTAGGTAGTAGAGTAGCAATCTAATTTTCCAAGGGTCATTAAGTCCACGTATGTTCCACATGAGCAGGAACACTTTACCTCCGTTATGCCATTGTGTAAGTATAGTTTCAGTAGGCATTGGGTATTAAGAAAGGATAGCACGTACAATACGTAATGTTGGGTTGTGTGGGTGCTGCACAAATGATGTACAAGGACAAACATTACCCCTCCCACCTCAGAAGGTAAACATTGTCAAAGACAGTCCCTTTGAAACTAACAATTAAACAAAAAATTGAAGTCATCAAGCAGTACATGGAGACAATCCTTCTAATCATCAAGTCCATCTGGGATGCTCCCTTCTGAGTGGTCATCAGGGACCTCCATATCCATGCAGATGGGTGGAGGTGGCTGGGAAGTATAGTGTGCCCCATAAGTCCCACACAGCATCATGGCTAGGAAGGATATATGCCTGTCAAGTTGAGATATATGACCCTCAGTGCATTAGACCCAACTCTGCAAGAATCTTGCCCGCCAAACCAGAGGGAGACTTATCCAAGTGGTGCCTACCAGTTCATCCTGATCTGATTCATCGGTTGGATGATCTCAATTCAGTAGTGAGAAGGATTTAAGGAGGTCCTTTGTGGCCTTTGGGGATGTAAAATACTTTGTTTCCCTTTCTAGTCGATCTAAAGTCATGCCCGATATAGCATAGCACAGGAAATGTTGGCTTTTTGCAAAAGTATTTTAACTGGTAAGATTTCCCAGCATGCTGTCTGAACTTCCATCACGAAATCCGGAATGCCATCTTATTGCCTTGGTATACTATGGCCCTCATTACGACCCTGGCGGTTGGTGATAAACTGGCGGTAATACAGCCAACAGGCAGGCAGTAAGTACTGCCAAATTATGACCATGGCAGGGATATCTCCGAAAGACAGCCAATGTACCACACCGACCGCAAGGGCGGAAACAACAGTCACCATGGCGGTAGCCACCTGCAGCCAGGCAGAGGACAGAGTTCTGCCCACCAAATTATGACATGGCAAACCGCCACCTTTTCCGGGGTGGTACCAATGCCATCAAAAGTATGGCAGAAACAGAGTTTAGAAGTCAAAGGACTCACCATTGGAGACACAGGGAAGAACCACGCGCCATGGAACCAGAACTGCAAGTCTTTCCGATGATCTTCTACGTCATGCTCCACCACGAACACCAACGCCGGCGAAGACGACGACAGTGAGTACAGCCACCTAGCACACAAGGGAAGGGGAGGAAAATGACAGTGACACATACACACACGGAAAACACACACCCCACACACACACACACACCATACAAACAACCAGCTGTACAAGACAACAATTTATCCCCGAAAATTGGCTGAATTATGCAAGGACAGGAATTGACTAAAGTGATTGTAATAAGATCAACATCAAAAATAATAAGTCAATGTGGCAATGCAACAGATATGTACAAATGTACAAAAAAGGGGCACTGCCCAGTCCACAGTTCACAGGGGCCACATAGCCACAGGGCAAAGTCCAAGGCCCCACTCGATCCCTGCACCAATACGAGAGAACACTGCAAGGGCATTAGTTGGCAAATAGGCATGCACCTCAGGAGGAAGGGGGGCACCTCAGCTGGATGCGGAAACAAGACCACTGGTTCTGGAGGGGGCAACATACCCTGTGTTTGGTCCTGGGGAGTGCAAGGCCACAGTCTCTCAAGTGGGTAACTTGCCCACTGGTTCTGGGGGGGGGGCAACATTCCCTGTGCTTGGTCCTGGGGAGTGCAAGGCCACAGTCTCTCAAGTGGGTAACTTGTCCACTGGTTCTGGGGGGCAACATTCCCTGTGCTAAGTCCTGGAGAGTGCAAGGCCACAGTCTCTCAAGTGGATGACTTGCCCACTGGTTCTGGAGGGGGTAACATGCCCTGTGCTTGGTCTTGGGGAGTGCAAGGCCACAGTCTCTTGAGTTGGTGTCTTGCCCACTGGTTCTGGTGGCGACAGGCTGCACAGCCACCCATGGAGGCTGGATCATATGGTGTCCGCCGGCGGTGGCGGCTGCACAGTGGTGGTGGTTGTGGGAGGCTCCTGCTCAGCCCCTGCACCCTCCAATGACTTCACTGTGGTGGTGGTTGGGGGATGCTCATGTTGAGCCACTACACCCTCCAATGGCTGCACTGTGGTGATGGTTGGGGGAGGCTCCTGCTCAGCCCCAGAACTCCTTCCCCTTCTTGCTGGCTGGTGCAGGCTCCTTCCTCTTCTTGCTGGTTGGTGCAGGCTCCTTCCCCTTCTTGCTGGCTGGTGCAGGCTCCTTCCCCTTCTTGCTGGCTGGTGCAGGCTCATTCCCTTTCAGTATCTGTGGCCTGGAATCCTTTCCACCATGAGTAGGTACTGCTGAAACTGGGCCCCTGGACTGTTTGGCTGAGGTGCTTGGCTGGGTCCTTGATACCCTGGCTAGACGTGCAGGACGGGGGGCGAGGGGAAGGGAAGAGGTCAATCTGGGAAAGGAAAAGCTTTTTAGGGACATTGGAGAGGGAAGGAGGAGAAGTAATGGGAGTGGAGGAGGAGGGAGAGGTTGTTGGAGGTGCTTGTCTGCTGGATTTTGGTACAGGTGCATTGGTTGTATGCTGTTGTGAGGTGGATGGCTGTTGGGTGTCTGAGTGCTTGCGTTTGTGTACTTTAGTGGGGACAGACACGGTGGGAGAGGACAGAGGGGATGTGTGCATGGATGTTGTGGAAGTGTCTGCCAGTGAGGTGTGTGTTCTGCTTGGTGTGGTGATTATGCTGGTCATGGATGGTGATGTAGTGAATGCAGGTGTGAGTGTGGATGTAACTGGGTGGGAGGTGGAGGAAGAGGAGGAGGAGGGGGAGACAGTGGAAATAGAGGATGTTGTTGTGTCTGCAACTGAATGGTGTTTGCGTCAGTGCCTGTGGGATGAAGTGTAGTGCTTGTGTTTGCCTGTGACACTCTTGGGAGTTGTCCTGTGTGCATGCTCCTCTGGCTGTGTGCTTGGGATGGGTTGGGGTTGAGGCGAATGGCTCTGGGAAGTGGAAGTTGGAGGGGGGACGGTTGAAACAGAGATAATGGCTGCCATCAGAGAGGAGGCCAGAGTCTGGATCAATCTCTGCTGGACTGCCAATCCACTGTGAATGCCCTCCAGGAATACATTAGATTGCTGCATTTGGGCTGCCAGCCCCTGGATGGCATTCACAATGGTTGATTGCCCAACAGAGATGGATCTCAGGAGGTAAATAGCCTCCTCACTCAGGGCAACAGGGCTCACAAGGGCAGGGCCTGAGGTGCCTGGGGCGAAAGTGATGCCCACCCTCCTGGGTGAACAGGCACAGGCAACTCGCTGAGGGGCTGCTGGGAGGGCGGTGCTGGTTCAGGAGCTCCCAGCGGAGGAGGTATCAGAGTCTGTATTGTCCCTTCCAGTCTCTGCCGTGGTGCTCCCCTCGCCCTCTGTCCCACTGGTACCCTCAGCGGTGGTGGAATCTGCCTCCCAGGCCCTGTGGGATGCATCTCCCTCCGTCACCGGTGCCTCTGCTCCTCTGCCAGATGATGCTAATGCACATAAGGACAGGATGACAAACCAAGAAAGGATGGGAGAGAGACAAAGGATACACTGGGTCAGTGACTGCACCAACACCACCGTTGGCGTACACAGCACCCTCACACACAGGGGACAGGCCTACGCACTATGCATTACACTACCAGTGATATTGCTAGCTACCAACAGCAACAGCAGCACACCTAGGACCCACGCAGCCCTGACCAGTAGTGGATGCTAACAAGCTAGGTAGGCAGTATTTGCCCTTCAGACCCTTAGCCACCAGAGGACCTACGCTGCTATGTCTGGCCTGGCCTAGTGGCACCCACTGACACACACCCACCACCCGGATACCACCAATCCAGCCGTTTCCTTCAGTGATGGCCACTGTACTCACCCCCTTGTGGCTGCTGTGATGCCCTCAATTGCCCATCCAGCTCTGGGTTTGCCACTGCCAGTATGCAGGCTATCAGGGGGGTCAGGGTCCGACAGGCACCCCTTCCTCATTGGGAGGCCATCCCCAGCTGGGTCTCCGCAGTCTTCCTTGTCCAGCATCTCAGGTCCTCCCACCGTTTGTGACAGTGGGGGCTCTGCCTGCCATAGACCCCCAGGGTCCACACCTCCTTGGCGATGAAACACCATGTACCCTTGTTTTGATGTGCGTTGACCTGCAGAGGCAATACAGACAGGAGAACACCATGACACAAACAGTCCAGCCTGTGACCCACCACACCCGTTTCAATTACTATTGGCAAACTCATAGCCCAGCACTCAACGTGTATCCAGCCTAGAGAAAATCCCTCCCCCCTTACATGATGCCTTCACACACACCTCCATACATTCATGCCACATGCATCGTGCACACAGTGTACTCGCCTGTTGGTCTGGAAGGCCATACAGCAGTCTCTCCAATTCCTCTGAAATGAAGGCTGTGGTGCTTTCCTCTGTCACACGGGCCATGGTAGGTTCCATACACAGGTCCCAGCAGCACATGCAGTGTAGGTCCTTTCCTATGTGAGGTCAGGAAACAAGTGAGGAATCAGATCGAAAATGGTGGTCACGTCCGTGGCGGTGCATACCGTCACCGCCGGCGAGATCACCATTGGCCACTGTACCCCATAGCGCCCAATGTTAACCAATGAGAAATTGCACAGCGCTTCCCAACCGCCTCCCACCACGGCGCACAAAGTCAGCGGCATTACCTCACTTCCACCTGTCCCTCCACACAGGCCAGGCAGACTCCATTTCGGGGGGTGAGGGCAGGCCTATGGAATATTGCTGTGTCACAGGATAATTAGGCACATACTTTTCAAATCTGACTGTCCCATAACATGTTTACAGATTGCGGACTACTGTTGTGGCTCCATTGTTCAGTTTGTGACAGCCTCCTCACTCTTTTGTGCTTTAGATACTTACCTCTGCGGATGAATAGGAGATGGAGACATACCCCCATGTACAGACCCCTGGTGGACTTGCCCACACTAGAGGACAGGCACATTATCCTCACTTATAGACTGGACAGGGCCACAGTAACAGAGTTGTGTGCCCAATTGGAGCCGGACCTCATATCTGCTATCCGTCATCCCACTGAGATCCCCCCTCTTGTGCAAGTGTAATCAGTTCTCCTTTTCCTGGCAACTGGTTCTTTCCAAGTGACAGTGGGCTTGGCAGCAGGAATGTCACAGCCAATGTTCTCAATAGTGCTGACAAGAGTGTTTTCTGCCCTGATAAAACATATGTGTTGCTGCACTGCATTCCCCCAGGTTGAGGATTTGCCTACTGTGAAGGCCGGGTTTTATGCAATGGGACATATCCCCAATATAATTGGGGTGATTGACGGAACACATATTGCATTTGTCCCCCACTGCCAGAATGAACAGGTGTTCAGGAATCGTAAGAGTTTCCACTCTATGACTGTGCAGATGGTGTGCTTCGGACCAGTATATCTCCCACATCAATGCTAAGTATCCAGGGTCGGTGCATGATGCCTTTGTCCTGAGGAATAACAGCATCCCAAATGTGATGTCCGAACTTTAGAGGCACAAGGTGTGTGGCTAATAGGTGAGCCCTGGTTCCCACCCAGTATATGTTTGTGTATGCCTATGGTGTTGGCCATATAGGATAGTGTGTGGCTAAATGTTGTCCCTCAATATTTGCAGGTGACTCTGGTTACCCAAACCTATCAGGGCTGCTGACCCCTTTTAGGAACGCCAGGACAAGGGCAGAAGAACATTTTAATGAGGCACATGGGCGAACCAGAAGGATCATTGAAAGGACCTTTGGCCTCCTGGAGGCCAAGTTCCGGTGCCTCCATCTGACAGGTAGATCCCTGTGATACTCACCAAAGAAGGTTTGCCAGATAGTGGTGGCTTCATGTTACAGAACCTGGCCCTCAGACGCCATGTCCCTTTTCTGCAGGAGGAGGAGACTGGAGATGCCCCTGTGGCAGCAGTGGACCCTGTGGAAATTGAAGATGAGAAGGCAGAGGATGAGGATGTGGACAACAGAACATCTGTAATCTGTCAGTACTTCCAATTTCACAAGTGAGACAGTGCAACTTTACATTTCAATGTCTTTGGTTGTATTCTGTGTGGCATTGGCATGCTGGTATGTTCCTCTTCTATGCCAACTTACTGTTACCTCTGGCTATTCATCTTGCAGATGTTGGTGATTTGACTAATACTCCAGGTGTGATCGCAACAGCCAGCTACAGTTCATTTATTCTATGCACATTCTATGTACAGTTCATTTGCAATGGTTGTAGCTGTTTCAATCAATACATATATGAAATACATGACATACTCGAAATCAATATTTATCCAAGGGTGTTTATTGTAGTGCTAATATATAGAGGAGGAAGTGCAATGGGATGGGATTATGATGGAGGAAAGTCCAGGTTATTGTTTCTGTCTGTTCATAGCACAGGTGCATTGTCCAAGGGGACATAGGAAGGGGAGCAATGGCAGTTCAGGGTAGACAGGGGGACTGAGTGGGACACAAGGGGGACAATCAGGAGAGTCTCATTTCCTTGCAGGGGTCTTGGCAAGTGTCTCTGGCTTCTGTCTGGATTGCAGGGAACGTTTGAGGGGTGGTTCACCTTCTGCAGGAGGTGGGGTGCTTGTGGCCCGTGAGTCCTGTGGCGGGGCCTCCAGGACATTAGCGGCAGCGGAAGTGGAAGGCTGTTCAGATGACTGGCTAGTGGCAGGGTCCCGCTGGTGTGACAATGCCTTCCTCATAATGTTGGCCTTGTCTGCCAGCACCCCTGCTATGGAGATCAAGGTGTTGTTGATGGCCTGCAAGTCCTCCCTGATCCCCTGATACTGTCCCTCCTGCAGCCGCCTGCTCTCCTGCACGTTGTCTACGAACTGGCCCATTGTGTCCTGGGAATGTTGATAGGCTCCCAGGATCTCAGAGAGCGCCTCCTGGAGAGTCTGTTCCCTGGTCCTGTCCTCCTCCTGGCGCACAACAGTCCTCCCAGTGTCCCTGTTGGCCTGTGCCTCTGTCCCCTGAACTGTGTGCCCACTGCCACTGACCCCAGGTCCCTGATTGTCTTGTGTGCGAGGTGTGACCTGGGGTCCCTGTACAGGTGGGCACACTGCTGATTGACGTGCCCAGGGGACAGAGGTTTGGGAATGCTGGGTGGGTGCTGTGGTGTTGTTTCCTGATGAGGGAGGCTCTGTGGTGGTCTGTGACTGGGCTTGGGTAACCGACTGTCCAATGGTTCCTGATGGGCCAGGTAGATCATCCAGATCCTGAAGACCAAAGTTACTGTAATCACTATGGGCCTCTTCAGTTGGGAGACTGGATAGTGCTGGCACCTCCTCTCCAGTGACATTGGCTGGGGTACCTGTGGGGATGTAAATGATGTGTTATGGTTATATTGTACATCCCTGGCTTCCTCTCTATGGTTAGTGTTGCCCTGCCAGCTTTTACTTGTGTATGTTGGTGTATGGTGGGATTGTTAGTTCTCTATGCTGTGCATGCTTTAGTGATGCGTGTCCATGTAGGGCTGTGAGGGCTGTCCATACATTGGTACAGCATGCAGAGCTTGGCATTGGGATTAGAGTGATGTAATGGTGGAGTGTGTGGGATGTAGTGGAGTGAGGGTGAGGGTATGTGATTGCATGCAGGTAGGGGGTGATCATTTTAGAAAGTTGACTTACTAGAGTCCAGTCCTCCTCCGACTCCGGCCAGGCCCTCAGGATGCAGTATTGCCAAGACTTACTCCTCCTATACTGTGAGTTGTAGGGGAGGAGGTTGGGGTCCACCGCCAATCCTCTGGATGGCGAGCTAGTGTCTTGTTGCTATGGAACGTACCTTCTCCCATAGGTCGTTCCACCTCTTCCTGATGTTGTCCCTTGTTCTGGGGTGCGGTCCCATGGCGTTGACCCTGTCCGATTCTCCACCATAGCTCCATCTTCCTGGCTATTGATATCTGCTCCAAAGAGCTGTGGCTCTACCCTGACAATTTCCTCCACCATGACCCTTAACTCCTCCTCGGTAAAACAGGGATGCCTTTGTGGTGTCATGGGTGTTATGTGATGTGTGTTGGTG